>NC_133621.1:272783707-273125791 GCF_048593235.1 Sminthopsis crassicaudata | reverse complement strand
CTCTGGTGTTTTCAACAAAAATAAATAAAATTAAACTATTTCATTGAACGTTTATCTTTTTTTCCCTGAAAAATAATGCTTACTTTTGCTGGATAGATGATTCTTGACTGTAATCCAAATGCCTTTGCCTTTTGAAATATAAGATTCAAGCCCTTTGATATTTTACTGGAAGCTGCTATGTCCTGGGTAATCTTGATTATGGCTCCTTAATATTTCAGTTGTTTCTTGCTGCTTGCAGTATTGTAATCAGTGAATTCTTTCAGTAAGAATTTTACATTTAAGACATCTAAATGTTGTGGTTCTATTTCTAGGACATCTACATGATTCAGTTCTGGTTCTAGGACATGAGGGAAAGTTTCCTTGTCTAGGCTCTTTTTTATCCTTGTTTTCAGGTAGTCCAATAATTCTTTGATTGCATCTCGTGAATCTTTTTTTTTTTTTTCCTCATGTCCTTTGTTTTTTCCAGTGACGTATTTTACATTTTCTTTTTCTTTTTTTCTTATTTTGGTTTTGTTTGACTGATTCTTGATGTCTCATTGAGTTATTCACTTCCCTTGTTCAATTCTATTGTTTTAGTAAATTATTTCCTTCATTTAGCTTTTGTATCTCCTATATTTAGTCAATTGAATTTTTAGATATGATTTTTTCATAAATTTTAATGAGTTGTTTTCTTTTTCAAACCTATTTTGTAAGAAGTTGTTTTTTCCATTTCATTAAATATATTTTTAAAGAGTTTTATTCACATAATTTCCATCTTAACTTGTCCAAACTTTCCTGCAAAGTTCTCATTTTCTTTATTCAATTTTCTTCTAATATTCTTTTAACATCATTTTAAAAATTCTTCCAAGAGAGCCTTGTGTGATGGAGACTAACTGATATCACATTTTGGGACTTTACCTGGAGATGTTTGCCTTTAGTATTTTTAGGATTTGAGCTCTGTTCTACTCTGTCTCCATGAGACAGAGAGGTCTATAAAGGGTCAAAATTATTTCCCCCCCAGTTTTTAAAGGTTGAGGTGTGTTCTAAGGGGAAAGGGGAGATTGTCCCAAGCTTTGTCCCTTCTTTGGGGCCTGGGCTGCTGGCTTCATTCCAGTACTGACTAAGCATGATGAAATACTGCATTATTCAGGGTTCAGAGGCTTGGTTTTTTGTTTTTGTTTTTGTTATTTTTGTTTTTTGTTTTTGTTTTTTGCATTTGCATTTGCATTCAGTGTCTCACAACTAATCTGGTAACCCACTGGCTTTTGTCCCAGAACAGAGTAGCTAACACTACTGTCTTTTGGCTAAAAGATTCTTTAGAATTTGGAAACCACACCACTCTGGGTTTCTGAGCTGCACCTGTGCTTGCCTACTTCCCCAATGTCCAATTGAAATGTACCTTTCTGAAGTTAATCTAAAATATTTTCTGCTGGAAATTTGTTGCACTCCAAAGATTTGTGGGTTGTGTCACTCCAAAACCAATTTCGAAGCTTGATATAGTGTTTATCTGAGGGTTACCAGGAGTTTCCAGGTCAAGGCCTGTCTACTCTCTGCTGCTTGGCTCTGCACCCTTCTTCCCCTCAAGATTCTGGTTTTTAATCCACTATGCTGTAAACTTCCATTTTAGGGAGAGTTTATCCCATTCACAAAGTTAAGATTACTAATGCTGATGCAGTCCAGCCTCTTTTTTTGAATCATGGTTTTCAGGTAGTTCGATAATTCTTCCTGGATTAATTTTCCTGGTTGGCTATACTTCTAATGAGGTATTTTAACATTTAAAATTTTTTTTTTATGATTTTGGATTTTATTTTATTTTATTTTATCTTGATGCCTTATTGAGTTATTTACTTCAATTTTTATAATTTTGTTTTTAATAAATTATTTTCTTTGGTTAGTTTCTTTTTAACTTCCTTTTGAATTTGACCAGTTTTCAAGCCGTTATTTTTTTCAGTGAATTTCACTAAATTTATTTATTTATTTATTTATTTTATTTTATTTTATTTTTTAAATTTTTTATTTTATTTTATAATTATAACATTTTTTGACAGTACATATGCATGGGTAATTTTTTACAACATTATCCCTTGCACTTACTTCTATTCAGATTTTTTCCCTTCCTCCCCCAACCCCCTCCCCCAGATGGCAAGCAGTCTTATATATGTTAAATATATTACAGTATATTCTAGATACAATATATGTGTGTAGAACCGAATTTTTTGTTGCACAGGAAGATTTGGATTCAGAAGGTAAAAATAACAGTTTACATTCATTTCCCAGTGTTCCTTTTCTGGATGTAGCTGGTTCTGTCCATCATTAATCAATTGGAATTGGATTAGCTCTTCTCTATGTTGAAGAAATCCACTTCCATCAGCATACATCCTCATACAGTATCATTGTTGAAGTGTATAATGATCTTCTGGTTCTGCTCGTTTCACTCAGCATCAGTTGATGTAAGTCTCTCCAAGCCTCTCTGTATTTCTCCTGTTGGTCATTTCTTATAGAACAATAATATTCCATAACATTCATATACCATAGTTTACCCAACCATTCTCCAATTGATGGACATCCATTCATTTTCCAGCTTCTAGCCACTATGAAAAGGGCTGCCACAAACATTTTGGCACATACAGGACCCTTTCCCTTCTCTAGTAGTTCCTTGGGGTATAAGCCCAGTAGTAGTATGGCTGGGTCAAAGGGTATGCATATTTTGATAACTTTTTGGGCATAATTCCAGATTGCTCTCCAGAATGGTTGGATTCTTTCACAACTCCACCAACAATGCATCAGTGTCCCAGTTTTCCCACAGCCCCTCCAACATTCATCGTTATTTGTTCCTGTCATCTTAGCCAATCTGACAGGTGTGTAATGATACCTCAGAGTTGTCTTAATTTGCATTTCTCTGATCAATAGTGATTTGGAACACTCTTTCATATGAGTGGAAATAGTTTTAATTTCATCATTTGAAAATTGTCTGTTCATATCCTTTGACCATTTATCAATTGGAGAATGGCTTGATTTCTTATAAATTAAAGTCAATTCTCTGTATATTTTGGAGATGAGGCCTTTATCAGAACCTTTAACTATAAACATTTTTTCCCAATTTGTTACTTCCCTTCTAATCTTGTTTGCATTAGTTTTGTTTGTGCAGAAACTTTTTAATTTGGTGTAATCAAAATGTTCTATTTTGTGATCAATAATGGTCTCTAGTTCTCCCTTGGACACAAACTCCTTCCTCCTCCACAAGTCTGAGAGGTAAACCATCCCATGTTCCTCCAATTTATTTATGATTTCGTTCTTTATGCCTAAATCTTGGACCCATTTTGATCTAATCTTAGTATGTGGTGTTAAATGTGGGTCCATGCCTAGTTTCTGCCATACTAATTTCCAGTTTTCCCAGCAGTTTTTGTCAAATAATGAATTCTTATCCCAAAATTTGGGATCTTTGGGTTTGTCAAAGATTAGATTGCTATTTTTATTCACTATCTTGTCCTGTGAACCTAACCTATGCCACTGATCAACTAGTCTATTTCTTAGCCAATACCAAATGGTTTTGGTGACTGTTGCTTTATAATATAGCTTTAAATCAGGTACACTTAGACCACCTTCCTCTGACTTTTTTTTCATTAGTTCCCTTGCAATTCTCGACCTTTTATTCTTCCATATGAATTTTGTTGTTATTTTTTCTAGGTCATTAAGATAGTTTCTTGGGAGTCTGATTGGTATAGCACTAAATAAATAGATTAGTTTGGGGAGTATTGTCATCTTAATTATATTCGCTCGGCCTATCCAAGAACATTGAATGTCTTTCCAATGATTTAAATCTGACTTTATTTTTGTGGCAAGTGTTTTGTAATTTTGCTCATATAATTCCTGACTCTCCTTTGGTAGATATATTCCCAAATATTTGATACTATCGACTGTTATTTTGAATGGAATTTCTCTTTGTATCTCTTGCTGTTGGATTGTGTTGGTAATGTATAAAAATCCTGAGGATTTATGTGGATTTATTTTGTATCCTGCGACTTTGCTAAAATTCTGAATTATTTCTAATAGCTTTTTAGCAGAGTCTTTGGGGTTCTCTAAGTATACCATCATGTCATCTGCGAAAAGTGACAATTTGATTTCTTCATTTCCTACTCTAATTCCTTGGATCTCTTTCTCGGCTCTTATTGCCAAGGCTAGAGTTTCTAGTACTATATTGAATAGTAATGGTGATAGTGGGCAACCTTGTTTCACTCCTGATCTTACAGGGAAAGGTTCTAGTTTATCACCATTACATATGATGTTTACTGAAGGTTTTAAATATATGCTCCTTATTATTTTAAGGAATAGTCCATTTATTCCTATACTCTCAAGCGTTTTTAGTAGGAATGGATGTTGGATTTTATCAAATGCCTTTTCTGCATCTATTGAGATGATCATATGGTTTTTATTAATTTGATTATTAATATGGTCAATTATACTAATAGTTTTCCTAATATTAAACCAGCCCTGCATTCCTGGTATAAATCCCACTTGGTCATAGTGTATTATCCTGGGGATGATTTTCTGAAGTCTATTTGCTAATATCTTATTTAAGATTTTAGCATCAATATTCATTAAGGAAATTGGTCTATAGTTTTCTTTCTCAGTTTTCGATCTACCTGGTTTAGGTATCAGTACCATGTCTGTGTCATAGAAGGAATTTGGTAGGACTCCTTCAATCCCTACTTTTTCAAATAGTTTACATAGCATTGGAGTTAGTTGTTCTTTAAATGTTTGGTAGAATTCACCTGTAAATCCATCTGGTCCTGGGGACTTTTTCTTAGGAAGTTGGTTAATAGCTTGGTCTATTTCTTTTTCTGAGATGGGACTATTTAGACTAGTTACTTCTTCCTCTGTTAATCTGGGCAAGCTGTATTTTTGAAGGTATTCTTCCATTTCATTTAAGTTATCGAATTTATCGGCATAAAGTTGAGCGAAGTAGCTCCTAACTATTGTTCTAATTTCCTCTTCATTAGTGGTGAGTTCACCCTTTTCATTTTCAAGACTATCAATTTGCTTTTTCTCTTTCCTTTTTTTAATCAGGTTTACTAAGGGTTTGTCTATTTTGTTGGTTTTTTCATAAAACCAACTCTTAGTTTTATTAATTAATTCAATAGTTTTTTTACTTTCAATTTTATTAATCTCACCTTTTATTTTTTGAATTTCAAGTTTTGTGTTTGTCTGAGGGTTTTTAATTTGTTCCTTTTCTAGCAATTTTAGTTGTAAACCCAATTCGTTGGCCCTCTCTTTCTCTATTTTATGCAAGTAGGCCTGTAGAGATATAAAACTTCCCCTAATTACTGCTTTGGCTGTATCCCACACATTTTGGTATGATGTCTCATTATTGTCATTTTCTTGGGTGAAGTTATTAATTATGTCTATGATTTGCTGTTTTACCCAATCATTCTTTAGTATAAGATTATTTAGTTTCCAATTATTTTTTGGTCTATTTTCCCCTGGCTTTTTGTTAAATGTTATTTTGATTGCATTATGGTCTGAAAAGGATGCATTTACTATTTCTGCCTTACTGCATTTGATTTTGAGGTTTTTATGCCCTAGTATATGATCAATTTTTGTATAGGTTCCATGAACTGCTGAGAAGAAAGTATATTCCTTTCTGTCTCCATTTAGCTTTCGCCAAAGATCTATCATATCAAACTTTTCTAGTATTCTATTTACCTCTTTGACTTCTTTCTTATTTATTTTGTGGTTTGATTTATCTAATTCTGATAGTGCAAGGTTGAGATCTCCCGCTATTATAGTTTTGCTATCTATTTCCTCTTGCAGCTCTCTTAATTTCTCTTTTAAGAATTTAGATGCTGCACCACTTGGTGCATACATGTTTAATATTGATACTGCTTCACTATTGATGCTTCCCTTTAGCAGGATATAATGCCCTTCCTTATCTCTTTTAATTAGATCAATTTTTGTTTTTGCTTGATCTGAGATGAGGATGGCTACTCCTGCTTTTTTGGTTTTGCCTGAAGCATAATAGATTCTGCTCCACCCTTTTACTTTTAGTTTGAATGTCTCATCCTGTTTCAGGTGTGTTTCCTGTAAACAACATATAGTAGGATTCTGACTTTTAATCCAGTCTGCTAACTGCTTCCTCTTTATGAGGCAGTTTGCCCCATTCACATTTATGGTTAGAAGGACTAATTCTATATTGCTTGCCATCCTATTAACCCCTGCTTATGCTTTTCCCCTTTCCTTCCCTTTTACCCTCCTATCCAGTATTAAACTGGTGAACACCACTTGCTTTTCACAGCCCTCCCTTTTTAGGATCCCTCCCCCACCTTAAAGATCCTCCCCTTATTTTACCCCTTTTCCTCGAAATTACTGTATTCCCTTCCCCTTAGCTTACTCCTTCCCTTTCACTTTTCAATGAAGTGGAAGAAGTTTCACCATAAATCGAATATGTCTATTGATACACGCTATGTTCATCTCCCTCCTTTCTTTCTCTCAGATATAATAGGTTACCTTTGCCTCTTCATGATATGTAGTACCACCACTTTATACTTTTTTATGATATAATCTCCTTTCCACCTCTAGTTTCTAAGACATATTATACATATGTTCTTTACATATTTTTTGACAGAAGTATAGTTCTCAAGATTTCTTTTTACCTTTTTTAGAAGTCTCTTGAGTTCTGTATTTGAAGATCAAACCTCTTATGTAGGTCTGGTTTTTTCATCAAAAATAGATGGAATTCATTTATTTCGTTTAATGTCCATCTTCTTCCCTGGAAAACGATGCTCATTCTTGCTGGGTAAGTTATTCTTGGCTGCATACCAAGTTCCTTAGCCTTTCGGAATATCATGTTCCAGGCCCTGCGTTCTTTTAATGTGGATGCTGCTAGATCCTGTGTTATCCTTATTGTGGATCCTCCATATCTGAATTGTTTTTTTCTAGCAGCTTCCAATATCTTTTCCTTTGTCTGATGGTTCTTGAACTTGGCCACTATATTTCTTGGCGTTTTGATTTTAGGGTCCCTTTCAGTAGGTGATCGATGAATTTTCTCAATGTCTATTTTACCCTCTGTTTCCAAAACGTCTGGGCAGTTCTCTTTGATAATTTCCTCGAAAATGGTGTCCAAGCTCTTTTTTTCCTCCCATTTTTCAGGGAGTCCGATTATTCTCAAATTGTCTCTCCTGGATCTGTTTTCCAGGTCTGTTGTCTTTCTGGTAAGGTACTTGACAGTCTTTTCAATTGTTTCATTTCTCTGGTTTTGCTTGACTCCCTCTTGGTTTCTCCTTGAGTCATTCATTTCTACTTGTTCCAGTCTAATTTTCAATGATGTATTTTCTTCACTCACTTTTTTTATATCTCTTTGTAATTGTCCAATTGAGTTTTTATCTTCTATGGAATTTTTTTCCATTTTATCCATTTTATTTTTTTGAGAGCTGATTTCTTTTTCCAGCTCTCTAATCCTGTTTTCCTTGGAGTTGTTTACCTTTTCCAGCTCACTAATCCTGTTTTCCTTGGAGTTGTTTACCTTTTCCAGCTCACTAATCTTGTTTCTCAATGATTTGATTTCTTTATCCATTCTGTCTTTGAATGCATGGGATGACTTCTCCAGGCTCTCTTGCCAAGCTTCCCTTTCCTTTTCCCATTTCTCTTCCAGCTCTCTTGTGAGAGCCTTTTTGATTTCCTCTATGAGGTTCTTTTGTATTGAGGAGCAGCTTATATCCCTTCCAGGGGATACATCTGGGGACATTCTGTTCCTAGTCTCCTCAGCATTTGAAGTCTGCTCCCTCTCCACACAGAAGCTGTCGATGGTTAGAGCCCTTTTGAATTTTTTGTTCATTTTGTCAGAGTAGGAATCAAAGAAAACAAACTGACAAGAGAAACAATTGGTCTGTTTTGCGGGGGATAGGGCTGGATGGTATTAATGGGCTTCCTCTACAGACTGGGGGTAGGGCAGCAGAGAGCCACTAACAGAACAGCAATGACTGTACTGAGTCTGCGCTCTGAGGCTCTGAGAACGCACCGAGTCAGTCCAGGTGGGGGTTGGGGGTGGCCGGGCTCTGAGAGACGCTGGCTTTCTGGGGTTTTAATCTTCACCAGAGATTACACCCTCTCCACCGCTCCTGGCTTGCTGCCAAGACGGAGCATCCACACTGGGGCAAAAGCCCTTTCACAGAAACGGCAGAGATCACACCCCTCCCCCTCAGGTCTGAGCTGTGTGAGCTGCCTGTCTTGCTCTGGCTGTCTGCCCTCAGTCTGCGCCCAGTCTGATTGACCCTCCCCCGAACAAACACAGACCTTTTCTGGCGACTTTCAAGGATGTCTTCTCTTGGTGATAATTTGTGGATTTCTTTCTGGGTCAAGCATTAAGTCAGAGGCTTGTCATGAAGTAAGTTCTGAGAGAATACGAGGAGCTCAAGCAGCTGTCTGCCTCCACGCCGCCATCTTGGCCGGAAGTCTCCACTAAATTTATTTTTAAGGTGTTTTCTTTTTTTCCTTTTGACAACTTTTTAAAGGAGCTGTTTTCTTAAGTTTCTAAGCTTCTCTAAGATTTTGACTTTCTTCTCCAAAAAACTTTTCATAATTCTCCTACATATTTATTATTTTTTCTTCCCATTTTTGTTCTGTTTCTCTTTTAAGATTCTTTTAAAGCTTTACAAAGAGAGCCTTTTCAGCCTGACACCAGTTCATGTTCCCCTTTAAGGTTTCACCTGTAAGTATTTCACCTTTCTTCTTCTCAATTTGTTGTGTTCTGATCTTCCCTGTCTCTATAGTAGTTTTCTATTGTCTGGGATCATTTTGTTTTTTTGCCCATTTTAAAAGTTGGGCTCTGCTCTTTGTACACAGGAGAGATTGTCCCAAGTTTGTTTTGTAGGAACACAGGAGCCTCTCACTGCTATTTTCACCATGCTGGGCTTTCCCACTGTTCTGGTTTGGCCTGACAAAGTCCACCTGTTATGCTGGCTTCAGGAACTCACAATTGGCCATTGACAGAGAATAGAACAGGCAAAACTATGTATTTTATTAAAAGACTCCTGCTAAATGAAGACAACTCTTAAGGTTCCACTACACACCTCTCATATTGGTTAAAAGGACAGGAAAAGATAATAAATGTTGGCAGGGATATAAGAAAACATTGTTAATGAAGTTGTGAACTGACCCAACCATTCTGAAGAACAATTTGGAATATCCAAAAGGTACATTGTACATGCCCTGTGATTCAGCAATTGTCCAACAAAACCTTCAGTTCTGGCTAAGTAGAGTAGTATTAGACCAGTTAGGTAGCCTCCAATCCCAGCTCAAAAGACAAATTTTGGGAAATCATTTTTTTCCTGAAAAGAGAAAGAAAAGCTAAGATTTTGCAAGCACATGGGGTTCTTGTTCTCAAACCCAAGGCTTAAAGCTGCACAGAAAGCTTGGGATAGTGCCTCCTTTAGGAGTAGAGCTCAACATAAGTAAAGAGGAAATACAAAAAGAAAAGGAAAGAAAAAGAGCAACAACTTGACAATAGAAAGCTACTGTGAATTCTACCAAACATTCAAAGAACAATGAGCCTCAATGCTATATAAACTATTTGAAAAAATAGGGAATGAAGGAGTCCTACCAAATTCCTTTTGTGACACAGACATGGTACTGATACCCAAACCAGGGAGGTTGAACAGAGAAGGCTATAGACCCATCTCCCTAATGAATATTGATGCTAAAAACTTACAGTAAGCAAAAAGTAAAAAGTAAGCAAAAAACTTATTAGCAAAAAGACTACAGAAAATCATCCCCAGGATAATGCATCATGATCAAATAGAATTTATACCAGGAATACAGGGTTAGTTCAATATTAGGAAAACTGTCAGTATAATTGACCATATTAATAACCAAATTAACAACAACCATATGATCTCAATAGATGCAGAAAAAGCATTTGATAAAATCTAACATCCATTCATATTAAAAACATTTGAGAGTATAGGAATAAGTGGACTTTTACTTAATCAGTAGCATCTAAAAAACATCAGGAAGCATCATATGTAATGGGGATAAACTGCAACCATTCCCATTAAGACCAGGAGTGAAAAAAGGTTGCCCACTATCACCATTAGTATTCAGTATTGCATTAGAAATGCTAGCTTTGGCAATAAAAGTGGAGAAAGAGATCAAAGGAATTAAGGAGTAGGTAATGAGGAAACCAAATTATCATTCTTGGCTGATATGATGGTATACTTAGAGAACCCCAAAGATTCTACTAAAAAGTTTTAGAAATAATCCACACCTTTAGCATAGTTGCAGGATTCAAAATAAACCCACATAAATGATCATTCTTATATGTTACTGACAAGATCCAAAATTTAGTTACAAAGAGAAATTCCTTTTAAAGTAAAGACCGATAGTACAAAATATTTAGGAATCTATCTGGCAAGGGAATTTCAAAATATGAGGAAAACTACAAAACACTTATCTAACCAATTGAGAAAATATTAAATACTCTTGGATAGGATGAGCAAATATAATAAAGATGGCAATTCTACCTAAACTGGAATATTTATTTAACGCTATATCAATAGACTCCCAAAAATATTAAAGTAGATGACCTAGAAAAAATAAAGTTCATATGGAAAAACAAAAGATCAAGCATTTCAAGGGAATTTATGAAAAATCAAATGAAGGTTTTCTAGATCTAAAACTATAAAGCAGCAGTTACCAAAACCATTTGGCATTGGCTAAGAAACAGACTAGTTGATCAGTGGAATAGGTTAGGTTCAAAGGACAAAATAACTTTAATCTAGTGTTTGACAAACCCAGCTTATGGGTTAAGAATATTTGACAAAAATTGCTGGGAAAATGGGAAATTAATAATGGCAGAAAATAGGCATTGACCTACACTTAACACTATACACCAAAATCAAGAAAAAGGTTCATGACCTAGGCATAAAGAATGAGATTATTTTAAAAAAATAGAGGAATATAGGATAGTTTACCTCTCAGACCTGTGGAAGAGGAATGAATTTTATGTCCAAAGGAGAACTAGAGATCATTATTCATTACATAGTAGAAAACTTTGATTATATCAAATTGAAATGTTTTTGTACAAAAACAACTAATGCAGATAAGATTAGAAGGGAAACAATATACTGGGCAAACACTTTTCCAGTCAAAGGTTCCAATAAAGGCTTCATTTCCAAAATATATAGAGAATTGACTATGAGAAATCAAGCCATTCTCCAATTGATAATCAAAGGATATGAACAATTCTCAGATGAAAAAAGTGAAACTATTTCTAGCCATATGAAAAGATGTTCCAAGTCATTAATCAGAGAAATGTAAATTAAGACAACTCTGAGATACCACTACACACCTGTTGGATTGGTTAAAATAATGGGGAAAGATAACGCACAATGTTGAAGGGGATGTGAGAAAACAGTGACACTGATACATTGTTGGTGTATTTGTGAATACATCCAGCCATTTTTAAGAGCAATTTGGAACTATGCCCTAACTCGGCATACCCTTTGACCCAGCAGTGATACTGCTGGGCTTATATCACAAAAGAGATCTTAAAGAAGGGAAAGGGACCTATATGTGCAAGACGTGTGTCAGCCCTCTTTGTAGTGGCCAGGATCTGGAAATTAAGTGGATGGCCATCAATTGGAGAATGGCTGAATAAATTGGGATATATGAATATTATGTAATATTATTCTGTAAGAAATGACCAATAGGATTTCAGAAAGGCCTGGAGAGACTTAAATGATTTGATGCTGAGTGAAATGAGCAGGACCAGGAGATCTTTGTATACTTCAACAACAATATTATGATTAATTCTGATGGATGAGGCCATCTTCAACAATGAAATAAACCAAATCAGTTCCAATGGAGCAGTAATGAACTGAACCAGCTACACCCAGTGAAAGAACTCTGGGAGATGACTATGAACCACTAGATGGAATTCCCAGTTCCTCTATTTTTGTCTGCCTGTATTTTTGATTTTCTTCACAGGCTAATTGTACACTATTTCAAAGTCCAATTATTTTTGTACAGCAAAACAATTGTTTGAACATGTATTTAACTTATACTTTTAACATATTTGACATGTATTGGTCAACCAGACATCTCAGGGGGAAGGGAAGGACAGAAAAAATTAGAACAAAAGGTTTGGCAATTGTCAATGTTGTAAAATTACTCATGCATATATCTGGTAAATAAAAACTATTTTTAAAAATATAATTGGCTAAATGAAAAAAAATCATTGAAAAAATAAAATCAAAGTTCTGATAAAGGCCTCATTTCCAAAATATATAGAGAATTGACTCTATGAGAAATCAAGCCATTCTCCAATTGACAAATGATCAAAGGATATGAAAAGACAATTTTCAGATGATGAAACTAAAACTATTTCTACTCATATGAAAGGGTGTTCCAAATCACTCTTGATCAGAGAAATGCAAATTAAAACAACTCTGAGATACCACTAAATACCTGTCAGATTGGCTAAGATGACAGGAAAAGATAATGATGAATTTTGGAGGAGATGTAGGAAAACTGGTAAACTGATGCATTGTTGGTGGAGTTGTGAACGGATCCAAGCATTCTAGAGAGCAATTTGGAACTATGCCCAAAAAGTTATCAAAATGTGCATACCCTTTGATCCAGCTGTGTTACTACTTAGATTATATCCCAAAGAGATATAAAAGAAGGGAAAAGCACCTCTATGTGCAAAAATGTTTGTGGCAGCCCTTTTTGTAGTGGCTGAGAAATGGAAATTGAATGGATACCCATTAATCAGAGAATGGCTGGGTATATGGTGGTATATGAATATCATGGAATATTTTTTTGTAAGACATGACCAGCAGAATGAATACAGAGAGGTTGGAGAGATTTACATAAACTGAGGCTAAGTGAAATGAGCAGAACAAGGAAATTATTATACACTTCAACAACAATACTCTATGAGGACAAATTCTGATGGAAGTGTATATCTTCAGCAATGAGAATATCCAATTCAGTTCCAATTGATCAGTGATCAACAGAACCAGCTACACCCAGAGAAATAATACTGGGAAATGAATATGGACTACATGCATTTTTATTTTTCTTGCCATGTTATTTTTACCTTTCTGAATTCATTTTTATTGTCCAACAAGAGAACTGTTCACATATGTACACATATATTTAAGATATACTTTAACATGTTTAACATGTATGAGACTGTCTGCCATCTAGGGAAGGGAGTGGAGGGAAGAAAGAGAAAAATTGGAACAGAAGTGATTACAAGAGACAATATTGACAAATTATCCATGCATGTGTTCTGTCAATAAAAAACTATAATAAAAAAGGAACAAAAATAAAACCTTGAGAAGTAGAATCAAGCAAGTGGAAAAAGAAATACAGAAGCTAACTGAAGAAAATCACACATTAAAAACTGCAATGAGGCAACTGGAACCTAATGACTCCATGAGATATCAGAAATCAGTCAAAACAAAATAAAAACAAGGAAAAATGAAAGAAATATCTCACTGGAAAAATAACTTACCTGAAAAATAGAGGGGAGAAAAAATCATTGAAAAAAATCCCTCAATTACCTCTAAAAAGAGGTCTCACAAAGAAAATCCCTAGGAATCCAGAGCTATTGTCATAAGGAAATAATATTGCAAGCTTCCACATGAAAGCAGTTCAAGTATCAAGGAGCAACAATCAGGATTACCAAGGATCTGGTAGCATCTACAATAAATGAAAAAAGGATCTAGAATAGCATCTTCCAGAAAGCAAATGATCTGAAGTTACAACCAAGATGTTTTTGCCCAGTGAGATTATTATTTTACTGGATAAGTGATGAATCCTTTGACAAATGAGCAAAACATTAAAACAGACTCTAATAATTGATAGCTTCTATATGGATAGAGAGCAGACTTTAAACCCTGAGGAGACTAAAAACAGAGTGTCTCCAGATGAATCCCCAAAAGGGAATATGATCTGGTCTTTATTATTATATATATATTATATATATGTGTATATTATATAATTATATATATATAATTAATAAAACTAAAAGTTGGTTTTAGGAAAAAGCCAATAAAATAGATAAACCTTGGGTAAATCTGATCAGAAAAAGGAAAGAGGAAAATCTAATTTTTAGTCTTAAAAATGAAAAAGGGGATCTTTCCACCAATGAAGAAGAAATTAGAGCAATAATAAGGAGTTACTTTGCCCAACTCTATGCCAATAAATTTGATAACTTAAATGAAATGGATGACTACCTCCAAAAATATAGGCTTCCTAGATTAACAGAGGAGGAAGTAAATTGCTTAAATAATCCCACTTCAGAAAAAAAATAGAACAAGCTATTAACCAACTCCCCAAGAAAAAAAAATCCCCAGGACCAGATGGATTTACATGTGAATTCTACCAAACATTTAAAGAACATTTAGCCCTAATGTTATATAAACTATTTGAAAAAATAGGGGATGAAGGAGTCCTACCAAACTCCTTTTATGACACAGATATGGTACTGATACCTAAATCTGATAGGTTGTAAACGGAGAAAGAAAACTATAGGCCAATCTCCTTAATGAATATTGATGCTAAAATCTTAAATAAGATATTAGCAAAAAGACTTCAGAAAATCATCCCCAGGATAATACACTATGATCAAGTAGGATTTATACCAGGAATGCAGGGCTGGCTTAATATTAATATAATTGACCATATTAATAATCAAAATTAACAAAAACATATGATCATATCAATAAATGCAGAAAAAGCATTTGATAAAATACAACATCCATTCCTACTAAAAACACTTGAGAATATAGGAATAAATGGATTATTCCTTAAAATAGGAGCATATATTTAAAACCATCAGGAAGCATCATATGTAATGGGGATAAACTGGATCTTTTACTAGTAAATCAGGAGTGAAACAAGGTTGTCCACTATCACCATTATTATTCAATATAGTATTAGAAATGTTAGCCTCGGGGATAAGAGTGGAGAAAGAGATTAAAGGAATAAGAGTAGATAATGAGGAAATCAAACTCTCACACTTTGCAGATGATATGATGGTATATTTAGAGAACCCCAGAGATTCTAATAAAATTATTAGAAATAATTCACAACTTTAGCAAAGTTGCTGGATACAAAATAAATCCACATAAATCTTTAGCATTTTTATATATTGCCAACAAAATGCAACAGCAAGAGATACAAAAAGAAATTCAATTCAAAACAACTGTCGAGAGTATAAAATATTTGGGAATCTATCAAAGAAAAGTCAGGAATTATATGAGCAAAACTACAAAACACTTGCCACAAAAATAAAGTCAGATTTAAATAATTGGAAAGACATTAAGTGCTCTTGGATAGGCCAAGCAAATATAATCAAGATGACAATACTCCCTAAACTAACCTATTTATTTAGTGCTATACCAATCAGACTCCCAAGAAGCTATTTTAATGACCTAGAAAAAATAACAACAGAATTCATATGGAACAACAAAAGGTCAAGCATTTCAAGGGAAGTAATGAAAAAAAAATTAAATGAAGGTGGTCTAGCTATACCTGATCTAGAATTATATTATAAAGCAACAGTCACCAAAACCATTTGGTATTGGCTAAGAAATAGACTGATTGATCAGTGGAACTGGTTAGGTTCACAGGACAAGATAGTGTACAACTATAGCAATATAGTTTTTGACAAACCCAAAGATAGCAACTTTTGGGATAAGAATTCATTATTTGAAAAAAAAAACTATTGGGAAAACTGGAAATTAGTATGGCAGAAATTAGATATGAAACAACACTTAACACCATATACCAAGATAAGATCAAGATGGGTCCATGATTTAGGCATAAAGAATGAGATTATAAATAGATTAAAGGAATATAGGATAGTTTACCTCTCAGACTTGTGGAGGAGGAAGGAATTTATGACCAAAGGAGATCTAGAGATCATTATTGATCACAATGTAGAGGATTTTGATTACATCAAATTAAAAGTTTTTCTCCAAACAGAACTAATGCAAACAAGATTAGAAGGGAAGCAAGAAACTGGGAAAACATTTTTAAAGTTAAAGGTTCTGATAAAGGCCTCATTTCCAAAATATATAGAGAACTGACTCTAATTTATAAGAAATCAAACCATTCTCCAATTGATAAATGGTCAAATGATATGAACAGACAATTTTCAGATGATGAAATTGAAACTATTTCCACTCATATGAAAGAGTGTTCCAAATCACTATTGATCAGAGAAATGCACATTAAGACAGCTCTGTGATACCACTACACACCTGTCTGTTTGGCTAAGATGAAAGGAAAAATTAATGATGAATGTTGGAGAGGATATGGGAAAACTGGGACACTGATGTATTGTTGGCGAAATTGTGCCCAAAACTTATCAATCTGTGGATACCCTTTGATTCAGCAGTGTTACTACTGGGCTTTTATCCCAAAGAGATACTAAAGAAGGGAAAGGGACCTATATGTGCCAAAATGTTTGTGGCATCCCTTTTTTGTGGTGGCTAGAAACTTGAAAATGAATGGCTGGCCATCAATTGAAGAATGGTTGGGTAAATTGTGATTTATGAATGTTATGGAATATTATTGCTCTGTAAGAAATCACCAGCAGGATGACTACAGAGAGGCTTGGAGAGACTTACATGAACTGATGCTGAGTGAAATGAGCAGAACAAGGAGCTCATTATACACTTCAACAAAAATAGTTTATGAGCATATATTCTGAAGGAATTGGATATCTTCAACAACAACAACAACAAAAAGATCTAATTCAGTCCCAATTGATCATTGATGGACAGAATCAGCTCTACCCAGAGAAGGAACACTGGGAAATGAGTGTGAACTGTTTGTATTTTTGTTTTTCTTCTCAGGTTATTTTTACATTCTGAATCCAATTCTTCCTGTGCCACAAGAGAACTGTTAGGTTCTGCATATATATATATATATATATATTATATCTAGGATATACTATAACATATTTAACATGTATAAAACTGCCTGCCATTTCGGGGAGTGCATGGAGGAGGGAAGGGATAAGTCAGAACAGAAGTCAGTACAAGTTCTGAAAAATTACCCATGCATACGTATTTTCAATTAAAAGTTATTAAAATAAATATTCTAAGTATCAGTGTCCTTCACTTTCTAAAACCATTTCAATTTGTTTTAAAGTCCTTAACTTTTAACTCTTGTGTTATATTGTGAAGTTTCTTAATATTCATAGTGCAATCTTGCACTATGCAATCAACCTTGCAATCAAACTGGTGCTTTACTTGTTCTTTTAAATCTTTTAAAAGACGGCAGCTAGGTGGCACAGTGCATAGAGCATCAGCCCTAAAGTCAGGAGGACCCTTGTTCATATCTGACCTCAGACACTTAATACTTCCTAGCTGTGTGACCATGGGCAAGTCACTTAACCCCAAATGTCTCAGCAAAAACAAAAAATAAAATAATATATTTTAGAAAGCAATTTTTTCAATTATGTTTATTTAAAGTAGGAAAGTTTAAGAAAAAAAAAAGTAAAATGGAAGCATGTTTTATTGACAAGAAATGTATTGCCACACCCACCAGTCTTCTGGTGGCCCAAAGAGATTGTAGCAAGTGTCTAAACTTTCTAATAGTCCTTTCACTATTTTGAATATATTTTTTAAATTTTGTATCTATGTCTAATTGAGACACTCTAAACTCTAAAATGACCTATTAGTATCTGGGATCGTCAGACTAAAATAAAAAATAGTGAATAAAAATGAATGAATACATGTTTTTCCCCATCTTTGGTTTCAAACAAAAACACTAAAAGTTCCAAGAATGTAAACACAATGAATTTTTACAATATTAAAAGCAAAATAATTCAGAATTTTCAGCTATGAGATCTAGTCTATTCTGAATATTTTAATTCTATAGATAAGCTATTTATGAATTTGTAATTTATTTGGCAGTAAGGAAGGAATAAAAAGAAAATACAAAAACCAATAAAATTGACAATTTTATATCAATTCACAATTTGCCTTGATGAATACCCAGAGTATTTTAAGCTATTAGAACAGTAAATAATACATTAAATCTGACAAGAAACAGCTTAAAACATGAGGCTTTAGTTAATGATAGCCGGTAAAGCAGGTATATTTTAAACAAACACATGAGGAAAACTAGCTGGGTAGCAAATACTACAGCATTCTAAGAGAAATGAAACACAGACGTGACACTGAAATTCATTTTTTTTTTCATTGTGTGAAATAAGCAGAAAGGCAAACAAAAATAGATTTTATTTTATATATCATTCAAAGGATATTTAAGTTGACTGAAGGGTGACATGTGCTTTTTTCTACTTCTGTTTGAGAGTTTGGTGACCTTTTTTAGATTTCAAAATTATCCCTCCTTTATTTATTTAATATGTTATTTATTTGTTTGTCTGATGTACTATGCTCTTTTTACTCTGGAACATGCTTTGTGAGATAGAAAGCTAACATGGTGATATAGAGAGTATGCTTGTGGTTCTTTGAGTCACATTTTACAAATAGATGGCATCCTAATGATGGATGGTGGGGTTATAGTTGGTTCTGTTACCCATGTTATTTGAACATGACCAGGCACTTCTATTCCCTATAGGAGTAGCATTAACACCCATAAAATATTTCCCCTCATCTGCTTTGTTTATAAGGCATGAGGTGGGTACAATTATCATAATGCAGTTTGCTCCATGACTATGTTTGTGGTATAGTGAATGTCAAGGGTATGATACAACATGTCATATGTATATCTTTTTCTGGGTCTATTGCTGTCCCAGCAACTCTCCAGAAGTCTATCCATAAGCATGCCTCATCAATTCACCAATTCCCAAGAACCCCACAAAACATTATAAATAAATTATGATATATGATTATTATGGAGTATTATTGTTCTGTTAGAAATTATCAGCAAGATGAATACAGAGAGGCTTGAAGAGTGATGAATAGAACCAGCTACACCCAGCAAAAGAAACCTGGAAAAAGGGTATGGACCACAATGTAGCATTTACACTCTTTCTGTTGTTGTTTGCTGCATTTTTTTCTTCCCAGATTATTTTTATTTTTCTAAATCTGATTTTTCTTGTACAAGAGAACTGTATAAATATGTACACATATATTGTATTTAAGATATACTTTAATATATTTAACATGTATGAGACTTCCTGCCATCTAGGGGAGCGGGTGGAGGAAAGGAAGGGTAAAGTTGGAACAGAAGTGTTTGCAAGGGTCAATGTTGAAAAATTATCCATGCATATGTTCTGTCAATAAAAAGCTACAATAATTTAAAAAAATGAGTAACTAAGGGGGAAAAATGTGATGTCATGTTTCTTCCCTTGAATAATAAATTATGGCAGTGCTGTCTTTTCCTTATGCTATGATTTCAGTGGCCTTTGGAGCATCAGTAAGATATCTCTTTCACCATATTTTTGTTCTAGCCTTCATATTTGTTGAGCCAAAAATTACCAGTTCAGACAGTGCTAGTAGTTGGTCTGTCATGTCTATGTCATGTCATGAGGGAATGTCTATTCCTACACCAGTATGATATGGGCCAATCTTCCCTGGTCCAAGTTCAATATCTTCTGTAGTAGCCAGGTCAGTTGGAACTGAATTGGATCCTCTTGTTGTTGAAGATAGCCACTTCCATCAGAATTGATCCTCATATACTATTATAGTTGAATGTAGAGGGCTGAAACTCTGAATAAGTATACTTGAATCAGACAAAGGGGCCCTTAAGGCTAATTACCTATTCAATATGAGACAATGGCTCTATTAGCATATGTTTGGATAAATGGCTCTTCTCATCATTGGTGCTTACTGAATGTTTGGTGTTAGTATAATTGTAGACAAGGATTTGAGGGTGGGTGAGAGAGGAATCCAAGATACATCATTGGCAAGTCTCATGGCAATTTGTCTATCTCCTTCCCTTCTCCCCCTAAAGACCAAGGACTTTAATTTGTCTTGACACTGGCTGACCCTGAGGCTCTCCAAGGAACTAGCCCATACTTCACAATTGGCACCCAATGTAAAGCAAGGATCCTGATTTCACTGAAGAAGTCCCAGTGACCTGGAAATAGGGTGAGTATTTTAATAGACAAAGAGAGAACTTACTTTGTTAAGAGGTAAATTAGTAAGTTTTTTCTAGATTAAACGGGGCAGATATTAGGAACAGATTCTCCCCCTCCCCCTCATCCCTATCCCTCCCCTGAGGGAGCTCTATAAAAGCATTCTTAGGTTGATAAAGAGACAAGGTTTGCTTGTAACTTGGGAGCAGATTGGTGAACTCTTGGATACATTGAAATGCATGTCCTCTTGCTTCTTCAAGGAAGAAAAAATAGAGCATACAATTGGAAACTAGTAGGAGATCAATTTTGCGACTATTAGAATGATAAAGGTCCTGATTTAATTTCTAAGGAAACAGTGTATATATACAACATAATACAATTGGCCTTAAAGAATCCCACAAGTTCTAGAAAAAAGAAAAGCTTTAAGAACAGCCAGATGAGGAAGTATGAGAAGAAAGAGGAAAAGAAGGGAGAGATTAATGGAAATATCAGTAGAGTTAACTGAATTTGAAGGGCCTAGTGATTTTCACTCTCAGAGCCTAACTTCAGTTCTGCCTGTACCCGAGGAGGATCTTGAGCCTCTCCCATCAAGTTCACCTTCCTGAGTAGAGGGAATACAAAGAGTGGGAAGGGCAGTGAATTCACCAGCACCTCTCCCCACCCCCACCCCCCAGCAATCACCCCCTCCTATGACTGGATTGCAAAAGGCACTGCTTAAAGCCAAAGAGGAAGGGAAGAATACAGCTGACATGAGAATAGAAATGTATTCTGTGTTTGAATAACTTAACTCTTCAGATCAAGAAAGGAGAATATATACTTTTTTAATCTAAAAATCATCAAAGACCTGAAAAAGGCTTGCACTCTTTATGGGGCTACATCATATTATGTTAAGATTTTTGCTTATTAAATTTTCCAAGTACATGCTTAGATCCTGGTCAAAACTTGTGGATTTCTGAATATAGTGAGCTCTGTAGGATACAAACCCAGTTAATACTGCAATCACCTGTGACCAAATACCAGATGAAGATTCTTATGCAGACATTTCAGCACAGATTAATAACTCCATAGCAGCATATGAGCAAATTGCTTCTGCTGCTATCACAGCATGGTGTTTTATCCCAGGTAAACAGGACAGAGGAGAGGCCTTCACAAAAATAGCACCATGTCCAAGTGAACGCTTTGCTGATTTTGTGGGATGTCTTCAAACAGCTGTCATATGGACTGTTGGTGAAAATGCAGCAACAGAAATAATGATAAGGCAACTTGCTAAAGAAAATGCTAATGAGGTATGCAAAAGAATTATATTAGGACTACTCCTTTAAAGGAGATCATAAGATGCTGTGCCAGTGAGCATATATTTTTTTATAACCAGGCTATGATGCAGACTTTCCAAGATCCGAACATGGGAAGACAGGGTCTCTTTTGGCAAGGGACCTCCAGAGAGACTCCTCAATGCTTTCAATGTGGTAAAGGAGAGTATCTGAAAGCTCAGTGTTGGCATAGAGACAGAGTGAGAAAACAGGGTGAGAAAACAAGACCCAAAACCCCATGTCCAAAATGCAACAGAGGCTTCCATTGGGTATCAGAATGTAGACTGATTCAGGGAAACAGAATGGGGGGCCCAGCCCCATGGCCCAAAACAAAAAAAAATACTTTGGGCATAATGGCAGCCAATGCTACACCCAGAGAGCCTTTAGAAGTTCAGTGCTCAGATATAATCAATCAGCCAGGAAGCAACCTGGTGGGAGAAAAAGATTATATAATCAATCACGCAGGAAGCAACCTGATTAGAAAGCATTGAAATTGGGGAGAATAGAGTTGTATGCAGCTAGGACTACTGAGATACCACCTGGGAAGGTGAAATCTATTCCTCTCCAGTCTATGAATCCCTTGCCTCCAGGCACAGTAGGCTTGACCATTTCACCTCCTGAGAGTACTTACAAAACAGTGGTGATCCATACATTGATGTGTAGATAATAACTAATACAGTCACTAATACAGGCAGACAATGTGTGACTTATCACACAGGTTTACTGTTATAGACTCCTAATAGGCAATCTGGTGATAATTGCCCAGATTTTGACTCCAAGCAACAAAATGCCCAGACTGCAGCAGTTACAGCTAACTGACCTATGCTTACTATCTATATAAATGGAATACCATTAGAAGGATTGGTAGACAAAGGTGCAGATTATACAATCATTTCAGGTGCCAACTGGCCCAGTCATTGGCCAAAGATTAAAGCAGACACCAACATGCCTGGCATAGGAGGATTAATAGCAGCTGAAGTTAGTGCTACCCCTTTGAGATGGACATTTGAAGGTGAAATAGGAGTTTTTCTCCTTTTGTAATTTTCCCCATCAATCTGTGAGGAAGAGATATTTTTTAAAACAATTAGGATTACAAATTAGTACTTTGGCTTTTTAGGCAGGGCTACTGTTGAAGGCCTGCCAACGCTCTCACCTGTTCCTATTCAGTGGAAAACTGATACACCAATGGGAATAGAACAGTGTCCATTAGCTAGCGATAAAAACTAAGCCCTTATTAGATAAAATACAGGAGCTACTTGACCAAGGACACTTGCAACCTTCTAAGTCCTTGGAATTCCCTGTATTTGTTGTATGAAAGAAATCTGGAAAATGGAGGATGTTGACTGATTTAAGAAAAGTAAATGAACAGATGGAAGCTAAGGGAACTCTTCAGCCTGGACTTCTACCTCCTACTCAATTGCCTACAGAATGGCCTTTTGGGGTTATAGACATTAAGGCTTGCTTCTATTCTACCCCTCTAGATAAGGAGGATTTGAAAATGTTTGCCTTTTCAGTGCCCAGCATTAACCTAGCAGAGCCTTATAAAAGGTATAAATGGACAGTTTTGCCACAGGGAATGAAAAATAGCCCTACTATATGTCAAATATATGTTGCTGCTACTCTTACTCCAGTAAGAAAAGCATTTCCAAAAATAATGTTATTACATTACATGGATGATATATTGGGATGTCCACCTGAGGAACATATTTTAGAAATACATCTATAAAAGACCATAGAAACACTAAGGAACCACAAATTGCATATAGCTCCAAAAAAAATTCAAAGATATCCTCCTTTTCAATATTTAGGATATGAAGTATACCCTAAAGTGCTTACAGTGCAAAAAACTTTCCTTAAGAACAGAGAAGTTGAATACCTCAAATGACTTTCAGAAATTGATAGGAGAAATCTAATGGATGCACCCACTGTTAGGCTTGACTATATGTCAATTGCAACCATTGTATGACATTTTAAGGGGAGACAGTACTTTGAACTTGCCTTGCCAGTTTACAAAAGAAGCTCAAGAGGCTTTGAGAGAAGTTGAACTAGCTTTATCCAATGTTGTTGAGTCACTCAAAACCCCTTGGAAATTTCAGTTTTTGCTACAAAAGAGACAGTCCTTTATCAAAGAGACAGTGTGATAGAAAGGGTGAACCTTCCAGCACAATCAGAAAAAATCCTTACTTCTTACCCAGTTCTTATGGCTAGAATTTTATCAAAGGCCATTTAGCGAGCAGTATAAGTGTCTGGGATAAGACCTGACAAGATATTAACTTTTTATCCCAATGCACAAATTAAAGTATGCTGTGAAACCATCCCAGAGAGGCAAATTTTATTGGCCATGACTCCAAATTCTACATACAGGTCTCCATTAAAGATAACCCAATTATTACATAATTGGCAATGGATTCTTGAAGAAAAGTTTTCTAAAATTCCTTGTAAAGGACCAACTGTCTTTACAGATGCATCCAAACATAAAATTTGTGCTGTATACGCTCATGTCTTAACTATAGAGTAGTCAAAACTACTTTTCAGTCCACTCAGCAGAATGAATTGTATGCAATCATTCTAGCTCTTACTTATTATCCAAGACATATAAATATAAAATCTGATTCAGCCTATTCAGTAGAGAAGAATTGTCACACCCAAATAAAATTTGTAGCTTCCAATATATATCAGCTCTTTAAGGAACTTCAAGGGTAAGTGAGAAAGCATCCAGATAAGATTTATATCTTGCATGTTGACTCTCATAGTGGACTTCCAGGATCTATTTTTATGGTAATTCAAAGACAGATAGCCTTCTAACTATGTTGGCTAGTACTCCTTTATTTCACTCACCCCAACAGTTTCATGCTAAATATCATCAGGCTGCTTGAGTTTTACATTTGTAATATGACTTAACAAGAAAGGAAACTAGAAGCATAGTAAAAGCCTGTACAGCTTGCCTTCCTTTCCACTCTCCTATGCTCCTTCCAGGGAAGAACCCTCATGGTTTGAGACCCAATAAAATTGGGCACATAGATGGGACCCATTATAAATCTTTTACTCATCTGTCTTTTATGAATGTTTAGTAGACACCTTTTCAGGATTTAATTTTGCAATACCAGCAGCAAAAGAGACAGCCAGAGTGGTCACTGAATTCCTTATACAAGCATTTGCAATTATGGATGTGCTACAAGCAATGAAACATATAATAGACCTACATATAATGGACCTGCATATACTTCTAAATATTTTTCACACTTTTTTGCACAGTATAAGATTTTACACACCACTGGCATACCCTTTAATTCTCAAGGACAGGCAACAGTAGAGAGAAGAAACAAAGACATCAAGATACTCCTTCAAAAACAAAAGAAAGGGGGAGCCACAGGTAACCCTCGAGACGTTCTAAATTTAGCTCTTTATACAATTAACTTTTGATTTTTGACAAAGATGCACTGGCTTCAGTAGACAGGTTTTTTATCCCACTGGAACGGCAGTGTTCAGTGTGAGCAGTTGTACTATCTTTACATAATTGCTAGGTGATGTGGAGAGATCCAGAAAGTGGTGAAGGGAAGGGACCTGATAGGTTAAGTGCTTGGGGGAGAGGGTTTGCTTATATCTCTACAGATGGAGAAGGAATCAGATGGGTGCCAACAAGCCGTATTTGCTTTGTCCATCAGAAAGATGGAGCGGACCCTTAAAATGAAGGTGAAGACTCAAGAAACATCGGGTGGTTCCATTGATGATTGTGCCTATCACTGAAAGAGCATGGCATTTATGGCAATTGACTCATGGACATCAACAATTGTTAATGAGACGATATAGGATTTCAAAATTCTCAGGAATCTAGCACTCACAAGACGCAAGTCACAGAGACACTCTCAAGGCTTCTGGTAAGAACTTTAGAATACATTGCATGTCATGGGTGACACCTGCCCAGCACTGCCCAGCATGGTGTGCTCTTATCAGTGATCTAGGAGCAAAACAGCATTGAAATACCTCAAAAGAAGTGGGAGATGCACAAAGTTAGAGAAGCCACCTCAAATGATCATAAGAACTATTTGAGTCTGATCTATGCCACAAAGTTCCAAGATCTTATTGGTCTGATCAACCAAAATTGGACATGCTAACTTTACACTAAGGTAATAATGTCATTTTGGATTCTTCTAAAATGGACAACAACTATTACCTCTAACACCTTACAAAATTCTCAAGATCATTGCTAGAAAATATATAAGAAAAGCAAAGGAAATCTAGAGGACCTACCAGAAATTTAGGTAGTAGAGCCTGTGCTGGACTCTATATGGGAAGCTTCACATTAATGTCACAAGATCCTCTATGGAGCATCTATGATGATCATAAGGGAATTAGAATGTGCATTAAAAGAACAATTTAAATAGGACTTGCAAATTCAACTTGTAGCAAGTGACTTTGGAAAAGATAAATCTTCCACAGTTCCCTTATTCTATTTTGTAGTAAATCTTTTTGAAGAATCCTTATAATTGGAAAGCATAAAGGAAAAAGAGCATTTGGAGAGGGGAACAAGGGTTTAGACCTTCACAATGGTTCTTCAGCCAGTAGTGTGAGTATAGAGATAATTCTTGATAAGTACAAATAATGACTTCTCTGAAGTTGGCCCACATATTCACAAAATTTGAAGTTATACTTATGTAAAATATGACCATTGGTTCTAGCCCAATTCAATCATGTAGTGCAAATTGAATTAATGTATATGATCAATTCACAAGATTCATTATTTGCATGAATTGGAACCCAACTAAGTTCTGCCTCAGGAAGCAATGGAAAGACAACATATACAGATGCAATCAGATATAGATATAAACTATATCTTCTCAAGAACTGCTGGAGAAAAGGGCACACAATACACATGTGTCTTATAAGTACAATAAACAAAGAGAAACTTCAAAATAATGGCTTTATTAAATTTGCTACCCAAACTACTGGGTTCAAATCTATCCCTTTTCATTTATCAGCTGTGTCCCAGTCATGAAAGAGTGATAAAAGTACTGGAAGTGCCTATTTGTTGTAAATTTGCAGTTAAAATATATAAAATGCTGTATGAACCATAAAATACTAGTTATGTAGGAACTATTAGTAACACCAAAAACTGTAAGAGGAATTATTTGTCCATTTTCATCTAGTCTGTTTTCATCTGTATTCATTAAAAGTTCATGAAAATGTTTTTCAACTTCTACAAATTTCATACTAGGTTTCATCCAAATACCAAATAACCATTAAACTTTAATTAATGATTTGCCTCTATATTTGAGTATTAACAAACTAGATTTACTTGTTTATTTTAAATATACATTAGCCCCGATAAGAACCACATATATTTTCAAATAATTATATTATTCATGACTAACTTTCTGTCCACAGCTAATATGTAGTATAATACATATACATATGATGTGGAATCTATTACTTGTTCAATGAGTATTCCCACTAGTCCAGCTTTTGTCCAAATCTATTCAAAGTATATCATGGTGCTAAATATTAGAAAATGTTTTAAACATCTTATGTAATTTAGAGACATAATTGAAGTTCTCTACAGGATATCAGGTAAGGCATAAACAATATAGAGTCTATCCCTTGGATATTGATGATCCATGTCATATGTGTAGCCAACATGCTGACCATGGATTTACAAACTGAATCACAAATAATTCCTACTGAGACCAAAAGACCTACAGGATGAAATGATATTTTGGTTCTTTGAAAAGGAAGAGAAGGGAAGGGAGACTAGGAGAAGGAAAAGTAGTAAGAGGAGAAAGGAGGGAAGGAAAGGACAAGAGGAAAAGGGAAAGGGGAAAACCGAAAAAGAAAGGGGAGGTGGAAGGGAGAAGGGGGCAAGGAAATGGAGATGAGAAGGGATAAAGGGGCAAGGCAAAAGAATGCTTAGGAGTGCAAGCAACAAGAGGAGGAGGAGGAGAAAGAGGAAGAGGAGGAGGAGGGTGTTTATGCATCATTTATGTATTCCTAGGTTCAGTGATCCTGGAGTTGAAAGAATAAATCAATGTGAGCTGGTGGTCCAGAGGATACATTTCACATCGTGACTGGAACATACAGAGGTGGCAGGGAAAAGCATGAGGGTAAAAAAGGCCACGACAAGTTAGATAATAATCCCTATTGTTTCCCTTTACAGAAATTCCCTTATGGTTTGGAAGTTGAAGCCAAGTCACTAAAAGAAAATACTCCTAGCTTCTACTCTACGTTATATGTGACTTAAAAACAAAGCAGACGTTAATGATCTCTCCTAATGGAAGCCTGCAACAGTATGATATAAATTAATATAGAAAATCAAAGTACCTGTGTCAAGATATTTGAAAAGTCATATCTTCCCTTAATCTTGTCTTGTCTCTTGTCCTTGAATTCCTCAATGTCCCTCCTAGAATGTAACATCCTTAAAAAACACAATACTCTGGGTATGTTTAAATCTTTCAACTAAAAGTTTTACATCTTTTTCCATTGAACTGCTGGAATCCCTCCTCCCTTCTGGCCCCTCCATTAATAATAGCATCAGTAAGGCAATTTAAATTCTGTAGAGGATGGATCCAAACCCAGTGCTGCCAGTTTGAGACCCAACTGTTCGGCTGCCTGTTCTGTACAAATCCTTTCCCGACACATTTTGAGGCAGTAACAGGGAAGGAAGAATCAGAAGAGGCAACTAAACGGCTTTTGTCCATGGGGCCCCTAGAGTGCTCCTCTTCAGGCTGGGCACTGCCATTGCCTTCACCTTCACAGAATTGTTAAAGGGCTGCAAGAGATTTGGGAGATTATCTAGTAGAATCTCTTCATTTTAAAGAAGAAACCGAATTTTGGAGAGGAAGTGCTTTGCACATCATTACAAAAGTAAGCAACAGAACAGGTCCCGAGATTCTAACGCGAGACCTGGAGCTCACCCACCCTCGTGATCTACAGCTTTGAACTCCTCTCACTAAGAGTTAATGGCCCCAGTACTCGCGCTCCCACCAGTGTATTATTTGACCCTTTATCGCATCCGCGCGAGCCGTGGACCTGATAAAAGCACGCGCAGTTCAGTTCCTCTCCTGCCATTGCCAAGGTTGCAGTCGGATCTAGGGCTGAAACAGTTATAACTGCTGCGGGCTCAGACGTTTCTAAACCTCAGGCCTCAGTTTATTGACATTTCCCCCTTTTAATTTTCCCTTTAATTCTCCCTTATTACTCCCTTTAATTCCCTCTCCGAGCAGGCTGAGGGGCCCAAGAGAGGACTCCTTCGAGAGTTCTTCCTCTTGGCCCTGAAGTTTGCCTCCAGGATGAATAAGATTTTCAGCTTCGGCAAGAAAAAGGGGCAGTCTCCATCTCGCCCCTCCAACAAGCTGCCAAGTTACTTTGGGGTCCAAACACCCTACCCCACCGAAGGATACCTGATCCGGAGCAAAGACCTCGGAAAAATTCACAAAGCTGCCTTTCTCGGGGATGTGGCGAAGGTGCAGCAGCTTCTGCTGCTCGGAAAAAACACCGTAAATGATCTGGATAAAGTGAAGCGGTAAGAGGAAAGGTTGTGGGGGGGAGAGAAAGAAAGACCCTCATTGGAGGAGCCTAAGACATTCACCCCATTTCTCTGAGTGACTCCATGTCTGCCCCCCTCCCCCCCATTAACCCTCTGGAAATCAAACTCCCTCAGCACCTGGGACAGGGTCAAGGACATGCTTTGCCTTCTGAAGATGGGTTACCAAATCCTACAAGCTGATTTTACTTTCCCCTCCTGCCTGTCCATTTTTAATGAATTGGAAATCCCTTCATTTTACTTTTAGCCAGGATCCAAGTAATTTATTCTTTATCAATAACGTGAGAGTAAATGCCATTTCCTCCTGCTGAATTGCTGGCATGTCAAAAACGACTGTGTCAGACTATCCATGAGGATATTTGGGAAATTTTCTTGAGAAAGTTATGTGAAGACTGAGTTAGCATCCTGGATACCTCAGAATCAGTCTGAGTCAGGATAAGCAAAAGTCCTTGATCTTTATTCTTGGTCTTTAGGGATAAATGTGAATTGGATGGATAAGGGATCTCTATGACCTTCCCTCTCCAGGTCTACTGCCAAAGTGACTCTGGCTTGTCATACTCCACCCCCAAATCCCTCCCACACTTCCTGTATATAGGAAAAGATCGAATCAGCACAGAATAGTGGGAAGGGCCATTTTCCAAGCATATGCTAATAGAGTATTGTCCAATCAGTAATTAGCCTTAAATGCTCAGTTGTCAGACCTCAGTGCATTAACTCAGAGTTTCAGCCCTTTAGTTAGTGGAATAGTTTGCCATTTCCTTCATCAGCTCATTTTTACAGATGAGGAAATTGAGGTAAACACAGTTAAGTAATCTGACCAGGATCATATAATGGTAAGTATCTGATAGCAGATTTGAATGTAGGAAGATGTCTTCCTGACTACAAACCCAGAACTCTTATGCATTGTGCCTATTAGATGCCCCAGCTGGTTAAATATGAACAGATAGATGAAGAATAAAAGCAGATAAAAGAAAGACAGAAAATAATTTGCTGCTTTTATTAAGACCTAATATAAATGTGTCAAACACAGGGTTAACAACAACAGATACAAAAGAATCGGGAGCAGAGATTGTCTCTTTGCTAGGAGGTCAGTCTAGTAAGAGACTTAATAAACAAGGGAGCCTGAGTAGCAGAGGACCTGATAATTGTGAAGAGAACCAGGAGAGAGCAGCGTTACAATACTTAAAGAGAAGGAAATATCAAGGAGAAAATGATTGCAGTTTCAACGGCTACAGAGAGGTTAAAAAAAAGATGACCAATTGAGAAAAAGATTATTAGTTTTGGTAATTAAGAGATCCATTACTATCTGTGAAAACTTTAGAAAAAAGGATATAGAGTCTTAAAAAATGACAGGAAAAGTGGAGTCACCTCTTATTAGCACCTCTCTCATGGCATTTATCTACAAAAGACATGAGAGACATGGGATGAGAGTGGGCATGGACTGATCAAGTAAAGGTTCTTTGAGGAATGAGGGAGAAGACATGAGATGTTTCTAGGCAAACAGGGAAATAGCCAGGTTGCAATGAAAGACTGCAGATGAATGAGAAGAAGAACTATGCGTAAGATAGAATGGTATCACTTGTATATGTAGAGGCATTTTCATTGATAAGGAAAAATAGTGGCAGAACTCATTTAGATGAATTAGATGAGAAGGAGGGTGAAAGAGGAAAATGGTTTCATTTTTTTTTCCTAGAAAATGAGCTGAGATTTTTAGCTGATTTTTAGATGCAGTGTGTACCATGGGAGTTTTGAGAAGAGATGAAAAAGATTTTGAAGAGCTGCTGTGATAAGTGGCATAGTGCATTATTTAGGGAGGTAAAATATAGAAGAAGAGTTGCACTCTACACTTCTCAGGTTGGCTAAGATGACAAGAAAAGATGATGATGAATGTTGGAGGGGCTGTTGCAAAAGTGGGACACTAATATATTTTTGCTGGAACTTCAAACTGATTGAACCATTCTGGAGAGCAATTTGGAACTGTGGTGTGCATACCCTTTGATCCAGCAGTGTTTCTACTGGGCTAATATCCCAAAGAGATCGTAAAGGGAAAGGGACCCATATGTGCAAAAAAAAATGTTTGTGGCAGCCATTTTTGTAGTGACAAGAAAGTGGAAACTGAGTGGATGCCCATCAAATAGAGAATAGCTAAATAAATTATGGTATATGAATGTAATGTAATATTATTGTTCTGTAAGAAACAACCAGGAGGATGATTTCAGAGAGTCCTAGAGAAATTCATATGAACTGATGCTAAATGAAGTGAGCAGAACCAGGAGATCATTATACATAGCAACAACAAGCTTATATGATGATCAAGTCTGAAAGACATGGCTCTCTTCAACAATGAGATGATTCAAACTACTTCCAATTAATTGTTCAGTGATGAGGAGAGCCATCTACACCCAGAGAGAGTTGTAGGAATTGAGTGTGGTTTCCAACATAGCATTTTCACCCTTTTTGTTGTTTGCATTTTACTTTGCTTCTTTTTTTTTCTTGTGTGACAGAATAATTGTATAAATATAAATATATATATATATATATATACATACATATATTGGATTTAAGATATATTTCTATCATGTTTAACACATATTGGATTATTGCCATCTAGGGGAGGGCAGGGGGAAGCAGGGAAATTGGAACACAGGGTTTTGTAAGGACTAATGTTGAAGGGCCTCTGGGTTGAAAAATAAAAAGCTTTAATTAAAAAAAAAAATAAAAGTTATGTAGGATCAGTGAGAGCCCAATTGAGGCCATGAAACACAAATTTATAGTAGCACTAGTAAGTACAGTTGCATGATTTTCTTCAGTCTAATTATGCATAGAAAGCTTGGGGCTTAAAAGGACACTGTTGGCAATGGATTCAAGGGAAGGCAATGTTGAATGGAAAAAACATATTGAATGATTCACCAAGTAGTCAACATGACACGTGCATGCAAACATCTTCATATAAATAAGATACATACAAACAATCTAAGAGGGACAGCACTAGTTTTAAGGTAAATGGAAAATGGTTTTCGTAAAATGCAAGACTTATGCTGAGAATTGGAGAAGCTAGGAGATTAAAATGAGCATTCCAGGCATGTAGGCAGCTAGTAAAGTATGTGAAGATGTAGTGCTATGTGTGGGGAACTGTCAGTCAACAAATATTTATTAAATGTCTATTATGTGACTGGCACTGCTAAGAGCTGAGAATACAGAGAATGGTCAAAGAGTGCTGTCATATTTCATTTCACTCATATTTCAATGGGGGAATCTATATGAAAACAGCTAAGTATAAACATGATACTCCATAGAGAGCAAACTAGTAATAATCAACAGAGGAAGGTTTTTGTATTGAGGGATTGGGTAAAACTTTTTTTTGTAGAAGGTAGGATTTTAGCTGGAACTTGATTATACCATGTAGGTAAGAATTGGAGAGGAGAAAGAAGAGAATTCCATGAGTGGAATTTCACATTCAATTAAAATGCCTGGAGTCAGGAGGCAGGAGTTTTTTATGCTAAGAGGAGCAAACAGTGACTACTCAACATATTTGGCCTGTTTTCTCTAGTAGTTTGGTTGAGTAAGCAAACTACTAGAGAAAACAGGCCAAATATGTTGAACACAATATAGAAGAGGAGATTCTAGTAATTATAGAAAATGCAACTCAACCTAGAATTTGCTCAAAATATTTTATATCTGACATATTCAAAGGTTTATTATCTCTTCAATTTATTTTTCTTTAAATATTTACAATAATAATTCTCCTATAATCCGATAATCCTAATGTTTTTAACCTTTATTATTTTTATTGATTATTTGTATAAAACTTTCTATTTTCAAGACAAGCATGGATAATTTGACAGCATTGACCTCTGCATAGCCTTGTGTTTCAAATTTTCTTGTACTTCCCCCATCCCCTCCCTAGATGGCAAGCAATTCAACATATCTTAAACATACTACAATATAAGTTAAATACAATATGTATAAGCATATTTATACAATTTTCTTGCAGCACAAGAGAAATCAAATAAAAAAGAAAAAAATAAGTAAGAAAATGCAATGCAAGCAAACAACAAAAAGAGTGAGAATATTATGTTGTGATCCACATTAAGTTTCTACTTTCTGGGTGTAGATGGGTCTCTTCATCACAAGATCATTGGAACTTGCATCATTCATCTTATCTCATTGATGGAAAGAGTCATGTTCATCAGAATTGATCGTCATATAATATTGAAGTTATCATGTACAATGTTTCTGACTGACTTCCCATACTGGGTAATCATGGCCAGGTCCTGTGTTCTTCTGGGGCTCAGTGGCTTATAATTTGCCATATAATTTGATTTTGGGTATCTTGCAACAAATCTGCTAAACTACTAGCTTGCAACCAGGACAGAGTAGCCTTTGAACCTCATAGTAGATTCCCAAACTCAGGAACTCAACAATGCTCTGGCTCCCCAACCCAGCTCCTTGCCCTGGGATACTTGCGCTGAAGTCTCAGCGCAGCAGTCTCTCCCCCTGCCCAGTTGAAACTCATCTTTCCTCAAGTTCTTCCAAACTATCTTCTTCAAGAAAATTGTTGTACTCCAAATATTTGTGGGTTCTGTCACTCCAAAACCAGTTCAGAGGCTTAATCTGATGTTGATTTGAGGGAGTGGTTACAGAAAACTACATCTACTCTCTATCATCGTGGCTCCAACCCTCTTGATTTTAATTTTCAAAGAGCAATTTTCATCTTTGAGACTCTGTACCTCCTTTCCTAATTGGTTGATTTTTTTTTTTGCCATCTTGTTTTTCTTGGATCGTTTTAATTTTTTCTTTAATTTTGCCTCAATGTCTTTTGATTTTGGAAACTTTTTTTTGAGTTTTTCTTTAAATATTCTCTGTGTACAGAGCCATTTCATATTATTCTTTGGGGTAGAATGTTTTTGTTTTGTTTTGATTTTTACCAAAGTGTCATGCTCTGAAGATGAATCCTGATCTTCCCTATTCTATAGGTTTCAATGATGGGATTCTTTCTTCTTTGCTGGTTCATTTTTAAAAAAATAAGAATTAGTAATGTAAGCCTCTCTAATCTTGGGGTGGGCAGATGATCCCTCAAGCTTTCTGTTAATTCTCCACTCTAACCAGGAACCCCAAACCAGGAGCTCTTCCCTCCTGCAAGTGTCTACAGCCAGCTAAGTACCCCTGTCCAGCTGCTTCTGCAATCATCAGAGGTTGGTTCCTTCTCACCCAGGGCTTGTCTCAGAAACACTGTCTTCCTGGACTGAAACCCCAACTGAAGAAACAGTCCTGGAGGGAAAAGGCTCTCTGATGAAGTGTAGTGTTCTCCTTAGTTTTTGGAGGTCTCTGGGGCAGCCTTCTTTTTAGTAGAGTAATCACCACAAGAATAGCCAGGTGTTAAAGTCCAAATCCTTTATTCTCTCCTTCACAATCTAGTTTCCTTGACTGCTGCCCGGACCAGCTTTCTGGAGAGCCTTTAAGGCTGGCCTTGGTCTCAGTAGAGGAAGTGCAAGAGGCCAGCCACCATGGTGGTGTGAGATGAAGTTGAATGAAATCTGGCTCTATCCCTTCCTGAATCTGTCCCAGCTTATATGCTCTACACTGAGTATAAACCTATTATTATATCACTAGGGAACCATTATTTATTGTAAGGTTAAATCAATCATACTGAACTTAGAGAACTATTAATCACCATGCTAAAATAGATAACTATTATCTTATCAATTCCACTGGCTTAACATCTTGTAAGAATCCTTGTTTCAAGTACAAGAGTTCTGGCCCATAACAATGAGGCTCCAGCCACAACCAGTTAACTCAAGGGCTCCCCAGTTGATGTTTCTGGGGAGTTAGCTGAGAGGTGTGGCACTTCAGACAGATTAATCCCAGCCTAGAGACTTTTTTTTCAGATTTTGTTGCCTACTATCATAAGGATCCCTGTTCTGTTCCAAGTCTAATTGTTTTTTCACTAGACTGTGTTCACCCTGAGGCACATATCTGTTGTATTTATGGGGGAAATTATGATCTGATATAAACTTATTTTTATGTTTTTTTTCAAAATCAGTCATTTGTTAGCTTTCAAAATTTAAAATGACAAGCTTAATATTTTCCCTTATCCTAAAAGCCAAGAAAAAAAATATTAGCATGGTACTTGTGCAGATAGAGCTATTCATCAGTGTACCTGGCTTAACATTTACAAAGTGTAAATGAAAACAGCCCCGTTGGTTAAAGCGACTTAGGAATTGGCTCACTGAAAGATTTCTTAGTTGGCTTATTATCCTTACTGACCTTCCTCTGGCGGACAGATCGATTTACAGTTTGCTCAATTTCAGAGCATATAAATAAATAAATAAATGTGTGTGTGTGTGTGTGTGTGTGTGTGTGTGTGTGTGTGTGTGTGTATGCATGTAAAGCTTTTGATATGTTTATTTATTTAAATATAGTAATGACAATGGAAATGAGAATAGGTAACCATTGGTTTGAAATACAAATATTTTCTAAATCCAAAGAAAAATGAAAATCCTATAACCATTTAATATGACAGTTAAAAGAATGTTAGTCCTTTGGGCTGAGATACTTTTAAATGTAGAGAGCAATTGCCAACTGAATCTAAACAGAGTATCACACTTTTGTAATCCACCAGTTTTAAGTTTACCTATATTTAATATATCGTCATACTCAAAATGATGAACATTGAATCTGTAAGCATCAGCTACTTGGTGAACTCAATGAAAACTGATTCTTTTTCTCTTCCATCTACTTTTTTTGTTTATTTTCTCTCCTAAAATGCATAGCAATCAAGTTGCCCTAGTAACCTGGTGTCACTCAGTCAGCATGGTGGCTTACCATGTATCTTGTTTTTACACCATATTTTCCTCTAATATAATTATTTCATGCTGCTTTGTTTTCTTCCTTTCACTAGACATAGCTCAATTTCCTGCTGAAACAATTTCAAAAATATGAACACCTTTAAAAATGTCTTCTCGATTTCTGCCAAATCTTTCCCAGAAATATCATCCATTTATCCTGTCTTCCTTTAATTTTTCTTATCCCTTTTTTGAGCAAAAAAGCCTACTTGTATATCATAACTTTAAGTAAATGGGACACCTGGATGAAGAAAGATAAAATTATTAGTGTAAACTAAATTAACCAATCACATTTTAAAGTTTTCCTTCATATTAATAAAAAGCTTCATTTCATTTACCCTTTTTTCTAATTAAACTATTAAAATTAACAATTAATTTTTAAAATGTCAAAGCCGCCTTGTGTTGTTTTTTTTTTGTTTGTTTGTTTTGCTTAGTTACTAATTTAACTAGTAATTTGTACCAATTTTTCAGAAAATCCTGAATTCATATTCAACCTCATATACTTTCTAGTTGTGTGACCCTGAACAAATGTGTTTCTCAATTTCCTCAAATATGAAATGAAGATAATAACATCTACTTCCCAGGGTTATTACAAAAATTAAATGAGGTAATATTTATAAAGTGCTGAGCACAGTGTCTGGGACCTGGTAGATACATAGTAGATTCTAGTTTTTCTCCTTATCAAGCTACTTCTAAGCATGTCAGCCATTGCAATTGGGAGGATGGGGGAGGAAGGAATCTCTTCCCCTCGACCTATCTTACACACTCTAGAAGAAGGAATCAAAAAAAAAAAAAAAAAAAGCAAAAGGGGAATCCTGAAAAGCAAGCAAAAATTTAAAAAATACCTATATGAATATTTATATACACATCCATTACTTCAGTAATGATTTTGTTGTTATGGATATGTTATGGATATAGATATATGGATAACATTAGTTAGGCTTGTCCATGGACCACAGACATACCAGGCCCTTACTGCAAAACTTTTCAGCATGTTCCAGCAAAACATTCACAGTACTGGAATAGCCTATAGCCACACAAAGCCAATTAAGCTGTATACTGTTGCATTTCAGCAAACTTTAATGCAGAATGCATGTGAATGTGCTTGGTCAAAGATAAAATATGCAAATGTGTAAGTTTTTTTGTTTTTCCCCTGAGGCAGTTGTTTTGTTAAATATTTTGTAATTGTGGATGGATACTCTTATTGGGTAAAGTTATTATTAGACTTGACAATTAGGCAGGGTGAGGCCCACCTGTAATCCCAGTTACAGAGAGAATGAGGCTGGCAGATATCTTGAATTCATGAGTTCTGAGCTTCAGTGGGCCATGCCAGTAGGGTCTCTGCTCTGTTTAGCATCAATATGGTTAATCCCAAAGTACAAGGGGCCGGCAAGTTGCCTCAAGAGAGGTGAATCAGTCTAGATCAGAAATTGAGCAAAGTTCTACATGCCAAACTGTAGTAAAATCTATATCACCTACTGGATATATTCTTCCTTGATACTCTCCTCCTGGCGATTTTCTCTATCATACCAGCAATGCATGTTTTGTATTTATTTAGGTGACAATAGTAGTTATTTATTTTGGAAGTGGTTTCCAATTTAGGCATAAGAATATTAATAGATGTTATATTAAAAATTATCCAAAGAAAGGTACAATGTTGATTGCTGTAGTACAATATCGAACAATCACATTACTCTCTTGTTTTTGCAGAACACCTCTTCACCTGGCTTGTGCTAATGGACATACAGATGTTGTGTGTCTCTTAGTAGAGAGAAAATGTCATTTAAATTTGTTGGATAAGGACAGTCGAACACCTTTAATGAAGGTATGTATCAGTTAACCATGCTGTTCAATGAAATGCATTTTGATTTCTTTATTTGATTAAGAAAATTAAAAGATAGTAAATAAATAAAAAAAAGTTAGACTTTACTAACTTATTTAAATATCACTAATGATTTTGGAATATGCTAATTTTTATATTACATTATTGTTTCTTTGTATTTATTATACTGACAGGCAATAGAGTGTCGGCAGGAGGAGTGTGCAACAATCCTGCTGGAACATGGTGCAGACCCTAATCTTGGGGATGGCAGGAACAACAATGCACTTCACTATATTGCCTCTGGTCAGACTAAATTCATGGCAGAAAAACTGGTTAAACATAAAATTGATATTGAAGCAAAAAACAAGGTAGCCTTTTGTATAGTAAAGTAGATTATCAGCTAAAAAAATTAAATCATGTCCAGTTCACATATTTTATATTTAATTTATTTGTTTTTACTGGGTATAACTACATAGAGAAAGAATTTTCACAGGAACAAATTCTTAAGTACATGTTTCTTTATCCTTATGACTACACATTTAATGTCATTTTCTTTCCAGAACTACTGAATAATTCCTGATTTTTTTTTTTTAGTAAATGCTCAATTATTCATTGTTGATATTTGAGAGAGAAAAACAAAGAACATATTAGGAAGGTTGATAAGAGAGGAAAAATGCTAGATGAATGACTAAAATTTGTTTTGTTTTGTTGTGGTTGTTGTGGTTGTTTTCAGTTTGTACACCCCGGAAGATTGGGCAAAGATAACTAGTCAACCTTAAGTCCAGAGAGGCTATAGTTTTATTTTAGTAGGGTTTTGAGGACGTAAGTTTGGCTGCATTTGCACAATTAATTATAAAATGAAAATGGCAAGAAAGGAAGATAGCTATGGAATAATATGAAATGGTCTTTTACAAATTCTGAATTTCTGTCTTCTGATTACATATTAATATCTAGAAGGAATCCCAAAAGCCTCTACTTTCATTATATAATTTTACATGTAAGGAAACTTAGGTCCAAGAAAGGTGAAATAATTTGCTTATTGATCATACAGAAATTAACTAACAGAAGCAGGATTTATACTCTGGTCCTCCAACTCCCATGTTCCTTAATATGTCATTATCAAATTCACAAGATGTTCACAAAATGTCATAAGCTGAATCGAAATAAATGTAGAATGCTTGCTTTATATTAATATCATCTTATGACTTTGCAGGAAGGCCTTACACCACTTTTGCTTGCAGTTTCAACAATGAACTTTGAAATGGCAGGTTTTCTCTTAAAGAATGGAGCAAATGTGAATGCCTTGGATAGCTGTAAAAGGTACAGTAATTAATGCTTAATTTTTTTTAAAGCAACATTTCTAGAGGAATAAAATTATGTCATGGAACTTAAATCATAGAACACTTAGTGAACAACAGTAATTGAAAATAAGTATCATTGCAAAGGGGTGAAACATATCTACAAACATCAGCTATGAAAAGAAAATCTTATGATTCTGCAAGAGAGAAAACACTTCATGTGCACATACTCGTTTTTTATTGACTTCAAATTATTTAATATTATTCAATAGAAGATCTGAACTCTTATGATTCAGTTGATTCTCTTTATGAAATAATCCATGAGGATTTTAGCATGTATTTTCTGCTCCTTCTTATTTCAGTTTCCATTAAGAATATGCCCATTGACAAATGCAGGTAAATAAAAGCATGATATGATAGAATACTTTGATGGACCCTTGATCTAATTGTGAATACTCATGACACTGATTATTAATCCTTGCATTCAATCTCATCCTACAGGACTTTTGCCATTCTTCATAGAAATCCAGGAAACACACTGACTCGTTCTCTTGGTCTTTGAGGACCAGTGCAAGATTTTATTTTTAATACAAGATTAACCCAACTCTTTTTGTATTCATACATGTCTTTGACAAAAATGACATAGAAACTCATTATTGTCTGCACATACTTAAGTTCACCACACATATATCTATGGATCTTTGGGATTAAATACAATTTTGATTCTTCTGAGGTCTTATGTTTGGATTTGGAATTTTAAAAAAGTTACTGTAGTCAAATATGATCCCTGAAAGAATATTGATGTTCACAATAGTTTTTATGGCAGTATGATCATTAGAAGTGCTGTGTAGTTTCTTAAAGGAGATCCAATTGGATCTCATTTCTCCAACACTTTTGAGATAAATGCATTGTCATCATTCAATATCCATGCAGGCTTCTGTGTATTCATGTTTGTCTATACATACATAGACATCTACAATGACAAGCCAACTAGATGGAGCTGCCCATTAAACTAAACAGAATCTGGAAAATACTTACTTTTAATCTACTTTTTCAGTATATAATCTTTTACCAATACCTTTTTTACTGAATGTGGGCCTTTTTTCATGTTCTAAGACTTGATGCAGGAGGATTGAGAAACCATTTCTCTCATATACAGTCTATTCTAGTTGGACACTGTGCAGAGCATGCCAGAGTACTGGCAAATACCTTAGATGAGCATATACTCCATTATTTACATCAAGCTTAATGCTAATAGAAAAAAAAAACATCTGTTTGAGTGCAATGTGTTATTGGATCTTGTATGATTCTAACATTTGCATGAAAGAAAATTTAATGTCACTAAAATCAAAAGAAAATTCAACAACCACTACCCAAGCCCAAATACAAAACTGACATTTTCCTAACAGACAAAAATTACTGATTACCATTGTTGGAATAATTTCAGAATTGGTTGTTTATGATCATTCAGATCATGTCTAGCTAGAGTGAACTTAAAATTAATGCAAATGAGGAGGAAGCCTGAAGATGGAGCAGAAACAGTGCTTATACAGCTATAATCTGCTGTGTTTAAACAAGCTATCAACTCTCCAAAATAAGATATTAAATTTAATACTAAGGCATTTTCCAAAAGAAAATGGGAAATTCCTGATTTTGCAAGAGTAGGGAAACATCATCTCTACCAAAAGGGGAAATATTATAGGTAAGATTAACTTAAGGTTAAATACAACATAATTTGTTAAAAAAATAAAAAAAATATTGAAGGTGGAGCCAAGATGGCATAAAAGGCACACATGACTTTCTGAGCTTCTCTCATACCTCATTACTAATTATTAAAATCAGCCTCAAAAAAAAAAAACATTTGACTGGTAAAAATTATGAAGATTGGAAATACAACAATTTATCAGCAAAAAGATAATCTGGAAGATCTCCAGAAAAGGTTTGTTCTCAGCAGCGGGAGTAGTCCAGAGCAAGCAGGGATACAATCAGAGGCTAGCATCTGCAGCGGACCAGGGTGAGGGGTGGTCTCTGTGGTTGGAAAATTTACAGAGAGGACTCTACCATAGATTGGGCTGTTTTGCTTTGGTTGCAACATAGTAGACCAGCAGGGAAATTAAAGTTGATGGTAGAGGGTACTCGAAAAAATGCCACAACTTAACAGGATCTGGCTATACTCACCCAAAACCTGAACTGAGTGACAACACCACAACACAGCTGTGCAGCAGCATTATGCAGCAAGGGGCTTTCCCCGAGGGCAGTCACAAATCTGGACAGCAGGAGGGCACAGCCCAGGGCAACTTCTAATCTGCACAGTGGGGGCTCAGCCTGGGGCAATAGAATTTTGCCCAGGCAGAGACACCTTTGGTGCCTTGAGGGATAGAGCAACTGCTAATACCCAAAGTGGGCTTTTTGGAGGGGGGGACAGTGATACTTTCACTGCTCAGCCTCTAGCTCCAAGGTAGTCACTAATCCTCACAGCGGTGCTCTTCACAAGGCACTTTTGAAGCTCAGCCTGTGGGATCCAGGCTTGAGTCACTTCCGGTGTGGAGCTTTTCCCAGAGCACCTACTCAGCTCACTTCTCTTTGCAGCCCATTGGAAGGATTGCTACTGTCCATATACTTATCCATGCTCTGCAGAGGAAGCTGGTAACCTCTTTGCCCTGAAGGCAGACCCTAAAGGCTTTGGACCATCAATAACTTCTATACAGAAAGAGAGCAGATTTTTAACCCCCAGGAGACAAATAACAGTCTCCAGACAAAATCCCAAAGGGGGATATTACCTAGTACCCATCACACAAGGCTCTCCTAGAAGAAACTATAAAAAAATCTTAAAGGAGAGCTAGAAGAAGAATGGGGAAAAGAAAGAGAAGCTATGAAAGAGAGTAACAACTTCCTGAAATGTGAATTGGAAAAGGTAAAGAACTCTCAGGAAGTACAGAGAAAAAGAATTTGTGAATTGGAAAGGATAAAGAATTCCCAAGAAAGTAGGATTTGTGAATTGGAAAAAGAAAATTCAGTAAAAAAATAATAGTGAAATGGAAAAATGAGCAAAACAACTCATTTAAAAACTCAATTGGACATATACAAAAAGAAGTTTAAAAAAAAAGCTAATGAAAATAACATTAAAAATCAGAACTGGACAAATAGAAATGAATGATTCATTGAGACATCAAAAATCAGTCAAGCAAGACCAAAAAAATAAAAAATTAGGAAAAAAATGTTAAAAATCTGCTTGGAAGAACAACCTATAAAATAGATCTAGGAGAGATAATCTGAGGATTATTGGACTTCCCAAAAATTATGATGAAAAAGAGAACCTAGAGACTATTTTACAGGAAATCATCAAAGAGTACTGCCCAAAATGTAATAGAATCAGAAGGTAAAATAGGCATTGAAAGAATTCATCAAACACCTGAAAAAGACCCTAAAATAAAAATTCAAAGGAATATTGTGGCTAAATTTCAGAATTATGAGACTAAGGAAAAAATATTACAAGAAACCAGAAAAAAAAGAAAAAAAAAAACAATTCAAGTATTGAGGTGCCATAATAAGGAGCACTCAAGATCTACCTGCTTCCACATTAAAAGATTGAAGGGCCTGGAATCTGATATTTTGAAAGGCAAAAGAACTTGGAATACAGCCAAGAATAAACTACTCAGCTAAGTTGAGTATTTTCTTCCATGGAAGAAGATGGACATTTAATGAAATAGGTGATTTCCACTTGAGGAAATAACCAGAACCAAACAAAATTTTTTGATCTCCAACCATAGGACTCAAGAGAAGCAGAAAAAGGTAAAAAAGAACTCTTGAGAACTGTATTTCTGTTGTGGATATAACATAAAGAGTACATGCATAATTTGATTTTATTGATATACCATAAAAAAGGGAAGTAGAAATGGAAAGGGGATAATGTCAGAAAAAGTGAAAAGGGGAGATAAAAAGAGGGAAACTAACATCCCACAAAAGAGGCAAAGGAAATCTATCATATCTAAGGGAATTTAGGGGTAGCTATCCTTATCTCAGATCAAGCCAAAAGCAAGAATTGATCTAATTAAAAGAGATAAGGAAGGAAAGTATATCTTGCTAAAGGGTAGCATAGACAATGAAGCAATATTTATACTAAACATATATGCACCAAATGGTTTTAGCATCTACCTTCCTAAAGGAAAAGTTAAGAGAGTTTCAAGAAGAAATAGACAGCAAAACTATAATAGTGGGAGATCTCAATGTTGTACTCTTAGAATTAGATAAATGAAACCACAAAACAAATAAGAAATTAAAGAGATAAATGGAATATTAGAAAAAAATTAGGTATAATAGATCTTTGGATAAATCAAATGGTGACAGAAAGGAGTATACTTTCTTCTTACCAGTTCATGGAACCTATACAAAGTTTGAGTATATATTAGGACATAAAGACCTCAAAATTAAATACAGGAAGGCAGAAATAGTAAATGCTTTCTTTTCAGATCATAATGCAATAAAAACTACACTCAACAACAAAAAAAGTTAAGGATAAATAGACTAAAAAGTAATTGGAAACTAAATAATGTCATCTTAAAGAATGATTGAGTGAAACAGCAAATTATACACACAATAATTTCATTCAGGATAATGACAATGATGAGGCATCATACCAAAATTTGTGGGATGCAGGAAAAGCGGTAAGAACAGGAAATTTTATATCTTTAGAGGCTTACTTGAATACAATAGAGAAAGAGAAGATAATGAATTGGGCTTGCAATTTAAAATCCTAGAAAAAGACCAAATTAAAAACCCCCAATCAAATACTAAACTTGAAATTCTAAAATTAAAAGGAGAAAATAACATTAATATTAATAAAATTAATAATATAAACTACTGAATTAATAAATAAAACTACAAGTTGGTTTTATGAAAAAAAAAAAAAAGCCAATAAAATAGATAAGCCTTGGGTAAATCTGATTAGAAAAAGGAAAGCGAAAAATCAAATTGCTAGTCTTAAAAATGAAAAGGGACAACTTTCCACCAATGAAGAGGAAATTAGACCAATAATTAAGAGTTAATTTGCCCAACTTTATGTAAATAAATTTGACAACCTAAGTGAAATGAAATGGATGACGACCTCCAAAAATATAGGCTTCCCAGATTAAAAGAGAAGAAAGTAAATTGCTTAAATAGTCCCATTTCAGAAAAAGAAATAGAACAAGCTATTAATCAAATCCCTAAGAAAAAACCCTTAGGACCAGATATCTTTATATTTGAATTCTCCCAAACATTTAAAGAATAATTAGCTCCAATGCTATATAAATTATTTGAAAAAATAGGGAATGAAGGAGTCCTACCAAATTCCTTTTATGACACCGATATGGTACTGATATCTAAACCAGGTAAGCTGAAAACAAAGAAAATTATAGACCAATCTACCTAATGAATATTGATGCTAAAATCTTAAATAAGATATAAGCAAAAAGACTACTGAAAATCATCCCAAGGATAATTCACCATAATCAAGTAGGATTTATACCAGAAATGTAGGGTTGGTTCAATATTAGGGAAACTATTAGTATAATTGACCATATTAATAACCAAATTAACAAAAAACATATGGTCATCTCAATAGATACAGAAAAAAAAAACATTTGATAAAATACAACATCCATTCCTATTAAAAACACTTGAGAGTATAGGAATAAAGGGACTTTAAAAAAATAACCAGTAGCATCTATTTAAAACCATCAGTGAATATCATATGTAATGGGGATAAACTGGAACCATTCCCAATAAGGTCAGGAATGAAACAAGATTGCCCACTATCACCATTACTATGCAATATTGTATTAGAAATGCTCGCATTGGCAATAAGAGTTGAGAAAGAGATTAAAGGAATTAGAGTAGGTAATGAGAAAACCAAATTATCACTCTTTGCTGATGATATGATGGTATACTTAGAGAACCCCAGAGATTCTACTAAAAAGCTATTAGAATAATCCATACTTTTAGCAAAGTTGCAGGATATAAAATAAATTCAAATAAACCATTGGCATTCTTATCACTAACAAAATCCAGAGTTACAAAGAGAAATTCAATTTAAAGTAACTAGCGATGGTATAAAATATTTAGGAATCTATCTGCTAAGGGAAAATGAACTATATGAGAAAAATTACAAAACACTTTCCACACAAAGTCAGATCTAACCCATTGGAAAAATATTAAATGCTCTTGTAAAGGGCGAGCAAATATAATAAATATGACAATACTACCTAAATTAATATATTTAGTGCTATACCAATTAGACTCCCAAAAAACTATTTTAATGACATAGAAAAATAAAGTTCATAAGGAAAAACAAAAGGTCAAGAATTTCAAGGGAATTAATGAAAAAAAATCAAATGAAGGTTGACTAGCTGTACTAGATCTACAATTATAAAGCAGCAGTTACTAAAACCATTTGGTATTGGCTAAGAAATATACTAGTTGATAACTGGAATAAGTTAGGTTCAAAGGACAAAAAAGTAAATAACTTTAATAAGCTAGTTTTTGAGAAACCCAAAGACCCCAGCTTTTGAGATAAGAATTCACTGTTTGACAAAAACTGCTGGAAAAATTGGAAATTGGTATGGTAGAAACTAGGCATTGATCTATACTTAACACCGTACACCAAGATATGGTCAAATGGATTCATAACCTAGGCATAAAGGAAATTATTAATAAAATACAACATAGGATAGTTTACCTCTCAGACCTGTGGAAGAGGAAGAAATTTAGACCAAAGAAGAACTAGAGACCATTATTGATCACAAAATAGAAAATTTTGATTATATCAAATTGAAAAGTTTTGTATAAAACTAATGCAGACAAGATTAGAAGGGAAGCAATAAACTGGGAAAACAGTTTTACAATCAAAGGTTCTGATAAAGGCCTCATTTCCAAAATATAGAGAATTGCTTCTAATTTATAAGAAATCAAGCCATTCTCCAATTGATAAATGGTTAAAGGCTATGAACAGACAATTCTCAGATGAAGAAATTGAAACTATTTCTAGCTATATGAAAAGGTGCTCCAAGTCATTATTAATCAGAGAAATGAAAATTAAAACAACTCTGAGATATCACTATAGACCTGTCAGATTGGCCAGAATAACAGGGAAAGATAAAGATGAATGTTGGAGGGAATGTGGAGAAGCTGGGACATTGATGCATTATTGGTGGAATTGTGAATGCATTCAACCATTCTGGAGAGCAATTTGGAACTATTCTCTAAAAGTTATCAAAATGTGCATATCCTTTGATCCAGCAGTGTTACTACTTGGCTTATATCCCAAAGATATTTTAAAGAAGGGAAAGGGACGTGTATGTGAAAGAATTTTTATGGCAGCCCTCTTTGTAGTGGCCACAAACTAGAAAATGAGTGGATGCCCATCAATTTGACAAGGGCTGAATAAATTGTGGTATATGAATATGATGGAATATTATTGTTCTGTAAGAAATGACCAGCAGGATGATTTAGAAAGGGCTGGAGAGACTTACATGAACTAATGCTGAATGAAATGAGCAGGACCAGGAGACCATTATATACTTCAACAACAATACAATATGATGAGCAATTCTAATGGACATGGCCCTCTTCAACAATGAGACTAACCGAATCAGTTCCACTGGAGCAGTAATGAATTGAACCAGCTACACCCAGTGAAAGAACTCTGGAAAATGACTGAACTATTACACAGAATTTCCAATACCTCTATTTTTGTCCACCTGCATTTTTTATTTCCTTCACAGATTAATTGTACACTATTTCAAAGTCCGATTCTTTTTTTTTTTTTTTAACAGCAAAACAATTGAATAGACATGTATACATCTATTGTATTTAACTTATACTTTGACATATTTTACATGTATTGGTCAACTTGCCATCTGGGTGAGGGAGTGAGGGGTAGGAGGAGAAAAACTGGAACAAAAGGTTTTGCAATTATCAATGCTGGAAAATTACCCATGCATATATCTTGTAAATAAAGGTATAATAAAAAACAAAGAAGGTAAAATATAAAGACTAGTATTGCTTGATAAAGAAAGGAAAAGCCATTAAAGAGAGAATAATCTTGCAGTTTGTTTTATATCAAAATTTGCCAGATTATCCTGTGAACATTTTTATGAAATTGAGAGAGTGACAATGGATAAATATTAAATTGAAGAGAACTATCAATATTTTTATTTTAATTATGACCGATAATGGGACATTTAAAACTATGTAACTCAGTATCTCATGTTCTCTGTTCAGGCAAAAAATTCAAAAATCTGATTCAGGAGGAGTGGCTAGATCTGAACCATATAACTTATAGAATCATTCCATGACAAAGAAAAAACAAAGACAAATTATAAAAGGTACTTCAAAATACTTTGTAAAGTATTTGAAAGAAGGGAAGATTCCAAAAAAGTAGGAAAGTTCACTAGTGAAATAAAAATGCACAAATATTGAAAAGCAATAGATTGGATTTTTATTGAGTTTAAATGTCAAAGGATGTTTATAATGTATTTTTGAATCTTTATACTGAATAGATTAACTTTATTTTAATAGTATTTTATGTTTTACCACTTACAATTACCAATTTTAACATTTACTTTTACAAGATTTTGAGTTTCAAATTTTTCTCCTTCCTTGCAAGTTGATATAGATTATGCATGTGATATTATCAGGGGAAAATTAATTTCACTTTAATCACATTAGTTTCAAAGAAACAGATCAAAAGAGGAAAAGAAAACCATAACAAAAATGAGGGGAATAAGTATGGTCCAATATCCAGAGTCCATCAGTTCTTTAGCTGGCTGTAAACTGCGTTTTCCATCCTGAGTTTGTTCTATTTGTTTTGGATCACTGTGTTGCTGAGAAGAGCTGAGTGATTTATAGTTTATCATCACAGAGTGTTTTTGCTATTGTATACAATGTTTTCCTTTTTCTCCTCATTTAACTTTGCATAAGTTCATATAAGTATTTCCAACTTTGTATGAAATCTGTCCATTCACAATTTCTTATTGCACAATAGCATCCAATTTATATACCAGTTTGTCCAACCAGTCTCCTGTTGCCTGGCATTTGTTTAGTTTTTAATATTTGGTGCCACAAGAATGACTGCTATAAATATTTTTGTACATGGAGGTCCTTTTCCATTTTTTAAAAATAATCTCATGGGTATACAATGTTGCTGGTATTGTATTCACAGTTTTCTTGTACTTTGGCATAGTTCCAAATTGTTCTCTAGAATAGATCAGTTCATAGCTACGCCAACAGTGCATTAATGTCCCACTTTTTCCACATATTCTTCAACTTTTTTTCATTTTCCTTTTATATTCTGTAATTTTCTTTCTCTGTCTAGCTCTTCCTAACTTAGGTATAGAAATATCATTAGGTATATTATGTCAAAAAAGGAATTTAGTAGGACTTCTTCACCTATTTTTCCAAGCAATTAATATAGTATTAGAATGAGGTTTTTTTTGAATGTATATTAGAATTACCACATCAACCCATCTGGCACTGGGAATATTTTTTTTTCTTAAGGAGTTCAATAATGGTTTGCTTACTTTATTTTTTCTAAGATACAGTTAATTTAATTAGGCGTACCATTTCCTGATCTGTTAATCTGGGTAATTTATATTTTCCTAAATATTTTTTTGATTTTCTCATATGGTGAGATTTATTGGCATATAATTGGGCAAAATATTTCCTAATAATGTCTTCATTTGTGATAATTTCACTCTTCTTTTTTGATAGAGGACATTTGGTTTTCACCATTCTTTTTTTTTTTTTTTTTCTTTGTTTGTTTGTTTAATGTAACTAACCAATGGCTTATTTCATTGATTTTTCATTAAAGCAGCTATTAGATTTATTAGCCTAATACTTCCCTTATATTTTTTGTTATGCTCTAAATCTTTTGAATCTCATATTTCATTATGTGAATTTCCAATTTGGTACTTAGTGGGTGATTTTTAAAATTTATTCTCTTACTAAGTGTACATATTGTAGGGTTCTGATTTTTGATCCAGTCTGCTATCCGTCTCCGTTTGATGGGAGCGTTCATCCCAATTCACATTTACAGTTAAAATTACTAATTCTGTATTTCCTGCCATCATATTATCCCCAGATTATTTTTCCCTTGACCCCCCTGAACCCCTTCCCCAATATTTAATTTATAGACCCCCCTGTGACGTGCAGCCCTCCCTTTTTTTTTTTAGTATCCCTCCCTCCTCCCTCCACGTCCCTTCCCTTATTCTCCTTTTCCTTTTCCCTTTTCCTCTCCCCCCTTTTAATGAGGTGAGAGAGAATTCTCTGAAAAACAAATATGACAATTATTTACTCTTTGCGCCTCTTCTGATGAGAATAAGATTTACACAATGATTCTCCCCCTCTCTAACTTCCCTCAGATATGGTGTATTTTCTATGTCTCTTCCTGGCATGTAGTTTCCCTCTTTTTATCACTCCCTCCCCTTTTTCTGATACTACCCCCTTCCCTTTACTACACCCCCTCCTTTTTTTTCTTTTATATCAGTAAAAATCAAATTATCCATGCGTACTTTCTATATACCCACAACAGAGATATAGTTCTCAAGTGTACCTTTTTCTGTTTCTCTTCCATCTTGTGGATATAGATCAAAATTTTTGTTTAAGTCTGGTTTTTTTCTTAGAAACATATGGAATTCCTCTATTTCATTGAATGACCATCTTCTTCCATGAAAAAAGATGCTAAGCTTAGCTGAGTAGTTTATTCTTGGTTGCAATCCTTGATCTTTTGCCTTTCGGAATATCAGGTTCCAGGCCCTTCTATCTTTTAATGTGGAGGCAGCCAGATCTTGTGTGACCCTTATTGTGGCACCTTGGTATTTAAATTGTTTTTTTCTAGCTTCTTGCAGGATTTTCTCCTTTGTGTGGTAATTCTGCAGCTTAGCCACAATATTCCGTGGTGTTCTTTTTTTAGGGTCTATTTCAGAAGGAGTTCGATGAATTCTTTCAACATCTACTTTCCCCTCTGTTTCTATTATCTCTGGACAGTTCTCTTTGATAATTTCTTGTAAAATAGAATCTAGGCTCTTTTTTTGGTCATAGTTTAAGGGAAGTCCAATGATCCACAGATTATCTCTCCTAGATCTATTTTCCAGGTCTATAGATTTTCCCAGTAAGCATTTGACGTTGTTCTCCAATTTCTCATTTTTTTTTTTGTTTTGTTTGACTGATTCTTGGGTTCTCTGTGAATCATTCATTTCTATTTGTTCCATCCTGACTTTTAAGGAGTTATTTTCTTCTTTCACAGTTTTAAGTTCTTTTTGTAAATGCCCAATTTCGTTTTTAAATGAATTATTTTGCTCTATTGATTTTTTTTCCATTTCCCTAATTTTTTTTTTTTGAGAATTATTTTCTTTTTCCAATTCAGAAATCCTATTTTCTTGGGACTTTTTTATCTTCTCCAATTCAGAAATCCTACTTTCCTGTGATTTTTTTTACCTTTTCTAATTCACTAATTTTGTTTCCCTACATCTCCTGTGAATTCTTTATTTTTTCCAACTCCAATTTCAGGATGTTGTTATTCTCTATCATAGCTTCTCTTTCCTTTCCCCATTTTTCTTCAAACTCTCTTAACTTTTTAATAGTCTCTTCTAGGAGAGAGTTATGTGATGGGGGGCAGGAATCGTTCCCCTTTAGGTTGTTATCTGCTGTCTCTCTGCTGTTAACTTCCTTGGGGTTGGATACCCACTATTTCTCTGTGTAGAAGGAATCTGTTTTTTTTGGGCTTCTTGCTCATACTTAAAAAATCTTTTGGGGTCTGTCCCTGGGGTAGGAATTTATTTATTTATTTCTTTACCAGCTTCCTCCCTGACGGGATGGATGCAGCGGCCCCTGCGCCTGAGCTAAGAGAGAGCTCTGGGAGAGAGTTCCTCACCCCCTCCCTGGAAGTGCCTCAGAGGTGACTAGCACTGCTGTGCTTAGAGGGCACTGTGTTCTAGAGGCTTCCCTGAGGTTTGAGACTGAGCAGTAAAGGTGACTCAAAGCCTAGCCTATGTGTCCAGGTGGGGCGTGGATGTCTGCAGCAGGTGATGTGAAAAGCCCCTGTGCTCAAACTGGAAGTGTCTGCCAGAAACTGCGGTCCCTAGTTCAAAGGTTACGCTTCTCTGGGACTTCCGTTCCACAGCCTCTAGCCAGCCAAGCCAGGCAATATGAGTTACTGCCCCGCCCACTTTTCAATCTCTTAACTACCCCAAGGTAAAAGTCTGGATTGCCTATGTCGGCCACACCCCCGGTGCCAAGATCTGCTGAGTCACCCCCGGGATCCCAGAAGATCCAATCTAGTTTTAAATTTTAAAGTGGCTTATATTTCTCTTCTGAACTGCTGTTTTATAAGCAGAGAAGAACTAACAGCCTGTGCCAGATTCTTTTATCTTGGTGGCTTCTCTGATCCCAGCGCCCTCCCCAGCGCGACTGGCGCAGTGTGCCACTACCCCACTGTCTGTGCTGGCCTCTCTTCTTCCTCCCCTGGGAGCTGACCTTTCCTGCTGAAACTCCAGATTCTCTTCTGCTGGTAAGTCATGCTTCCAGTCCTTGTGGATTCTATCAGTCCAATGCTATTTCTGAGGCTGATTAAATCTAGTTGGTTGTGAGGGAAGAAAGGAGCTTACACAGTGGCGTGTATCTTCTCCGCCATCTTGGCTCCGCCCCCTCAGAAAGTTTATTAAGAAATAAAATAGCTTGTTCTGATTTCTCTTTAAACAACCAGTGATCACATGTACATTATGATGGGGCATTGCAGTAAGAATTTAATGGAGTTGCTAAGATTGTTTTTAATTATTTTCAAAAAACTTCCACTTAACTTTTAAATCCATTAAACAAGCTGAATTCATTAACTGTTTCACAGGAGGAACATTGACATACTCTCTTTTTTCTATTATGTTAAATTTGACAATCCCTACTACGACTGAAAGGGGAAAATAAGATGTCTTTTCCATCTTTCTGTCTGGTCTTCCTTGATATTTGTAACACTGCACTTGAACAATCAAAGTACTCCTCTCCCTCACTGTGTGTTCATATTGCACATATGACTAAAGAATATGAGATATCCTTTAATTGAAGCATGTCCAGAAAGATATGATTAAATGTGATTAATTTTTTTTTTTAAACAAGTTGATTCTTTGTTATTCTAGAACAGCCCTTATGATTGCTGTCAGTGTGGGATCAATAGGCTTGGTCACTCTTCTTCTTCAAAATAATGCTGATTATACTCTCCAAGATATAGCTGGATGGACAGCTCAGACGTATGCTGAGCGGTATGGTTATCCTGTGTAAGTGCTGACATAATTCTCATTGTTTTTGTATCTTTGCATCTAAAATAATTTTTTCTATAAAATTTAGAATGAATGGAGCTTTCATAGTTGCATAATATAATAACTGTCTGGCAAACACCTTGGCAAACTCCAGCTTTGAGAACTGCCACATGCTTCAGAATATCCCCAGGCAAACAGGCACCCTTTTCAGAATAGACTTCTACCTGTTTCATCTTTAAGTATCCTAAGAAAAAATTGAGGAAATGGAAACTTAGGATATTGAAGTTCAGTACAACATAAGAAAAAGAGATATGAGAGAGAATCACATAGTCTGATATCAGAATTTTTAGATTAATGATAATAGCTGCCATTTTAATGGTTTTTAAGGTTTTCAAACATTTTAAATATAATTTTGTATTTCATCTTCACAGAAGTTACATAATCTAATAATAATAATAATGCACATTTATATTGGCAGTGGTTTTTGTTGTTGTTTGTTCCTATTTTAATGTCTTACTGACATCTCTCAATTGTAAGAGACCTAAAGTTTTAGTTTTAAGGAAAATCACCTTATATCTTGCATACCTTTACATGAGTTTGTAGGTGTAAGGATGCTCAACTTGGCGTCCTGGGGAGAGATTATGCCCCTCATGCTAATGTGTGGACAATTGTAACCTTTCTGGGTTTTAAATAATTTAATTGATAAAATAGATTAGTCTTTTGAGTTCTAAGCCTACAATTCTATAACACTGTGACTTTGAAGACAAGTGTATTACATCTAGCTTGAATGATTAGTTTTGTTTTACACATATTATTAAAACAATAAAAACAAAATCTAATTAAAATTTGAGATAATTTTTATCTTGGTTGATGTAAGCTTATTATGTTTTACATTTTATTTTAGACATATTTATCATAAACAAATTGAAAAACAACTGGAACGTAATAATTTCTGTCCACCCCAAATCAGCTGTTCAGAAAAGACTTCTGGTACTTCACCATCCCTGGACACAAAAGGTAGAACTGACAAACCCATATCAATAATTAATTTAAAAAATAGTGAAAAGAAATCTTAAAATTCATATGTTCTCTATTTTTTTTTCTATTTTCATTTTATCTATTAAAGCAATAGCAACTGGTTTATCTTTGGTTAATTATTTAATTACCCTTGTAGATCTACTACTCCAAAATTGCAAAAACAGTGTGTTATTATTATCTGCTTTATATAAAAAAAATCAGTTATGCTAAACTATCAGTTTTCTGATTTCTAAATTATTCTAAATATGTTTAACCAAATCATGTAAAAATTCTTTAAAACTTAGAAATATTAAATATTATATTTGACAATATGAAGTTTTTATTCTTAAATGTGGGGTAAATAAATAATGCATATTACTTACGAATGAATATAGATAGACTTATTGATAGAACAATCAAACAGCCAAAGAGCAGAGTCTTCATTTTTATTTTTGTTTTTGAAATCTTTAAATCACTTATGCAAGCTTTGGAAAATTTCAAAAATTTTACAAAATTCATAAAGCATTCATTTAATACAAATTAATAAAAATGAAAAAAAAATTGTGAGAATTAGGGGGACCAGGGAAGAGAGGAGCAGGTTTGAAAGGTAATGCATATGATCCTATATTTTCTGCAGATATTTTCATACATGCCTTCCTTCAACTTGATCCTCAGAAAACTTTGCAACCTTCTGATTCAGGTAGTTAAACTTTAGAAGAGAGAGCATTTTCTGGTGGAGCTTCTAAAACTTTAGCCAGCTAGCTGCTTCATTTGAAAACTTACTGACTTAGGCTTCCAATATTAAATTTATCTTACATTTTTTTCCTTCTTTTAATTAATTTTTATAATTATAACATTTTCTTTGACAGTACATATGCATAGGTAATTTTTTCTTTTTTTTTTTTTTTTTTACAAGATTATGCCTTGTACTCCCTTCTGTTCCGAGTTTTTCCCCTCCTTCCCTCCACCCCCTCCCCTAGATGGCAGGCATTCCCATATATATTAAATATCTTATAGTATACCCTAGGTACAATATATATGTGCAGAACCGAATTTTGTTGTTGTTGTTGTTGTTGAAAAGGAAGGATTGTATTTTGAAGGTAAAAATAATCTGGGAAGAGAAACAAAACAAAACAAAACAAAACAAACAAACAAACAAAAAAACAAACAAACAAAAAAAACAATGCTCACAGTTTACACTCATTTTCCAGTGTTACTTTTCTGGGTGTAGCTGATTCTGTCCATCATTGATCAATTGGAATTGGATTAGCTGTTCCCTATGTTGAAGATGCCCAGTTCCATCAGAATACATCCTCATACAGTATCATTGTTGAAGTGTATAATCATCTCCTAGTTCTGCTCGTTTCACTCAGCATCAGTTGATGTCTCTTCAAGCCTCTCTGTATTCCTTCTGTTGGTCATTTCTTACAGAACGATAATACTCCATAACATTCATATACCATAATTTACCCAACCATTCTCCAATTGATGGACATCCATTCATTTTCCAGTTTCTAGCCACTATGAAAAGGGCTGCCACAAACATTTGGACACATACAGGTCCCTTTCCCTTCTTTAGTATTTCCTTGGGATATAAGCCCAGTAGTAGTACAGCTGGGTCAAAGGGTATGAACATTTTGATAACTTTTTGGGCATAATTCCAGATTGCTCTCCAGAATGGTTGGATTCTTTCACAACTCCATCAACAATGCATCAGTGTCCCAGTTTTCACACAGCCCCTCCAACATTCATCGTTATTTGTCCCTGTCATCTTAGCCAATCTGACAAGTGTGTAATGATATCTCAGAGTTGTCTTAATGTGCATTTCTCTGATCAATAGTGATTTGGAACACTCTTTCATATGAGTGGACATAGTTTTAATTTCATCATCTCAAAATTGTCTGTTCATATCCTTTGACCATTTATCAATTGGAGAATGGCTTGATTTCTTAGAAATTAAAGTCAATTCTCTGTATATTTTGGAGATGAAGCCTTTATCAGAACCTTTAACTGTAAAAATGTTTTTCCAATTTGTTACTTTACTTTTAATCTTGTTTTCATTAGTTTTGTTTGTGCAGAAACTTTTTAATTTGGTGTAATCAAAATTTTCTTTTTTTGTGATCAATAATGGTCTCTAGTTCTCCCTTGGACATAAACTCCTTCCTCCTCCACAAGTTTGAGAGATAAGTCATCCCATGTGACTCCAATTTATTTATGATTTCGTTTTTTATGCCTGAATTTTGGACCTATTTTGATCTTATCTTAGTATGTGGTGTTAAATGTGGGTCCATGCCTAGTTTCTGCCATACTAATTTCCAGTTTTCCCATCAGTTTTTGTCAAATAATGAATTCTTATCCCAAAAGTTGGGATCTTTGGGTTTGTCAAACATTAGATTGCTATTTTTTATTCACTATCTTGCCCCGTGAACTTAACCTATTACTCTGATCAATTAGTCTATTTCTTAGCCAATACCAAATGGTTTTGGTGACTGTTGCTTTATAATATAGTTCTAAATCAGATACAGCTAGACCACCTTCATTTAATTTTTTTTCATTACTTCCCTTGAAATTCTCTACCTTTTGTTGTTCCAAATGAATTCTGTTGTTATTTTTTCTAGGTCATTAAAATAGTTTCTTGGGAGTCTGATTTGTATAGTACTAAATAAATAGATTAGTTTAGGGAGTATTGTCATCTTAATTATATTCGCTCGGCCTATTCAAGAGCACTGAATGTCTTTCCAATTATTTAAATCTGACTTTATTCCCAAATATTTTATACTATCGACCGTTATTTTGAATGGAATTTGTCTTTGTATCTCTTGCTGTTGAATTGTATTGGTAAGGTATAAAAATGCTGAGGATTTATGTGGATTTATTTTGTATCCTGCAACTTTGCTAAAATTCTGAATTATTTCTAATAACTTTTTAGCAGAGTCTTTGGGGTTCTCTAAGTATACCATCATGTCATTTATAAAGAGTGATAGTTTGATTTCCTCATTTCCTACTCTAATTCCTTGAATCTCTTTCTCGGCTCTTAATTTTTTTTGATTTTTTTTTGATTTGCTGTTTTACCCAATCGTTCTTTAGTATAAGATTATTTAGTTTCCAATTATTTTTTGGTCTATTTTCCCCTGGCTTTTTATTAAATGTAATTTTGATTGCATTATGGTCTGAAAAGGATGCATTTACTATTTCTGCCTTACTGCATTTGATTTTGAGGCTTTTATGCCCTATTATATGATCAATTTTTGTATAGGTTCCATTAACTGCTCAAAAGAAAGTATACTCCTTTTTGTCTCCATTTAGCTTTCGCCAAAGATCTATCATATTAAACTTTTCTAATATTCTATTTACCTCTTTGACTTCTTTCTTATTTATTTTGTGGTTTGATTTATCTAATTCTGAGAGGGCAAAGTTGAGATCTCCCACTATTATAGTTTTGCTATCTATTTCCTCTTGCAGCTCTCTTAATTTCTCTAAGAATTTAGATGCTGCACCACTTGGTGCATATATGTTTAATATTGATACTACTTCATTATTGATGTTGCCCTTTAGCAGGATATAATGCCCTTCCTTATCTCTTTTAATTAGATCAATTTTTGTTTTTGCTTGATCTGAGATGAGGATGGCTACTCCTGCTTTTTTGGTTTTGCCTGAAGCATAATAGATTTTGCTCCTCCCTTTTACTTTTAGTTTGAATGTCTCACCCTGTTTCAGGTGTGTTTCCTGTAATCAACATATAGTAGGATTCTGACTTTTAATCCAGTCTGCTAACTGCTTCCTCTTTATGAGGCAGATTGCCCCATTCACATTTATGGTCAGAAAGACTAATTTTATGTTGCTTGCCATCCTATTAACCCCTGCTTATGCTTTTCTCCTTTCCTTCCCTTTTACCCCCCTACCCAGTATTAAACTTGTGAACACCACTTGCTTTTCACAGCCCTCCCTTTTTAGGATCTCTCCCCCACCTTAAAGTTCCTCCCCTTATTTTACCCCTTTTCCTCGAAAATTCTGTATTCCCTTCCCCTTATCTTACTCCTTCCCTCTCACTTTTCACTGAAATGGAAGAAGTTTCACCATAAACTGAATATGTCTATTGATACACACTATGTTCATCCCTCTCCTTTCTTTCTCTCAGATATAATAGGTTACCTTTGCCTCTTCATGAGATGTAGTACCACCACTTTACCCTTTTTTATGATATAATTTCCTTTCCACCTCTAGTTTCTAGGACAAATTATACATGTGTTCTTTACATATCTTGATGGCAGAAATATAGTTCTCAAGATTTCTTTTTACCTTTTTAGAAATCTCTTGAGTTCTGTATGTGAAGATCAAACATTTTGTGGAGATGTGTTTTTTTCATCAAGAATAGATGGAATTCATTTATTTCATTAAATGTCCATCTTCTTCCCTGGAAAAGGATGCCCATTTTTGCTGGGTAAGTTATTCTGGGTTGCATACCAAGTTCCTGAGCCTTTTGGAATATCATATTCCATGCCCTTCATTCCATTAATGTGGACACTGCTAGATCCTGGCTTATCCTTATTGTGGCTCCTCCATATCTGAATTGCTTTTTTCTAGCAGGTTCCAATATTTTTTTCCTTTGTCTGATGGTTCTTGAACTTGGCCACTATATTTCTTGGAATTTTTATTTTAGTGTCCTTTTCAGTAGGTGATCGATGAATTTTTTCAATGTCTATTTTACCCTCTGTTTCCAAAATGTCTGGGCAGTTCTCTTTGACAATTTCCTTGAAAATAGTGTCCAAGCTCTTTTTTTTCCCTCACATTTTTCAGGGAGTCCTATTATTCTCAAATTGTCTCTCTGGGATCTGTTTTCCAGGTCTGTTGTGTTTCTAATAAGGTACTTGACATTCTTTTCAATTGTTTCATTTCTTTGGTTTTTCTTGACTACTTCTTTGTTTCTCCTTGATTCATTAATTTTGCTTATTCGAGTCTAATTTTCAATGATGTATTTTCAATGATGTATTTTCTTCACTCACTGTTTTTATGTTTTTGTTTTTTTTTTGTAATTGTGTTTTGACGTGCGTTTTTTCCTTCCATGGAATTTTTTTTCCATTTTATCCATTTTATTTTTTATAGAGCTGTTTTTCTTTTTCCAGCTCACTAATGCTGTTTTCCTTGGAGTTGTTTACCTTTTCCAATTCACTAATTTTGTTTCTCAATGATTTGTTTTCTTTATCCACTCTCCAGAGTTAGGCTCACTAAATGTCTTTATTCTTTATCTTTTACTGTCCCCTCCAACGCCAGGTCATGACTGTGAAGAGAGTGAGTTCCACCACCCAAGTTTCTCCTACTCCTCCCACACAAGTCACTTCCCCCTCTTTGTCCCACCAATCAAGTCAGTACAGAACAGCTGGGGAGGGTCAACCTTCAAACAAGTTAATAGGGAACTATCCAATTGGCAATTAGTCTCACGTGCTTCATTATCCAAGTCCATTGCTCAGTTCTATCCCTTTACATCTCCTGCTTTCTTTTGTTTTAGACCACAGGTGGTCGCACTATAGAATGATCAAGCACTTTAACTACTGGACATTATACTATCAGAAAGAAATGAGAAATCACAAAGTCAAAGAAGCAGTATTTATTAATTTTTAAATATTTTACAGATTTTTGTAAATTTACATATGTAGTAAATACGTCTTATTATTGCCTAAAAATGTCCTTTTTCCATAAAATATTTTAAATCCTACTCACTTTTTCTTATTTTATTAATTTGTAAAAGAGTAGATCTCTAGTTACATATGTAAAATTATTATGACAAGTATTTAAGGGAGAAAGCGATGTTCTATTTATCAAAAATCTAGTATTATATTTTATCACACTAATTATGTATAAAAATTTTAAACAGCTTTTTAAAATTCTTAATCCAATTTAATAAAAATGATTATTTAAAAATCTCATTGACAATGGAGTGTCTTTGAAGAAATCAATAAAAAAAAAAAAGTTCATGGTTTGTAACAGAATAACATATAAGTACAATTGAAGCGTATTGAATTTTAATGCCAGAACTGAGGAGAAATGTCCATAGATAAATTCAAGGATGGTATCAGAATATAGATACCGATTTTGTGAATATATAATAACCAATAATATTTCCTATACGAGGCAAAATTTTAATTTTAATTAATTAGTATTGTTAGAATTTTAAAGAGTTAAAAGAATTAGGTGTGTAAATAAGTTAATTATAATTATTTGCTATTATAAAATGTATTTGTTTTCATTCAAATATTCATCTTCCACCATAAGATATTTATTTGGTTATAATTTGGAGTTGTGCAAAAATCTTTCTTGAGATTTTCTTTGCAGGATCTCATTCTGAAGGTGGCAGGTGCATTCTTTTATTTATTTATTTATTTTTTGCAGGATCTCTTTCTGAAGGTGACAGGTGGATTCTTTTAATTAGTAAATTAAACTGTTTTCTGAAAATTGCTATCTATGCTCTTTTTTTGTTCATGGCCTTCAGGTTGACCAATAATTTTAAATTGTCTCTTCTGGATCTATTAGTAGGTTGGCCATTTTTTTCCAATGAGATATTTCACATTTTCTTCCTTTTTTCATTCTTTGTAATTTGGGCACTGATTCTTGCTGTCTCATAAAGTCATTTATGTTTTTAATTAAATTAAATTAAATTAAATTAATTAAAGTTTTTAATATGTGGTTTTCTTCCATTAGGTTTTTATTCTATTTGAGTAATTTTACTTTTGAAGATGTTTTCTTCAGTAGTTTTTTTTTTTTGCATTTAGCCAATTGTATTTTTTAAGGAGTTGTTTTCTTCAGTCACTTATTTTCCTTTTCCAAGCTGTTGACTCTCTTTGGCATACCTCTCTTTTTTGTTTCTCATTTTTTCTTCTACCTCTCTTATTTGACTTTTAAATCTTTTATGAGCACTTCCAAAATGTCTCTTTAGATTTGAGACCAATCCATATCACTCTTTGAGATTTCCTCTGTGGATATATATGATCCTTACCAGAGTTGATGTTTTGATCTTCCCTGTCAGCACAGTAGCTTTCTATGTTCTTGGCTTCCCCTTGATGATTTTTTGAAAAATGTTATCTAAGCTCTTTTTGTCATCATGAGTTTTAGGCAGTACAATAATTCTTAAACTGTTTCTCCTGGATTTATTTTCCAGATAGCTGTTTTTCCATGAGGTATCTTACATTTTCTTCTACGTTTTTCAGTTTATTCTTAGGTTTGACTGATTCTTAATGTCTCTTTAAGTCATTCATTTCCATTTATTCAACTCTAATTTTTAGTGAATTATTTTATTCAGTTAGCTTTTTTATCGCCCTTTGCATTTGTTCAATTTAACTTTTAAATGAATTGTTTTCTTTATTGTTTTTCCTCCATTTCACAAATCCTCTTTTTCAAAGAGTTGTTTTCATTTTCCACTTCAGTAAAACTATTTTTTTAAGGAGTGGCTTTCATCAAACAATTTCTGTATTTCTTTTTCCAAAGGTCTCATTTCCTATCTCCATTTTCCTTCTAACTCCCTTTTGAGATCCTTTTTGAATTCTTCCAAGAGAATCTTTTGAGTTAGAGACTGACTTACATCACCTCTTGAGGTTTCACCGGGAGGCATTTTGCCTCTAGTGTGTTCAGGACTTGAGATCTGCTTTTTTCTTTCTCCATAAAACCAAACCAAAAATTTCATTTTTAAAAGTTGAGTTCTGCTCTTACAGCAAAATGGAGATTATCCCAAATTTCTTCCACAGGCAACAGCAGCTTCAGACTTCCCCAGGGCCAGGGATGCTGGCTTCCTTCCAGTGCTGTGTAAGTGTGGCCAAACCCCACTTATTATGTTGGGTTTCAGGGTCTCACTATTTGCCTTTTGTAGTTGCATTGAAGGTCTCACAGCTAGTCTTCTGATCTACTCATTTCTGGAATCAAGTTAGAGTAGCCAAAGGTTCAGTATTTTGGCTAAGAAACTCCCAATAGATTTATGCAGTGGGCAGAAGCCACTCCTACCTGGATCCCTGTATTGTGCCTGCGCTGGGTCGCCTTCACTCCACCCTACCATTATGACAGTTTTCCTAAATATCTTCTACTGGATATCTGTTATATTCCAAATATTTGTGGATTCCATCTCTGCAGACTTCAGAGGCTTGACCCAAGGGAAGCCAGGAAGACCTCAGACAAAGACATGTCTGACATATTGGCTCTGCCTTTTTTATTAAAAAAAAAAAAAAAAAAAAAAAAAAAAAAAAACTACTATAGTATTATATCTCCTGACCATATCTAAACAGCATTAGCTACTTTGTTCTGTTGACTTGTTTAGACCCTCCACCCTTTAGGATAGTATCTAGGAATAATATTTTATGCTGCACAATATGGCATGACATTTTTAGCTCATTTATGTTTAAAAGGGGAGAAAGAATGTAAGAGTCATATTGTTTACTCACATAATCATTACTTGATAACCCAATATGTATTGAGCTTTACGCAGAAGTCTTAATTCCAAAATCAGGAAGTAGAGGGAATTCTTAATCTGAGAAGACAGTGAATATTCTTGCAGGTCCTAACCCACTGGCAAAACTGAATAAAGAGCTGCCTTTTACAGTGAGAAGTCAAAGGCTTAAAACTTGCAATACATACTAACTGGTTGACTCTACCCAGGTTGCTTAACCTTTCAGTGCCTCAATTTATTAATTCATTTAGAATATAGTTTGCAGAGAAATTGCCTATCAATAAAGCTAATTTTTATCATTGTGATTTCTATGCAAATGAGATTTCATATCTAGTTGAATATAACTAGTTCAAAAACAATCAGGCAGCATTGTGTTGGATGGTTTGGCAAAAGTAAATTTTGGATGATGGCTATGAATCAAATAATGAAATAATATACCAAGTGAAATAGGCAAATGGTCACTTCTTAGTTCTTTCCTTTAGACTTGTGTGGTGGTTGATTTCACTGCCCCTCTGAATAGTTTTAAATTATATTTTGCAATCACAAGTCAGGAGAAATAAAAGTTTTACTTTTTGCTTCCCTTTCCAGGAAGGTTGAAAATAGAAAATACATTTGTTTTGTACTCATACCCCTTTCTTGTGGGGATTCTAGAGTGCTATACAAGTCCCATTGTTTTAAACTTCTTGTCCATGGAGAAGAGATAGATGTATATTATGTCATACTAAACAGAAAGTCTCTGGATTTCTTTGGTTTACAGAAGCGAACAAGTAAGCCATGCCATGATATGCTGAATTTAGCAGTACTACATCTCCAAACATTCCACTTGTGAGGACTGTCATAAAAAAAGGTCATCTTCCTCAATGTTGTCTTTTTGCAATCTACTTCCATAAAAAAAGCTCAAATTAATCATGTTATGGCAGCTTATTCCTTCTATTTGTGGTATCTGCTAGAGATATTGTGCTCTGTCAGTGTGAAGTAGTTAATCAAATCACTGATAGGTATCTAATTCTTTAAGACTACTTCTTTTTACCCATCTCATTCTGCTTAGAGATATTTATCGACAGCACAATTCCATTTAAATCATATTTTCATTGCTCAAAAAAACACATTATAGAAGTGCTTTAAAATTTGCTTTTCCTATTAATGTGGTTTATGTATTAAGTTTTAATTGTAATTTGCTTTTTTTCTACAATAGCAGAAGAAAGTTCTCCAGAAGATTCTATAAGCAGGTAGGCTTTGTAGCAGGATTGCATTTTTTTAAATTAATCCTCTTGATCCAATATTCAATGAGCTTTTCAATCCAGACCAAAGCAGACTCTCATGCCTTCAAAAGTCATATCTTTAATTTCCCCAATTTCCCCTATCATATTAATCCAGATTTATACTTCCTTATCTTTCAAAAAAGTAGCTTTATTAAACAGTTAATTGGTACTTGTGTAAGCACATGTGCATTATTGTGTGTGTAAATATATTTGCATGTATAGATAATATGCAATATGCAAATAATATACCAAAATATAAATATACCTAAACATATATCCAAAGACACACATACATACACACACACACACACACACACACACACACACACACAATTAAGTGACTTGTTTGGGCTCACAAAATCTGTATGTGACAAAAGGAAGAACTTGACCCCATTGTATTTTTACCTTTTAAGCCTTTTAAGTTCTGGCAAATATGTATCATCTTATCCTTGTGCAAATTTACCGAAGTGCACAGATAAAGGAATTATCAAGATATGGAGTAGGATTAGTTAAAATAAGTTAAAACAAGAGATGGTATTGGAAATTTCTCAGCAAGGAGAAAGGCACTAGAGAAAAGAGGGGAAGTGTCAGATGAGTGGTTTTCTCTTTTTTTTTTTTTTTTTTTTCAATTCAACTCAACACATTTATTAATCATTTATTGTATGGCAGGTATTTAATTAGATATTGCAGATACAGAAAAGTAGTTATTTCAGAGATCTTATAAACTACATTTCAGTTTGTTTGTTTTTTGTTTGTTTGTTTAGTTATTTTTGTTCATTCAACATTTATTGGCAAATTCCTATATGTAACATACTAAACTGGGAATACAGACACAAAAGCTAGAACATCCAATGTTCTCAAGAAATTTGCATTGCTACCATCATTTTTAAATTGCTTTTTATTTACAAAACATATGCATGAGAAAAGTTTTCATCATTTACCCTTGCAAAATCTTCTGTTCCAACTTTTCCCCTCCTGCCCTCTAGATGGCAGGCAGTCCAATACATATTAAGTGTATTAAAGTATATGTTAAATACAATATATGTATACATATTTATACAGTTATCTTGCTGCCCAAGAAAAATTGGATTTAGAAAGTATGTAAAAATAACCTGAGAAGGAAAATAAAAATGCAATCTGCTTGGAACTCTTGTGGGGGCAACTGTGGTAGAAAGCTACTTTTCACTTTGAAACTTTTGGCAGGAATATTTTTATTCCCAATTAAGAGACATGTATGCAAGGTGGTATTATTTTTTGAGAAGAAGTGATAAAACTTTTAAAAAACCAAATCTTTCTGGAGCTCCTAGAGCAAACAGATATGGCAAAGCATTAGCTGTAGAGATCATTAACAACAATGACTAAAGACTTCTAGTTAACTCATTTTCTCACAGTACAGAATGTTATTTTACAGTGACCTACAGATTCTGTGCTCTTTGTTGCTAAAGATGATAAGAATTATTCTTAATACAGAAGAATGAAAAAAAGTCTGGGGAAAAAGCCTTTCCACTTTCTAGAGATAATCAAGTGGAATGTAATATTTTTAGAAATGATAAAAAAAATTTTGAAAAAAATAAAGAAAAAAGAGAACCTACAAGAAGTGGGAAGTGATTGTGTCAGGAGGTTGCTGGGAAGAATCCTGTGATACCAAGAAGCTGTACATTTGGAATCTTTCTAACTACTTTTATCCAAAGAATGAAGAAATATCACATATATAAAATGCAGGTACCAGGTGGGAAAGCAGTTCCTAATGTGACAAATTCACTTGAGATATTTATCATAGCCACAAAAGGATGTGATAATGTTTATGGGTTAAGTCATCTATGATTAATTAAGATGCTTCAAGTGACATAGCTTTCTAAAGTCAGAGGGAAGAGGGGAGGGAAATAAGGACTTGATCTAGGGAGCAAAAAGACCATTAAGAAGGAGTTAGGGAGTGGGTAGGGAAAGGCCTAGGTAAGAACAAACTCTCATGTACATCGTGGAAGTTAACAATAAATTCAGGAGGAATTGAAGTGCTTTGAGTGAAAGAAAAAGACTCCATCTAAAGGAAGAAAAGAAAGTGAACACAAGGAGGATTTTGAAGAATCAGAGGGCATAGCAAAGAAAATAAAGTGAAGGCTACAAAAAAGATGAGGAAGAAGAGGAGTAAGAGAAAGACATGGAATCCAACTGAAAGAGGAGAAGAAGAATATTAAAAAACAAGATCAAAAATGTCAAATCAATTGGAAAGTTTAAGGAGAAGGAAAAGGAAATTGGGCATGTCTATCAATGAATTAAAGCTAAAAAAAAAAAAGAAAGAAAGAAAAGCTGTCTTGGTGCTAACACCTCCTAAGGAACTGAGAAGAGAACTGCCTTGAGATTAATAGACAGGGAGTAGAAGTGAGAATAAAGATAAACTGGGTTCAAGTTCCCCCTTTGTCACACTCAGCAAGTGTTCCTAGCAACTCTCTGACATGCAACAGTTGCCCATTTGCATTATTTCCTCTCTGGAAGTTTCCTGCATCAGTCAATCACAAGTCATATACCCCACTCTCTTTGAAGTCTGGACTCTACCACCTTGTCCCTCCATCCCAGGTGACTTGATAAATGTTGAGGTTAAACTCCCTGAAAACAAATAACCACAACTGTAAGAGCTGTTTCTAGTAAGGAACATAAATGCTTGCCTTTATAATACTTTGTATTATATAATAATATACATACATAATAATATGTATGACCTACTCACATATGTAAAAGGCAGCAAGGCATTGTAGTGGGTGCTGTCCTGGGCTTGGAATCAAGAAGACTCATCTTTTTCATCTTTATGAGTCCTAATCTGGATCAGATACTTATTAGACTGATTCTAGGCAGGTCCCACTTAATCCTGTTTGCCTCAGTTTCCTCATCTGTGAAATGAACTGGAAAAAGAAATGGCAAATCACTTTGGTACCTTTGCCAAGAATATGCCAAATGGTATCACAAAGAGTCAGACACTACTGAAATGATTGAAGAAAAATAAATATAACTCATATCTAGAGCTGAAACCAGTGGAGGGTAACTTTAAGAAAAAAAAAAGAAACTCACAGTGAAAATGTTTATCAGAATCCATTAGGGAAGGCACAGAGAAGAGTGACATGCTACAAATAGATTCCAGGGTTTAGATGATTCTGTGATTTATAATGTCACATTGTATTCATTTGTCAACTTTAGAGGAGTATAAAAATTAAAAATGTGATAATTCTTGAGGATAGACACACTGACAACTTCTACAGTAATATTTTCTTCTTTGCCAAAATAAATCTTGGAATAGGAATAGTTGATATATCCTGCTCTATTAAGTAATCCTTTGAAATGTATCATTTGGTGGTAAAGCATCTTGCAACCACTAAAAAGCTTTCTTGTTGATCATTGAGTTCTGGAAATGAAAGTACTGATTTTTGTTTTCTTATTGAAAGACTGTCTGACGAAGCAGGACCTGATGATGCCTTGCCAAGCACAGATGATGAATTGGATTTTGATACGGAGGTAAAGTTTCTTTATTGTATTTTTATACTCTTATATTTCAGTTCAGGGGGAGTTTTGCTGTGTTAAAAATGTTGTAAACATAGTCTACAATCTCTTTAGTATTTAACACCAAAGCTCCAAATGGAGTTAAATGGACCCAAATGATTTTAAAGCACACATACTTTTGTTGGGTGTCAAGCTTTCTTTCAAGTTTCCCAATCTCAGGCTTAGCTTTGCTGTATGGCTTTTTTTGGTTGTTATTTTTCTGAAAAAATAGGTGAAATTAACTTTTATACAATTTATTTTCTGTAATATTTCTATAGCACTCTCCATATTTTTTGCACTTTTGTATTTATGCATGTGGAGTGGAAGACCAGGCTTCATATCCCATGATTGCCACTCTAAAATAAATGACATTATAGATATAGGGAGGATTTTCAGCATGTAGACAACATAGACAACTTTGTAAGAGATATGGAATGATCTAGTGGATTGTAGAAATTAAAAAGAAATGATAGAGTTGATATGAAAGGGAGCAAATCTTTTGGAGATGGGATGGCACAGGATCACCTGAACAAATAGAAAGCTCAGTAAGGAATAAACCCACTTCATCATGGGAGGTTGGGTTGAAGAGGATATTGACAGAAGGTATCTGAGTGATAGGAGATGTGAAGGAAGAGATATGAAGAAGCTTATTCCAAAAGGCCTCAATTTTTTTAGTAAAATATGAAGCAAGTTTCTCAGTTGGAAGTTTGAGGGAGAAGGAAACAATGGAAGATTTGAGAGAAAATGAAAAGATATGGAAGAGTTGCTGTGGAGAGAGGGATAGTTAATCGAGAAGGCAAGCAGAGTAGGATTTCCTGGAAGCAATGAGGGTCCAGGTGAGGTTAAGTATTATAAATGTGTAGTGATCCCATTTAGAATAGATGAATGATTTTCTAATTTCTAAGCCATTTTCCTAAACTTATATTTTATTTTTTATGCACTTAAAATATTTTTTCAGTCCAACATTTTTAATGTATTTATTATGAAAAGCAACAATTAAAAAGGTTATTCAAACATTAACAAGAATTTTTAGAGTTCAGATGAAAATGTAATTTCATCATATAAATACATGTTTTGCTAAGTTTATTGGGGTTAAATGACTTGCCCAGGATCACACAGCTAGGAAGTATTAAGCTTCTGAGGCCAGATTTGACCTCAGGTCCTCCTGACTTCAAGGCTAGTGCTCTATCCATTGCTCCACTTAGCTGACTTGCTCATCATTTATAATTTTTAAACATGCATGTTAACTTTGATAAAGTAAGTTCAAAATATATAAAAAGACTATATGCAAGACTTTTATTATATTGGGTGAATCTTCTATGGAGGTTGAAATGAGCAATTAATAAACCATCTTTCCACAGGGATTCAAAGCATAGATAAGATTAGATTATCAGTTAACTAGCATTTACTAAGAACTTACTAAGAACACTAGGAATACCAAATATTTTAATTAAAATTTTTTTATTTACAAAGCACATGCATGGGTAACTCACTCTTGCATAAAATTGTGTTGCAATTTTTCCCCATCTTCCATCCCCTCCCCTATCTAGCAGATAGTCTAATACATGTTAAATATGTTGAAATACATGTTAGATGCAATATGTGCATACATATTTATACAGTTATTTGGTTGTGCAAGAAAAATCAGAACAAGAAGAAAGAAAAAGAAAAACCTAGGGGAAAATGCAAGAAAATAACAACAGAGAGAATAAGAATGCTATGTTGTGTTCCCATGGTTCTCTCTCTGGGTGTAGATGGTTCTCTTCATTACTGCATAAGTGGACCTGGTTTGAATCATCACAATATTAAAGAGAGACATGTCTGTCAGAAATGATTATCTTTTAGTCTTATTGTTGCCATGTATAATGATCTCCTGGTTCTGCTCATTTTACTTTGCATCAGTTCATGTATGTCACTGCAAGCCTTTCTGAAGTCATCCTGCTGATCGTTTCTTACAAAACAATAGTATTCCATAGTATTCATATAACATCACTTATTCAGCCATTCTCCAATTGATGGGCATCCACTCAGTTTCCAGTTCCTTGCAACAAAGATGGCTGCCACAAACATTTTTGAACATGTGGGTCTCTTTTCCTTTAAGATCTCTTTGGTATATAATCCCAGTAGAAACAGTGTTGGATCAAAGGGTATACACAGTTTGATAACTTTTTGAGCATAGTTCTAAACTGCTCTCCAGAATGGTTGGATTTGTTCACAGTTCCACCAGCAATGTATCAGTGTCCCAGTTTTTCCACATCCCCTCCAACATTCATCATTGTTTTCCTATCATCTAAGCCAATTTAAGCCAATGACAGGTGTGTAGTGACATCTACACATCATTGTCTCGATTTGCATTTCTCTGATCAATAGTGATTTTGAGAACCATTTCATGTGGTTACAAACAGTTTCAGTTTCTTGTAACATGCACTCCTGGCAGTTACAATTACTAGTCTGTTCTAGGCCCAACAGAGTACCTTTGACCACTGACCTTTGCAGTGTCAACTCTACATGGCTCGCCTCCTCTGAGACCTTCAAAGGTCTCTGGCCACTATCTCTTGAATCTATAGTTTAATAACCGGTAGCATGCTCAAGAACAGCCATGTGTAATCTTAAAAGCCTTTATTATACCTACTCACATAATGCCCTGACTTGATGCCCTGACTTGTTGGTTCCCTAGTGAACACCTGGTCAGAAGACCTACATGTTCACTACCAAAATCCTTACCTCTCTGGGCTATCCATCTGCTTGGCTCAGGGAGCTAGGTTAAAAAGTGCCAGGTTAAAGAGAGCGACTGCTGTCTGCAGTGGGCTTATATAGGGCCTGTGGGGTCACACACACAGCCAATCAGCGAGAGAGTCACCCATTACGAAGCTATCTCAATGTTGCCAAGATCCCACCCACTGGGCAGCCTAATATACACAGAGAATACCCCACATTGGGCGCCAAAATGCTGGAACTCTGTCTTCCCAGAAATCAGCTGGAGTCAGGATCACTAAACGTCTTTATTCTTGATCTTTCACAGTCAAGTTCAGGGGGTTAGGCCTGGCTGCCTCACACACATCTTCCTCCCTCAAACTCTAGGAGAGACTGAGTCAGCTTCTTCGTCTCATTTCCTCTTCCTTCTCCTACTTCTCCCACACACGTCACTCCCCTCTCTTTGTCCCACCAATCAAGTCAGCACAGAACAACTGGGGAGGGTCAAGCTTCAAACAAGTTAATAGGGAACTGTCCAATTGGCAATTAGTCTCACGTGCTTCATTATCCAAGTGCATTGCTCAGTTCTAGCCCTTTACAGTTTCTTCCTCTGAAAATTATCTGTTCATATCCTTTGATCATTTATCAATTGGAGAATGGCTTGATTTTTTATAAATTAGAGTCAATTCTCTATATATTTTAGAAATGAGGCCTTTTCTGGAGAGACTTACATGAACTGTTGCTGAATGAAATGATCAGGACTAGGAGATCAAAATATACTTCAACAACAATACTGTGTGGTGATCAATTCTGATGGACATGGCCATCTTCAACAATGAGATGAACCAAATCAATTCCAATAGAGCAGTGATGAACTGAACCCAGCAAAAGAACTCTGGGGGATGACTGAACCACTACTTAGAATTCTCAATCCCTCTACCTTTGTCTGCCTGCATTTTTTGATTTCCTTCATAGGCTAATTGTAGACTATTTCAAAGTCTGATTCTTTTTTGTACAGCAAAATAACTGTTTGAACATGTATACATATATTGTATTTAATTTGTACTTTAACATATGTAACATGTATTGGTCAACTTGCCATCTGGGTGAGGGGGTGGGGGGAAGGAGGGGAAAAATTGGAACAAAAAACTTGGCAATTGTCAATGCTATAAAATTACCCATACGTATATCTTGTAAATGAAAAGCTATAATAAAAAAAATTTTCAAAAAGAAATGAGGCCTTTATCAGATTCTTTAGATATAAAAATGTTTTCCCAGTTTATTGCTTGCCTACTAATCTTATTTGCTGTAGTTTTGTTTGTACAAAAACTTTTTAACATAATATAATAAAATTATCTATTTTATGATCAATAATGATCTCTAGTTCTTCTTTGGTCCCAAATTCCTTCCTCCTCCACAACTCTGAGAGAGAAACTATCTATCCTGTGTTCTTGTAATTATACTATAATTCTTTATATTTAGATCATGAACCCATTGTGACTTTATCTTGGTATACTATGTTAGGTGTGGGTCCATGCCTAGTTCGGCATTAGTTTTATCTGCCATACTAATTTCCAGTTTTCCTAGCAGTTTTTGTCAGTGAATTTTTGTTCCAAAAGGTGGGATCTTTGGGTTTGTCAAGCACTAGATTGCTATAGTTATTGACTCTTTTGTCCTGTGAACCTAATTTATTATACTGATCAACTAGTCTATTTTTTAGCCAGTACCAAACGGTTTTGATGACCACTGCTTTGTAATACAGTTTTAGATCTGCTACAGCTAGGCCACCTTCATTTGTTTTTCTCTTCATTAATCCCTTTCAAATTCTTGATGTTTTGTTCTTCCAGATGAATTTTGTTATTATTTCTAGTTCAGTAAAATAGTTTCTTAGGAATTAGATTAGTATAGCACAAAATAAATAAATTAGTTTAGGGAGTATTGTCATCTTTATTATATTTGCTCAACCAACCCATGAGTACTTGATATTTTCCAGTTGCTTAGATCTGATTTTATTTGTATGGTAAGTGTTTTGTTGTTTTGCTCATATGGTTCCTGACTTTCCTTAGGTAGATAAATTCTCAAATATTTTATATTATCAATAGTTATTTTAAATGGTATTTAAATTATCTCTTGCTGTTGGATTTTGTCAGTGATGAATAAGAATGCTGATGATTTATGTGGGTTTATATTGTATCCTGCAACTTTGCTAAAGTTGTGAATTATTTCTAATAGCTTTTTAGTTGATTTTCTGAGTTTCTGTATGTATACCCTCATATCATATACAAAGAGTGATAGTTTGGTTTCCTTATTGCCTATGCTAATTCCTTTAATATCTTTTTTTTCTCTTATTATTGATAGCATTTATAATACAATACTGACTAGTAATGGTGATAGTAGGCAATCTTGTTTCATTCCTGATCTTATTCGGAATGGTTCTAGTTTATTCCCATTACATACAATGCTTGCTGATAGTTTTAAATAGGTGCTACTGACTATTTTAAGGAAAAGTCCATTTATTTCTATATTCTTTAGTGTTTTTAATAGGAATGGGTGTTGGATTTTATCAAATGCCTTTTCTGCATCTACTGAGATGATCATATATTTTTTGCTAATTTAGCTATTGATATAATCAATTATGCTAATTGTTTTCTAATGTTGAACCAGCCTTGCATTCCTGGTATAAATCCTACTTGGTAATGGTGTATTATTCTGGGGATGATTATATGTAATCTCTTTGCTTATATTTTGTTTAAGATTTTTGCATCAATATTCATTAGGGAAATTGATCTATAATTGTTTTTGTCTATTTTCATCCTACCTGATTTAGGTTATCAGTACCATGTCTGTGTCATAAACAAATTTGGTAGGAGTCCTTCATTCCCTATTCTTTCAAATAGTTTATATAGTATTAGAGTTAATTTTTCTTTAAAATTTTGGTAGAATTCACATGTAAATCCATTTGGCCTTGGGGATTTTGTCTTAAGGAGTTGATTAATAGCTTGTTCTATTGCTTCATTTTTGAGACTAACAATTTGATTTTCCTTTCTCCTTTTTCTAATTAAATTAACTAAAGGTTTATCCATTTTGTTGGTCTTTTTTTTTTTTTTCATAAAACCCAACCCTTAGTTTTGTTTGTTAATTAGATAGTGGTTTTTTTTAGTTTTTATTTTATTGATCTCTCCTTTTATTTTTAGATTTTCAACTTTGGTATTTGATTATGGGTTTTTAATTTATTCTTTTTGCAGGTTTTTTAGTTGTAACCCCAATTTATTGATATTCTTTTTTCTCTATTTTATGCAAGTAAGCTTCTAGAGATATAAAATTTCCCCTTATTACTGCTTTTGCTGCATCTCACACATTTTGGTATGACATCTAATTATTGCCATTCTTTTGGATGAAATTATTAATTGTGTCTATAATTTGCTGTTTCACCCATCATTCTTTAAGATTTCCAATTTCTTTTTGGTCTATTTTTCTCTGGCTACTTATTAAATACAATTTTTATTGCATTGTGATTTTTAAAAAAAATCCTGCATTTACTGTTTTTGCCTTTCTGCTTTTGATTTTGAGTTCTTTATGTCCTAATTTTTGGTCAATTTTTGTATAGGTTCCATGAACTGCTGAGAAGAAATTGTACTCCTTTCTGTCTCCATTAAATTTTCTCCAAATATCTATCATATCTAGTTTTTTTTCCAGTATTCTATTTACTTCTTTAACTGCTTTCTTATTTATCTGTGGTTTGATTCATCTAGTTCTGAGAGAGCAAAGTTGCATTCGTCCACTGTTATAGTTTTGCTGTCTATTTCTTTTTGCAACTCTTAACTTCTTTAGAAATTTAGATGCTACACCACTTGGTGCATATGTTTTTAATATTGATATTGCTTCATGATCTATAGTTCCATTTAGCAAGATATAGTTTCCTATTTTATCTCTTTTAATCAGATCAATTTTTGCATTTCCTTGATCTAAGATGACAATGGCTACCCCTGCTTTTTTTTTTTTTTTTTTACTTCACGTGAAGTATAATACATTGTATTCTAGTCTTTTACCTTTACTCTGTATGTATCACTCTGCATTAAATGTGCTTCTTGTAAAAAAAAAAACATATTACAGGATTCTGGCTTTTAATTCAGTCTGCTATCCATTTATATTTTATGGGAGAGTTCACATTTACGGTTAAAACTGCTAATTCTGTATTTTCTGCCATCTTATTAACCCCAGATTATACTTTTCTCTTAACTTTTTCCCCTTTTCCTCTTCCCCAGTATTTTACTTATGAACACTACTTGCCAGAAGCAGTCCTCCTCCTTTAGAGACCCTCCCCCTTTGTTATAACTTCCCCCTACAATTTCTCTTTTCCATTCTATTTAGCCTAACTCTTCCCTTTTCCCCTTTCCTCTACCACTTTTCTATAAGATAAGAGATGTTTCTCAGTGAAACCAAATATATCTAATATTCTTTTTCGGGCCAAATCTGATGAGAGTAAGATTCACACAATATTCATCACCCTCCCTTCTCTCCCTCAATTACAATATGCTTTCTTTATATCTTCCTGAGATGTAATTTCCCTCATTTTACCTCTACTTTCACTTTTTTTCTATTATAAGCTCCTTTCCATCTCTAGTTTCTTTTTATATTGCAACTGTAAAATCAGATTATATATGAATTTTCAATGTATACCCATAACAGAAATATAGTTCTTAAGAGGATTTTACCTTTTTATGCTTCTCTTGAGTTCTCCATTTGGAAGTCAACATTTTTTTTTGTTCGTTTAGCGCTGGTTTTTTCATCAAAAATACATGATGGAATTCACCAGTTTCATTGAATGTCCATCTGCTTCCCTGAAAGAAAATGCTCAGTTTAGCAGGGTAATTTATTCTTGGCTACCATCCAAGTTCCTTTACTTTTTGTAATATCAGTTTCCAGATCCTTCCATTCTTTAAAATGGAAGCTCCTAGGTCCTGAGTAATCCTTATTGTGGCTCCACAGTATTTGAATTGTTTCTTTCTGGCTGTTTGTAATTTTTTCCCCTTTGTCTAATAGTTCTCAATTTTGACCATGATATTCCTTGGGGTTTTCATTTTAGGGTCTTTTTCAGCATGTGTTTGATGAATTTTACCTTGGTCATTTTACCTTCTGTTTCTATGATATCCGGGCACAGTTCTCTTTGATGAATTCTTGAAAGATAATTTGTAAGGTTTTTTTTTTCATCATGTATTTCAGGGAGCCCAATAATTCTTAGATTGTCTCTCCTAGATCTAATTTCAGGTTGGTTGTTCCCAATTAAATATTGTTGTCCCAATTAAGTATCTTACTTTTTTTCTATTTTTTTTTTTTTTTTTTTGGTTTGCCTGACTGATTCTTGTTATTTTATTGAGTTATTAATTTCCATTTGTTCAGTTTTGAATTTTAGTGTGCTATTTTCTTAATTTATTTTTTTTACTTCTTTTTGTATTTGTCCAGTTGAATTTTTAAATTAATTGTTTTGTTCTATGAAATTTTTTTTTCTATTTCACAAATTATTTTCTAAGGAGTTATTTTCTTCTTCCATTTCACAAATTCTGATTTTTAGGAAGTTATTTTCTTTTCTGTTTCACAAATTCTATTTTTCTGGGAGTTGCTTTCTTTTTCCATTTTATTAAATCTATCTTTTAATGTGTTATATGCTTTTTCCATTTCACTATTTTGTGTTGCCCTTTCCAAATCCTCTTTGCAAATCTTTCATTTCCTTTCCCAATTTTTCTTTTATTTCTCTTTTAAGATCTTGTTAATTTCTTCTAGGAGAGTTTTGTGTGATGGAGATCAGGTTATATCACCTTTAGGGGCTTCATCTGGAGACAATCTGCCTTTAGTTTCCTCAGGATTTAAAATTTGTTCTCTCTATTGCCATAAAAGCTGTCAATTGTTAGAGTCCTCTTTACTTTTTTTCTCCTTTTTTTAAAGTTAAGGTCTACCTTTAGGGTGGGGGAGGTTTTCCAAGCCATCACAGCTGTGCTGGGCCATTGCTGAGTAGGCATGGTCTAGTCCCCTAAGATTCTGGCATTTCGGGATTAACTATACATCTTTTGTATTTATGCTGGATGTTTTATAACTTATTTGCTGATCTACTGGCTTGTAACTAGGACAGAGAGACCAACAGTGCTGTAGATTTTTGTGGATTTTTCCCCATAGATTCTCTGCCATATAGAGTCAGCAATACCCCAGAGCTCTGCACTGTCTACACTGCTGTTTGTTGTCAACTGTTAAACTGACTCCCTCCCATTTTATTACTGGGTTGCAGAGAGCAAAGGTGATAATTGACTTTTTAAGGTTAAAGAATTGGAAAAATATATCACGAATAGAAAATAAGAAATTGCAAATTTATTAAGGGGCTTATATGATTACAGACTGCGGTAATTTTAATGTATTGTCAAACATTTCAATGTTGTTATTTCAGAGATTGCTTAAATTTTAGGAACTTGAGAGTAAAGTCTGAAGGTTTTCATGTCTTCTGGTATTAAAGGATCAGAAATGTGGGTTACAGTAAAATTTCTTTTGTCAGTGAGAAAAACCCAGTTGAAAAGTTTAGCTTTTACATTTATGTTGGAAATAAGCAAAAGTAGAGGCATGAAATATGAAGCCAAGAAAAGTCAATGAGTATGCTTATGCTTCTGTTTATTATTGTATGTAAAATGAAGAAAGGAGACAGTTTTTACCTGGTACCATCTGACAAATTAAAAAATCATGATGCAAAGGGGTTTTGGAGGCCATCAAGTGCATTAAATACAACAAGTATGAGAACAAGAAATTAAACAAAGAGAAAAAATCCTGATCTAAACATGGAGAAAGTATAGACAAGGTGACCATTGTTGCTAGTTGAGCATTTGATACAATTATTTATATAATACCATAGATATGAATGATGTGGTTAAGTTAAAAGTTTTTCTTTCTATGATGGAGAAATGCCTCTGATTAGTTTACATAAGATATAGTCTCCTGTCTTTTCATAAGTTTTTTTCCTTTTGTTTTTTATTTGTATGTATTTTTGTATATAAAAGATATATGCTGTTACATAAATATTATAAATATATGTATATATTGTATTTTGTGTGTATATATATGTATATATACATATCTCTGTGTTTTAATGTGCATATGCAAATTTCAGAACATATATAAATATAGATAGTTGGATGGAGAGATGGATAAATAGGTTAAACCTAGATCAAATTGCAATGGGCAAGGAGGCTTTGTGGTTCTTCAGTCATTTTAGTCTTGCCTGATGCTTCCAGAGCATATGATTTCCTTGTCAAAGGGAAAGAAGTGGTTTGGCATTTTCTTCTTAGTAAGGTATTGAGGCAAACAGGATTTAATGATTTAATGCCCAGGGCCATAGAGCTAGTGTCTGAGACTAGAATTTAATTCATGAAGATAAGTCTAACTGATTCCAAGCCCAGGGCATTATCAAATAGGCCACTAAGCGAGATTACATACCATTAATATTTTATTTCCCCATTTTGTTAGCAAGTAAAAATGATATTATATATGTATATATATGCAATATATTGTGTAATATAATTATGACAATGATAATATCCTAAATTAGAATTTTAACATTATTAAAAGCTAGACATTTCTGTACTCCAAAATGTGTACCCCAGACTGCAGCACTATTTTTACCACTTATCTCCTCTAAGAAAAAAATATATATAGGAGTAAACTTGAAAAGTATAAACATGAGGTTGTTCTTTGAAAGAAAATGTTATAAAAACATTTTATTTTCTGTAGAACCCTCATTTCTCTCTTAGTGGAATTTCTTCAGCAGAAAACATTCAGGAGTGCTTTCATCCGAGGACTTGCTAACTATTTTGGTGATGCTTTATTTTTTTTTTTTTTTTTTTTTGATCAGTGTTCTCATAAAAGTCTCCTGGAAACATCTGCCAGACGTCTATTTGTATCCAGAAATCAAAATATAAAAGAGAAAATTCCCTTGAGAAAAAGTGAAGGTAAGATTATATTATGTAGGTAGTTGGTTTTCTATTAAAGAAAGAAAACAAAAAATAGTATCTGGGAGTTGGAGAAATAGGAACTGAAACATGGGGACTGAAATAGAATTTTATCATCAAATACATAGAAGAGAAGAAATTGAATGAAGTCCTAATGCTACTCACTGGATCTATAAGCTATATTGTAATGCTGGAGAAACTGAGACAAGATAGAGATTAGAGAGTATTTAATTGAATTTTAATTTAATTTAATTGAAAGGGAGAGATTTACTGGGACCAAATGGATCCATGCTTTGATCCCAGGGCTGAATGAGACTATCATCTCCAAGAATCCAGGGAACAATGACATGAGAGCATGAGGGACATCTGATACATTACAAAATGGGGAGAGGCATCCAACATTCTGATGATGCCTAATTTAGAAGGTCTTTCTCCTTATCTGGATCATCATGATTAGGAAGAAGGGATGGTTGAAGAGAACAATTAGAAACTGAGGCAGAACAATTCAGGGAAACCAAGGCATGACAATTAGGGAAATTGAGTCAGGACAACTCAGGAAACTGAGTCAGGACAATTAGGGAAACAGAGTCAGGATAATAAAAGAGAACATTCCACACTCTCTCTCTTTTGAATATTCAAATCATTGAATTACTTTCCTCTAGATAGGTCTTAGCACCATAATTTTGACCAACCCTATGTGAAGCAAGTGCAAGGACTTAGGCAAAGACAAGTCTCTCCCTGATAAACTCAGAGTTAATTAGCAATACAAAGGCTCCCTGGTGCCAGCATGTCAGGTTCTCTGCAGTTGGGGCATCTCAGCCAGAGAATCCAGTTTGAGATGGACAATTCACTGTGAGTTAAATCTGTGGTTATTTATGCATTTAACTCAGCCTCTGCTTCTATAGGGAATAGCAGTGCTCAAGACAGTTTTGCTGCCCATTCTATGAGGTGCATCCTAAGTCTGTCAGGAACTCCAAAAGGGGTTAAAAAGTGGGCCCTGGAGTAGCTCCACCTATCCGTTCTCAATAGAAAAGGAGCTGCTACTAGGATCCAGATTTCTAAGTGGATTATGCAGAGTTAGACCAAGGCAGGTAACCCTTAAACTCTTAGAGATCTGATACCAAACTGCAAGGTTCTTTGAGAATGCTGAAATACTAATTAAGGAACTGGGGTCACAAAAGTGGAGAAACAGATCAGAGAGATTGCCAGTCCCAAGACAGGTGTCTGATTTGTGGTTGTTTCTAAAAAACAATCCAAAAAGAGTCTGCCAGGGCAATTCCAACAGAATAAGGGATTTCAAAGTTAAAGGATAACCAGCAACTCATAATATATTTAAGCAAGGAGTAAAAACAAAAAGAACTGTTTAAATAATTTCTAGAAAAATACACCAGTTTCCCCAATTTCCTATATCTTCCTCCCTTTTTTTCTCACAGAAATGAATTATCAAATAACTATTGCACATCTAAATCCCAAGAGTGAATCAAAATGCCTATGCATAACAGACTAGTACAGTAAGTTTCCTAAAAATTCCTCAAACATAACAGCAATAGTTACACAGTTTTAACAATTTCCATCCCAAATCTTAAACACACAGTAATAGATGACCCAATCATGGTTCTTAAATTCTCCATATCAATCCATCAGGGATATGGGATGAAGATTCATTCAAAACTGCTTCAGGCTGGGCAAGGGTGGAGACTCTGTCCATGTAGGGGATACATGTGGTGTGCTGCCTACTACCAAAGCTTCAGATGGGACAATCCATGTCCCCAAAGAGGTTCAATAATCTATAATTTGACCAAAATCTAGAACAACTAAAAAACCCCATAAATCTAACAAATGAAGGTTAGAACACTCTGAGATAGAAAGACTGATCCATAATGACTGCTACAAGATGTGGAGAGGCAAAAATAGATTGGCCAACAGTTTCCTATGTGAAGAGATGCTTGTCTCACAGGCAAAAGGCTGCCAATTATAGCAGTCATAAATAGCTGTTAGCTCTCACTGTGTTAATTGTCCTCTCATTATTTCGAAACTTAAAAAAAAAGACATTTGAATATCATAGACACACTAATCAGTAACAGATAGATGACCAGGCTAAATACTTAATTTGCCCAATATTTAGGATATAATGATTACATATAACCAGGTTGGAAACAGCAAGGTATGACATAATTGAATTGCATTAACAGTTTCTGTTCACCATTGCTCCCATCATAGAAATCAGTCACAAAAGGATAAAAAATGCAGGGACACAACTATAACATAAGTAGTTAAAACTCAGCTTTCAGCAAAATAGGATGAAATAGCTTTAATTAATTTTTATTCTAGTTAACCATTACACTAACTGTCAGAGAATGGAGCTTTAAAACTACCAAATAGCATTAACTATAAGCCTAAGAAATTTTACTTCCAATAACAAAATTGTTACCATAACCTTATATTTATAATAGTAAGAATGTCTCAGTAAGTTCATTTCTTTTATATCTCAGTAGATGTTTCATAAGTGAACATTATACATGTAAGCCAGTTTGCTTTTAAAATACCCAATATATAGACAAATATTCCACATTGCATATTGTCCATAACAGAAACATTTTCAAAAGGACAAAAAAAGAAAAGAAAAAAACTATTATTTTCAGAAGCTCTTGAAATGACCTTAGGATGATCCAATATAATCAATTAAAACTTAGATAGAATATCCTATACAGAATATCCTAATACCACATAAAAAATTCAAGTGGTTCTTAAAACTATTAAACTTTTAGAAATACCATAACTTTATATTGATAAGAGTAAGAAATTTATCTCATTAATTTCACAAGTTATCTTTCATATCTAAGTAGATGGTTCTAATTTCAATGTTACACAGATCATTTTGCTTTTAAAATACCCAATACAGAGAAGAATGATAAATTGCATATTGTCCAGCCTGTTTCCACATAAAAGAAACTTTCAGATTTAACATCAACACTCTTCATTCTAAAAAAAATAAACTTTTGGAAATAATCCTATGAAATTATCAGATCAGATTTAAATTCTGCTCTAGGTTTTTTTTTTTTTTAAATCATATTCCTTAACCAAGGAAACCATTATGTCTCAAAATAAATAAATATTCAGTCAATTAACTTAAAAGTGGGCCTATCTCTTGAAGTCATTTGTCAAAGCCAAGCCTCTGTAGAAACTGGTGGGAACACACTTAGTGGGGAGGGGGCAAGGATTCTACATGGCCACACTTCCCGTCCCCAGTGGGAGAGGGAAGGCAAGCCCTTTTCTCCCTATCCCATCCAACTTCTTTTCTTCTCCCAAATACCTACCCAATACTTTTTCTTATTCCCTAAAATCATCCAAACCTTTAATTGCTCCTAAAAATCAATCCTTAAAAAATCAACTTTATTCACATGTCCAGCAGAGCTGGATTTAAAGCATAACTTATAATGTTATTCTGTAATAAAAAAAAAATTACCCAATGTGTTTCAGAAGGTAACATACTTTACCTAATTAGAGGCATGTGACCCTTTTCAGGCAAGTTAACAGAACTTCTCTTTAACAAGCCATTGTTCTAGACAATTCTCAGACAAAGAAATTGAAACTATTTCTAGCTATATGAAAAGATGCTACAAGTCATTATTAATCAAAGAAATGCAAATTAAAACAACTCTGAGATAACCACTACACACTTGTCAGAATTGTCTAGAATGACAGGGAAAAACAATGCGCCATGTTGGAAGGGATGTGGGAAAACAGGAACACTGATACATTGTTGGTGGAATTGTGAATACATCCAGCCATTCTGGAGAGCAATTTGGAACTTTGCTCAAAAAGTATCAAACTGTGCATACCCTTTGATCCAGCAGTGTTACTACTGGGCTTATATCTCAAAGAGATCTTAAAGAAGGTAAAGGGACCTCTATGTGCAAGAATGTTTGTGGCAGCCCTCTTTGTAGTGGCCAGAAACTGGAAACAGAGTGGATGCCCATCAACTGGAGAATGGTTGAATAAATTGTGGTATATAAATATTATGAAATATTATTGTTCTGTAAGAAATGACCAGCAGAATGATTTCAGAAAGGCCTGGAGAGACTTACATGATCTGATGCTGAGTGAGCAGGACCAGGAGATCATTATATACTTCAACAACAATACAATATAATGAGCAATTCTGATAGACGTGACCATTTTCAACAATGAGATAAACCAAATCAGCTCCAGTAGAGCAGTAATGAATTGAACCAGCTACACCCAGGGAAAGAACTCTGGGAGATGACTATGAACCACTACATAGAATTCTCAATCCCTCTACCTTTGTCTGCCTGCATTTTTTATTTCCTTCACAGGCTAATGGTACACTATTTCAAAGTCTGATTCTTTTTGGACAGCAAAATAACTGTTTGGGCATATATCCTAATATTGTATTTAATATATACTTTTAACATAAAAAAAAAAAAAAACAATCCATTGTTCTTATCTTATACTAGTAGATAACCAAATCTAGTCTGCATAGGCAACAGTAAAATTATTTCCCACAATTTCTAAATCATCCTAAAATTTCTAAATCAAATGTTTTCTCCAGCCTGAGTTTCAAAGCAATTAGCATACATTCCTTTGTCTTCCATAGGACTTATCTGCACAGCCCAGTTTAGGCTAGGCTTGAATTTGAATTAGGTAAGGTTTTGTTGCTCTTTCCCTGGAAATCCTACTAGCTGGCTTTGAAAACTGCTCCAAAGAAAAAAAAAATGTCAGCCAGTTTAAAATATTTAGTGCAACAAGTTAAAAGTTTAAAATCACAAGCAAATTTTATACTAGGTACATTGAAATAATCAATTCTTTGTTAATAGCTTTAGCAGAGCTCTTAACCAACAGGGCAGACAAGTCATATAGAACACAGAACAAAATCACAGATAGACAGCCCAAAATATTTAATACATATAACCAGATAGTGCCCCAAAAAGACACTCAAAATCAGGTCAGACCAGATGTGTCTTAGAAGACACCCAAACCAGAGGGTAGGATATAATCCAGCATCCTGTTGATAGCCTTCTCAGAATTTAATGACTGTTAGCATTTTATTATTCTGATAATCCAGATGCTAGCACAGACAGACAGACAGAACAAGTAAACAGATCAGATTATGTCCTAAAACATCCACACATACTCTCCCATGGCTGAAATGGAGTGTCCCCCATCAGCTTCAAGTATGGTTGGGGCTGAAAACTGCTCTCTTTCCTGGAGACTGGAAAAAATTCAGAGGGCCAGCCTCTCCAAGCCAGGAACTCAGATGTCCAGTTGCCCTGAGGCTTAAGATGGAGACCAAAGGTCTCCATTCTCTAATTCTGCTCTCATTTTCTAATATATGGGTGGGAAGCCTCCAAAATATAATGCTGGAGAAACTGAGGCAAGATAGAGATTAGAGAGTATTTAATATTTTATTTGAAAGTGAGAGATTTACTGGGAACAAATGGATCCATGGTTTGTTCCAGGGCTGAATGAGACTATCATCTCCAAGAATCCAGCAAACAACGTGAGTTCTCAATGACATATATACATGTGGCTCAGGTACAGGGGGTAGATCGAGGCAGGAGCAGAGTCAGAGCACTGAGAATGGGAACTAACAATCCAATTCTGACAAGGTTGGGGGAGGCATGGGTGACATCTGATAAAATACAGAATGGGGAAAGGCACCCACCATTCTGATGATGCATAAGATAGGTCTTTATCTGGATCATCATGATTCTAGAACAACTAGAAACTGAGGCAGAACAATTCAAGGAAACTAAAGCATGACAATTAGGGAAACTGAGTCAGGACAATAAAAGAGAACTGTGGTACAGCAGTATCACTAAAAGCCTTCCTGAGCAGAAAAAAAAAGTTAGAAGAGATATTGGAAAGAGAAAGGAAATATTTAATGGATAAAGTCAGAAAACAGAAATAAACAAATACATGGTTTTTTTTTTACTCAGAGTGACCAATTGACTCTAGGAATTATCTCTGTTAATATCCAGCCTTTCCATTGTCTTTCGTTTAGCAAGCTGAATGAGCTACTTTTCTGTTTACTTGGTTAGTTATACAAGATAACTATTTCTATGATACAAAGTCATATCACATAGTTCTTTTTGGTGATAGAGAGTAGACCTCTAATGTCATTGAAACAGAGTCTCTGAAAATTGTCTAGAGCACTAAAAATTAAAGGCTTTGTATCATAGTCACATAACCAATGTGGTTCAGAGGTGGGAATCAGGATGGGACTTTACTCATTCCAGGCCTGCCTCTTAAACTTCATTGATCTTTCTCATCCCCAGACTTGAAACCTATGTTTATTTGTTTCCTGTGTCTTATTAGACTATAAAATGTAAATTAAAGAAAATATGTTATAAAACTTTATTTCTAAAAACTTTAAGGTGATACTGATTAAAGACTAGATTTTTCTGTTTATGTTCAGGTCCTTGGACTGTAGGGTGATAACAGTAAATAGTGACAAAAGTGACAAAAGATGAAAAAAGAGTAGGCACTAGGAAGTAAGAAACATAGTGGAGCATGGCTACCTTAGAACCAGGAAGAGAAAACAACCAAAGTCTCCCTTCCTTTTGCACAGAAGATGAGGAGCTCTGGATGTACTGGGAGTTCTTTGTTGGCCCACTTTGAGTCCAGTGACATAGTTTAAGGATGTTAAAATAAGGTGACCCTGGGATGAAATACAAACTGAAAAATAGTTTTTTTTTTTTTTTTTTTTTTTTTTTTTTTGCTAATAACTGGGGAAGGGGAGAGGGGACCCATTTGCCAGGATTCATTTAGCAGATGCAGAAATGGAGGCTCCTAAGGCCCTGGACTCTAACTCACCTTTGCAACCTTACTTCATACTGCTTCTCTTCTCTCTCTTTTTCAGCCAAACTATCTTGGTCATTTTCCTAGTGTCCTGCCCTATGTCCCTTCAGGTAATTTGGTGAAATCTCTCTCTTCCTTCCAAGACTTTCTCATGTGTAAACTCCTTAAAGCTTTTCTGGAGTTTTCTAGTCTTCCTGACAAATATTTCTCAATATATCAATTTGTTGGTTTCTTTTAAAGGTCTATTCATTATGAACATGATGTTACCAAGCACCTACTATTACATACATAACACTGTAATCCATCTTAACGTTTACTCAACTTAGAGGCAATACCCATTTGTTTTTCTGAACTTTTCATAAAGGAAAATATCAAACGTAAAACAATAACAAAAATAATTATATGTAAATGTTCACTTACCCCAAGTTTCCATGATTTCCTTGGTCTAGATGCTCTAGAAACTGATATATTGAGTGTGACTTTCCCTACCCAGCTTCTCTGAGTTATGTACAGTCTACTTTGTTAATTTCTAAGGTGCAAAAAATCGTTATTTTGTTGCTATATTTTCAAAGATTTTTTCCACAGGATACACATAATAAGACAAATATTGCTCATATCCAGCAGCACAGACTATCTATCTCTCCTGGAAATTAAACAAACACACATGTTCCAACTATCCATAGCCATTGGAGTGTTTTGCGTGCCAATGAGAAAAGACTACCAGCATAAGTGAAGAGAAAAAGGCTTCCAGTTAGAAATATATCTCTAAATTCAACAATTCTTTATTGAGGAGCATAATGTCTTCTGTAACCTAGTTGTTAGTAAAATTATTTGTTGCTTTTAAGTTTTATTTTTAAAAACGAACTTAATACATATCAACAAGCTAGCAAACTTAATATTTCATATATTATATATAAACATATACACACATATAGGGGCATTTCAGTATTCATATTTCTTTTTTTCTCTTTCTTCCCCATTTGTATTACAGATTTCATGGAAGAATTTGATTTAACTGATGCAGATGACATTGATGGTATTTTTCTTTTTTTTTTCCCCTTTATTTACAACTATGAGGATAAGTGAATATTTCACAAAATCACACATGATAGAAGATGCATCTTATAGTCTTCAGGTTCTCTTTTTTTAATTTTGTATTTTGAATACTTTATTTCAAGTTAATATACTTTTTGGCTCTTTTCTTTATTGCATGGACTCACATGAATCCAACACTGCATGTATTCCCCAATTCAAGTTGTCATTCATGAACCAATATTATATTAAGTGTCTCTTGTTTGACTTTAGGATGCAAAGATTACATTATTATTATTATTAAGTTATTAGTCACAAGGGATTTACTTTCTGTAAAGAGATACAACATAAAAAACATATAAGTGTTATAAAATCTGGAGGAAAGAAGAGAAGAAGGCAAGGGAGAGATAAAAGTGCTCTGAGAAAACTGAAAGGAGAGTATAATAGGTTAATAAATGATTGTGGAAGAAAGATTTCATAGATGTGATTCTAAGATTTCATAGATGTGATTCTTCCTGTAATAAAGAAGGATACCAGACAAGAGAATGACCTACCTAAATAAAGATTACTTAAAAACTTTGTGTAGAATAAAACAGAGGAATCTGAGATAAGAAAACCAGATAGTACTTAACTGCAAAAATCCAGGTAAAAGTTGATGAAATAATGAAAGCAGAAAGGTAGATGTGGGAATGAAGAAAAGGGAAGTGATGACATTTATTGTGCCCATTTTTAATGAAGACTAGAAACATAACAGCACTGATGACTAAGAAGGTAGAAGAGGGTAAGACAAGAAATGAGGTGTTCAGACTTGGCTATTTTAAATTTGAAGCTCCAGAAGGATAAATAGGCTGAGAAGTCCAGGAGACAGACCTTTTAAAATTTACTTGTCTAATGAAGGCAGAGATCAATCAAAGTAACATCTCCCTTCCAATGGACATTGCATCACTTCTTTTTTTTTTTTTTATTCATTTTTCCAAATTATCCCCTCCCTCCACTCCCTCCCCCCGATGACAGTCAATCCCATACATTTTACATGTGTTACAATATAACCTAGATACAATATATGTGTGTAAATGCCATTTTCTTGTTGCACATTAATTATTAGCTTCCCAAGGTATAAGTAACCTGGGTAGATAGACAGTAGTGCTAACAATTTACATTCACTTCCCAGTGTTCCTTCTCTGGGTGTAGTTATTTCTGTCCATCATTGATCAACTGGAAGTGAGTTGGATCTTCTTTATGTTGAAGATTTCCACTTCCATCAGAATACATCCTCATACAGTATTGTTGAAGTGTATCTTCTGGTTCTGCTCATTTCACTCAGCAACAGTTGATTTAAGTCTCTCCAAACCTCTCTGTATTCCTCCTGCTGGTCATTTCTTACAGAGCAATAATATTCCATAATCTTCATATACCACAATTTACCCAACCATTCTCCAATTGATGGAAATCCATTCAACTTCCAGTTGCTAGCTACAACAAAAAGAGCTGCCACAAACATTTTGGCACATACAGGTCCCTTTCCACTCTTTAGTATTTCTTTGGGATATAATCCCAATAACAGTAATGCTGGGTCAAAGGGTATGCACAGTTTGATAACTTTTTGGGCATAGTTCCAAATTGCTCTCCAGAACAACTCCACCAATAATGTATCAGTGTCCCAGTTTTCCCACATCCCCTCCAACATTCATCATTATTTGTTCCTGTCATCTTAGCCAATCTGACAGGTGTGTAGTTCACAGTTGTCTTAATTTGCATTTCTCTGATCAGTAGTGATTTGGAACACTCTTTCATATGAGTGGAAATAGTTTCAATTTCATCATCTGAGAATTGTATGTTCATATCCCTTGACCATTTATCAATTGGAGAATGGTTTGGTTTCCTATAAATCAGGGTCAGTTCTCTATATATTTTGGAAATGAGACCTTTGTCAGAACATTTACTTTTAAAAATATTTTCCAAATTTGTTACTTCCCTTCTAATCTTGTTTGCATCAGTATTGTTTGTAGAGAAACTTTTTAGTTTGATGTAATCAAAATCTTCTATTTTGTGATCAATAATGATCTCTAGTTCTCCTCTGGTCATAAATTTCTTCCTCCTCCACAGGTCTGAGAGGTAGACTATTCTCTTTTCCTCTAATCTATTTATTATCTCATTCTTTATGCCTAAATCATGGACCCATTTTGATCTTATCTTGGTATATGGTGTTGAGTGTGGGTCAATATCTAATTTCTGCCATACTAATTTCCAGTTTTCCCAACAGTTTTTTCCAAATAATGAATTTTTGTCCCTAATGTTGGTATCTTTGGGTTTGTCAAAGATTAGATTGCTATAGATGTACCCTTTCTTGTCCTTTGTATCTAATCTGTTCCACTGATCTACTGTTCTATTTCTTAGCCAGTACCAAATGGTTTTGGTGACTGCTGCTATATAATATAGCTTTAGATCAGGTACACTTAGACCACCATCCTCTGACTTTTTTTTTTCATTAGTTCCCTTGCAATTCTCGACCTTTTATTCTTCCATATGAATTTTGTTGTTATTTTTTCTAGGTCATTAAAATAGTTTCTTGGGAGTCTGATTGGTATAGCACTAAATAAATAGATTAGTTTGGGGAGTATTGTCATCTTTATTATATTCGCTCGGCCTATCCAAGAGCACTGAAAGTCTTTTCAATTATTTAAATCTGACTTTATTTTTGTGGCAAGTGTTTTGTAATTTTTCTCATATAATTCCTGACTATTCTTTGGTAGATGGATTCCCAAATACTTTATACTCTCAACATTTGTTTGGAATGGAATTTCTCTTTGTATCTCTTGCTGTTGCGTTTTGTTGGTGATATATAAGAATGCTGAGGATTTATGTGGATTTATTTTGTATCCTGCCACATTGCTAAAATTCTGAATTATTTCTAATAGCTTTTTAGCAGAGTCTTTGGGGTTCTCTAAGTATACCATCATGTCATCTGCAAAGAGTGATAGTTTGATTTCCTCATTTCCTACTCTAATATCCTTGAATCTCTTTCTCGGCTCTTATTGCCGAGGCTAGCATTTCTAGTACTATATTGAATAGTAATGGTGATAGTGGGCAAACTTGTTTCACTCCTGATCTTACTGGGAAAGGTTGCAGTTTATTTCTATTGCATATTATGCTTACTGACGGTCTTAAGTATATGCTCCTGATTGTTCTAAGGAATAATCCATTTATTCCTATACTCTCAAGAGTTGTTAGTAGGAATGGATGTTGGATTTTGTCAAATGCTTTTTCTGCATCTATTGAGATGATCATATGGTTTTTATTAATTTGATTATTAATATGGTCAATTATACTAATAGTTTTCCTAATATTAAACCAGCCCTGCATTCCTGGTATGAATCCTACTTGATCATATTGTATTATCCTGGGGATGATTTTCTGAAGTCTTTTTGCTAATATCTTATTTAAGATTTTTGCATCAATATTCATTAAGGAAATTGGTCTATAATTTTCTTTCTCAGTTTGCGATCGACCTGGTTTAGGTATCAGTACCATGTCTGTGTCATAAAAGGAGTTTGGTAGGACTCCTTCATCCCCTATTTTTTCAAATAGTTTATATAGCATTGGGGCTAATTGTTCTTTAAATGTTTGGTAGAATTCACATGTAAATCCATCTGGTCCAGGGGATTTTTTTCCTGGGGAATTGATTAATAGCTTGTTCTATTTCTTTTTCTGAAATGGGACTATTTAAGCAATTTATCTCCTCCTCTGTTAATCTAGGGAGCCTATATTTTTGGAGAAAGTCATCCATTTCACTTAAGTTATCAAATTTATTGGCATAAAGTTGGGCAAAGTAACTCCTTATTATTTCTCTAATTTCCTCTTCATTGGTGGAAAGATCCCCCTTTTCATTTGTAAGACTAACAATTTGATTTTCCTCTTTCTTTTTTCTGATCAGATTTACCAAAGGTTTATCTATTTTATTGGCGTTCTCATAAAACCAACTCTTGGTTTTATTTATTAATTCAATAGTTTTTTTACTTTCAATATTATTGATTTCTCCTTTTAATTTTTGTATTTCAAGTTTAATTTTTGGTTGGGGGTTTTTAATTTGGTCTTTTTGTAGCCTTTTACGTTGTAAGCCCAATTCGTTAATCTTCTCTTTCTCTATTTTCTTCAAATAAGCCTCTAAAGATATAAAATTTCCCCTTATTACTGCTTTAGTTGCATCCCACATATTTTGGTATGATGTCTCATCATTGTCATTATCTTGGGTGAAATTATTAATTGTTTCTATAATTTGCTCTTTCACCCAGTCATTCTTTAAGATGAGATTATTCAGTTTCCAATTACTTTTTGGTCTATTTACCCCTAACTTTTTACTGAATGTAGCTTTTATTGCATTGTGGTCTGAGAAGAAGACATTTATTATTTCTGCCTTCCGACATTTAATTTTGAGATCTTTATGTCCTAATATATGGTCAGTTTTTGTATAGGATCCATGAACTGCTGAGAAGAAAGTATATTCCTTTCTATTGCCATTCAGTTTTCTCCAAAGGTCTATCATACCTAGTTTTTCTAATGTTCTATTTACTTTTTAAATTTCTTTCTTATTTGTTTTGTGGTTTGATTTATCTAAATATGAGAGTGCAAGGTTGAGATCTCCCACTATCATAGTTTTACTGTCTATTTCTTCTTGCAACTCTCTTAACTTTTCCTTTAGAAAGTTAGATGCTATACTACTTGGTGCATATATGTTTAGTATCGATATGGCTTCATTATTTATGCTACCTTTCAGCAGGATATAGTTTCCTTCTTTATCTCTTTTAATTAGATCAACTTCTGCTTTTGCTTGATCTGAGATAAGGATATCTACCCCTGCTTTTTTGGCTTTACCTGAAGCATAATAGATTCTGCTCCAACCTTTTACCTTTACTCTATATGTATCTCCCTGCTTTAAGTGTGTTTCCTGTAAACAACATATTGTAGGGTTCTGATTTTTGATCCAGTCTGCTATCCGTCTCCGTTTGATGGGAGCGTTCATCACAATTCACATTTACAGTTAAAATTACTAATTCTGTATTTCCTGCCATCATATTATCCCCAGATTATGCTTTTTCCCTTGACCCCCCTGAACCCCTTCCCCAATATTTAATTTACAGACCCCCCTTGTGACACGCACCCCTCCCTTTTTTTTTAGTATCCCTCCCCCCTCCCTCCATGTCCCTTCCCTTATTCTCCTTTTCCTTTTCCCTTTTCCTCTCCCCCCTTTTAATGACGTGAGAGAGAATTCTCTGAAAAACAAATATGACAATTATTTACTCTTTGAGCCTCTTCTGATGAGAGTAAGATTTACACAATGATTCTCCCCCTCTCTAAATTCCCTCAGATATGGTGTATTTTCTATGCCTCTTCCTGGGATGTAGTTTCCCTCTTTTTATCACTCCCTCCCCTTTTTCTGATACTACCCCCTTCCCTTTACTACACCACCTCCTTTTTTTTTCTTTTATATCAGTAAAATCAAATTATCCATGTGTACTTTCTATATACCCACAACAGAGATATAGTTCTCAAGGGTTCTGTGTACCTTTTTCTGTTTCTCTTCCGTCTTGTGGATGTAGATCAAATTTTTTGTTTAAGTCTGGTTTTTTTCTTAGAAACATATGGAATTCCTCTATTTCATTGAATGACCATCTTCTTCCATGAAAAAAGATGCTAAACTTAGCTGGGTAGTTTATTCTTGGTTGCAATCCTTGATCTTTTGCCTTTCAGAATATCAGGTTCCAGGCCCTTCTATCTTTTAATGTGGAGGCAGCCAGATCTTGTGTGACCCTTATTGTGGCACCTTGGTATGTAAATTGTTTTTTTCTAGCTGCTTGCAGGATTTTCTCCTTTGTGTGGTAATTCCACAGCTTAGCCACAATATTCCGTGGTGTTCTTTTTTTAGGGTCTATTTCAGAAGGAGTCGATGAATTCTTTCAACATCTATTTTCCCCTCTGTTTCTATTATCTCTGGACAGTTCTCTTTGATAATTTCCTGTAAAATAGAATCTAGGCTCTTTTTTGGGTCATAGTTTTCAGGAAGTCCAATGATCCGCAGATTATCTCTCCTAGATCTATTTTCCAGGTCTATAGATTTTCCCAGTAAGTATTTGACATTATTCTCCAGCTTTTCAGTTTTTTTTTTTTGTTTGACTGATTCTTGGGTTCTCAATGAATCATTCATTTCTATTTGTTACATCCTGAATTTTAAGGAGTTATTTTCTTCATTCACAGTTTTTGTTCTTTTTGTAAATGCCCAATTTTGTTTTTAAATGAGTTATTTTGCTCTACTGAATTTTTTCCATTTCCCTAATTTTTTTTGAGAATTATTTTCTTTTTCCAAATCAGAAATCCTATTTTCTTGAGACTTTTTATCTTCTCCAATTCAGAAATCCTATTTTCTTGAGAATTTTTTATCTTCTCCAATTCAGAAATCCTACTTTCCTGTGATTTTTTTACCTTTTCTAATTCACTAATTTTGTTTCCCTGCATCTCCTGTGAATTCTTTATTTTTTCCAACTCCAATTTCATAGCTTCTCTTTCCTTTCCCCATTTTTCTTCAAACTCTCTTAACTTTTTAATAGTCTCTTCAAGGAGAGAGTTATGTGATGGGGGGCAGGAATCGTTCCCCTTTAGGTTGTTACCTGCTGACTCTCTGCTGTTAACTTCCTCGGGGTTGGATACCCGCTCTTTCTCTGTGTAGAAGGAATCTATAGTTTTTTTTGGCTTTTAATTCATACTTAAAAAATCTTTTGGGGTCTGTCCCTGGGGTAGGAATTATTTATTTATTTCTTTACCACCTTCCTCCCTGACTGGATGGATGCAGCGGCCCCTGTGCCTGAGCTAAGAGAGAGCTCTGGGAGCGAGTTCCCCACCCCCTCCCTGGAAGTGCCTCAGAGGTGACTAGCACTGCTCTGCTTAGAGGGCACTGTGTTCTAGCAGCTTCCCTGAGGTTTGAGACTGAGCAGTAAAGGTGACTCAAAGCCTAGCCTATGTGTCCAGGTGGGGCATGGATGTCTGCAGCAGGTGAAGTGAAAAGCCCTTTTGCTCAAACTTTAAGTGTCTGCCAGAAACCGCGGTCCCTAGTTCAAAGGTTCCGCTTCTCTGGGACTTCCCGGGGCTGAGTTCCACAGCCTCCAACTGAGCCAGGCACTATGAGTTACCGCCCCGCCCACTTTTCAAGCTCTTAACTACCCCCAGGTGAAAGCCTGGATTACCTATGTTGGCCACACCCACAGTGCCGAGATCTGCTGAGTCACCCCCAGGATCCGGGAAGATCCAATCTGATTTTAAATTAAGTTGGCTTGATTTCTCTTCTTAACTGCTGTATTATAAGCAGAGAAGAGCTAACAGCCTGTGCCAGATTTTTCTATCTCAGTGGCTTCTCTGATCCCAGAGCCCTCCCCAGTGTGACCGGCGCAGTGTGCCACTACCCAACCGTCTGTGCTGGCCTCTCTTCTTCCTCCCCTGGGAGCTGACCTTTCCTGCTGAAACTGCAGATTCTCTTCAGCTGGTAAGTCATGCTTCTAGTCCTTGTGGATTCTATCAGTCCAGCGCTATTTCTGAGGCTGATTAAATCTAGTTGGTTGTGAGGGAAGAAAGAAGCTTACACAATCGCGTGTATCTTCTCTGCCATCTTGGCTCCGCCCCCATTGCATCACTTCTAATGAAATTATAAATCATATTGCTTTAGATTTATTTTATTTTTATTTTTTTGGCAACTATCTAAAGTGATATTGAATATAAACAAAAAATACAATAAATTTTGAAAAATTATGCATATCCTTCTAATTTGGATCTGAGCTTGTGTTGGTCATTTTGTTCAAAATGATGACATGTAATTTGTCAAGTACTTTGCTGAAATTTTACTATGCAATAATGACAACAATTCCTTGGTCAGTCAGTCTAGTTACCCTGTAGAATTGTGAAAATAGTGTGATATTGTCTTTTCTGGCCACTTCCCAATGAAATTCTGATAATAGGATGAGATTAGTAACAAACAATAAAATATTTTCATAGTGAGACAGTATTTGAGGCTATAATGTCAAGAAAGATAAAGACTGTAAAAAAAATCTGATTTAGCAGTTAAAATACTATTAATAACTTTGGAGTATGAAGTTTTGATAGATAAGCCCAAAGCCAGAAAGTTTCAAAAATGACTAACTATAAACAAATTTGTTAATTAAACAAAAAAGAGTGAAGATATTGGACAATAACGTGAAGATGCCATAATTAAATAAAAAATTGATGAAAAATCCCCCCCCCAAATTAACTTTATTGTATATTCTGGTAAGATTATCAATTTCATCTCTCATTGTTCTATATTTGCACTTTTTGTATTATTGTAATCTTGTTGTATTTTAAAAGAGAACATTTAAACTCATAAACTGTTAGCAATGTATATTTCAAGTTAAGGTCTAATCTCCAAGCAGTAAGATTATTCTGAAAAGTAAAAGAAACTTATACTGAAATGAAAGTATTTCATATTTGAAAAAAATGATGCAACTCTGTTTAAAAGAAAGGATAGTTAGTTTAAATAGATTCACTGAAAGGATACAAATTTTAAGTATACTGAATATTCTACTGAATGTTAAAACTAGTATATATGATAGTTGTATATTTTAAAAGAATATACTAAGGAAGCCATTTCCCCCTAAATTTGCGTGGCAAACAAAAAACAAACAAACAAACAAAAACAATCTTCAAGAAGCAATATTCTAATAGATGTCATTTGAAAATATAAAAAGATGCCCCTATGCTTAGAAGAGATGGTAGTCTTAAAAAAATCATGGAAATAATAGTATCCTTTGTAGCCATTTTCTGTAGAAAATGTTTCAGCATAGTGGCTAGAGAACCAAAAAGATAGAATTACACATCTCATTTCTGATTCATAAGTAGACATAGGATTCTGGGCAAGTCACTAAACTTTGAAGTGTCCTACGCAGGCAACTCTTAAGACTGTAAGTTACACAGAAGGTAATAGCCCATGTTTTCCTCATAGAATTCTCTGTAAATAAATAATATGTGAGAAATTCATAGGTTGTGACTATTTTCTAATCCTAAATAATGTGAAAAGTCAAATATATATTTCAAGTTTAAAATACTTAAAAAAAAAAAAAAAAAAAAAAACTTTACCTAACTATCTTACTAATACATTCTTTGGAACCACACATGGAGACAGAATTTCATAAGAGAATTAGAAGGAATGATCCAGGATCAGTTCTCTTGGGTTGTTGAAAGTGTTTTTAGGGTGAAGGATCCATTAATCAGTATGATTGAGAGAAGAATAATGCCTAGTGTAATCTCGTATAAGATTGTTTGTGCAACTGCTCGTAAGGCTCCACTGAATACTGAAGACAGAGAGTGGTTAGTGAGTTTTTTGTCATGTTTTCTGAAAGATAGCATACCACAAATAAGCAAATAACATCATAAATATAGGTGGTAATTTGGGGGACAACCTATGAAAAAATAATGTCAGATGGATAAAACTGTTGTATTATTTAACTCAAATATTTACTTCAGAATGGGATCTTACAAGTAATTCTCAGAAATTGCAAAGCACAGAAGTTCCAGGGGTTTGAAGTTTCAAAGCAATTATCCTTGCAAATTTCTGCCACAGAGTAAAAGTCAAATAGCCTTCACAGAAATTAGAAAGATTCCATTAGAAAAATATGAAGTAGCTGAAGCTGCAGCTGGAAGTGGGTCTGACATTGGCTGTAAGGTTGGAGTTTTCTTAGCAAAACCATTCCCCAGAAGCAGTGTGAACCACCTCTAGAAAAAGAGAAAGCCAAAAAACTGAGAAAGGTAAGGTTAACAGTCTGAATTTTCTATAAATAGATTATTTGCCCAATTTGTTAGTAGAGGTAAGCTAAATAAATGGAAAATTCATGTGATAACAAAATTCACTCCTATGGATTTATGCTGTTAGCATACTAGAATCTAGGAACAGATGTTTTGATTTTCTCCTCTAATCAGTGTAACATTTTCCACAGATAGTAAAAGGGAGTACTTTAAACTTGTGTCCTAATTGTGCCCTAGTTTTCTTTTGTGTAATTAGTTATAATTTCATACTATTTATTTTTTTTTATTGTTTCAAATTCTAAAACTTTTAGGTTTGAATATTCCCATATAAAATCCATATATGCTAGCTGTGTGACCCTGGGCAAGTCACTTAACCCCAGCCTCAAGAAAAAAAATCGATATATGAATGATTTTTCTGTCATTTTGAATTATTTATAACTAATTTACTAAATCTAAACAGCATCATTTTAACTTTTCCCATATATTAAATTATCTTTTTAGGTGATGCTTCCCAATAATTGTTTCCAAGACATATATTTTAATGGATTGCAATTAGGATGCCAAGGATTATTATTTTTTAATCCTATCATTAGAGAATCCATAAATTAAATAATTGCATCATATTCAGGTTTAAATATTTAAGTTTGTTTTGTTTTTGTTTCAATAGATTTGTTTGACAGGTGACATGCAATTCTATAATATTTCTGTTAATCTTTTAAATAATTAAAAAAATCCAATAAACATTTATATATCCATACTTCTGTTATATATTTCTACTTGTGTTTATCATTTTGTTCACAAAGACAACATGAGGACATTTTTCAAGTATTTTGCTGACATTTATTATTACAATAATCCCTTGGTCAATCAGTTTAGTAACTCTGTCAAAATGTGAAGATACTGAGTTATGACCTATTCTGAATATTTGCCAAGGAAATCATGAGAATGGAATAAGTTTTATCAAAGACTATCTAAAGAGATTTTCATCATGAAGTAGTAACTAAAGCTATCCCAGTCAGTGGTTTCATGATTAACAATTTATATTCTCTTCTCTCTGTGTTTTTAAATAATATAAGTTGGATTCTATCTTTTAATATTGATTTTATCTTTCTGCCTAAGTCATGATTTTTTCTCTGAACTTAGTTCAAAAATTATTCTGTCCTGTCATGAAGTAACTTTAGAATTCCAATTCTCTTGTTAGTATGTTTCTATTCTTGTGTGAGAAAATCTGTTACCCTTGAAGGATGCATATCACAAAGCTATTCTTCAAGGATATGGCTTATAATCCAAAGAAGTTCAATTCTCTCTGTTCAATATCTCTGATCTTGATGGACTCATACAATGAACATTTCTTAGTCACAAAACAAAAAGAAGAGGTTGTTGCTAACACCTCATTTTTAATTAAATCTTCATGATGCTATCCACTCTTAAGTTATCCCATGGTTTTCCCCATTTCCCCAACTCCTTCTCTTTTATTTCCCAAATATATATTAAGGCCAGTCTTTGGTTATTGAGAAAATCCATTGACCCACTTTATTACTTACTTGCTACCCTAACTAATAAATCAGACATAGATTTGTATCTCTCAGTATCTCTTTACTTTTCAAATGCAACAGTCTTAGCTAGATTGAATATGCAAATAAAACTTTACAGCTTCCTGTGCTTTGCTCTTGTGAAATAAACATCTCAGAAAAAAAATGTAGCAGTAGAAATTTCTTACATTATATATCTGCACTCAAAAATGGGAGGGATCTTATTCATATAAGAAAAGTAATTCTAAAAAAATAATTTTTTTATTTACAAATCAATTTAGATTTGAAAGAAAAATTGGAATTTAAAGGATCATCAGACAGAAGCCAAGAAACTTTTGATAAAAGAGACCAAGAGCAGGTATGGAAGAATGATACTGAAATTTCTAATAATTCCTTTCAGTAAATGTATCTTTTATGCTAATTTTAGTGTGCTTTGGTTTTTTTGTTTTTGTTTTTGTTTTTTTGGAAAGTAGTGTACTTTGAAATGCATTTTTGTCTTATTTATGGAGTTGAAATTTTCTTTGCAGGCAACAATACTAATAGTAAAACTTCAGGTAATATTCAAGTAAAGAGGAATTCCTTAATAGTGTTGATGCTGGCCTTCTTACACATTTCTAACATGATAAGGAAGCTAATGATAAGGAATTTAAACTCCTTGGTTATATTTTTACTTTTCCCTTAGTAGGCAAAATAATTGTGATAACAGAAATACCATGAATCTGGATTCAGGTGAAAGAGTCTTAGTCCTGATTTCTTTCTTACAGATAGGTTAAAATTTATTCATCAATGGCAAGCTAAAAACCGGAAATGTCAATATCTACAAATGTATGTCATTTTAGAAAAAAAATATGAATGTATATAAATATGAATGTATGACACTAAAACATGACATAAGGATAAAATCTTAGCATTGATAATCAATGTTCATCTAATTAATCTTTATTCCAAATAATGAATCTTCTCTGCAGTATTCCCCAAAACTAGTTGAAAACTTTTTGTAACTGAAAAGTTACTAGTCAGGTAAAGTGACCAACTTTATATTTGAGTGACTCCAATTGTTGGGGATGTTTTCTTATGTTGAGCTATAATTTACATTTCTACAATTTAAGGCCAGGGGTAATGATTCTGACTTACAAGGTCAAGTAGAACAAATCAAGCTTTTCTCCTACATTGTAAGCCCTTAATTAATTGATGACTATTATTCTAGAATCCGTTGAATGGTCTTTCTTATAAACTAGACACTGCCACTTGCTTAAGAGTCCTAGTACTGTGAATCATTGATGACTTCTAAGCTCTCTCTTAGTTCCTCTGAACTGCACATTTCTATTGTCCTATCTTAGCATAATAATACAAATGTGATTTTACCCACATACCGTAGAAGATTTTCTTATCTCTATAAGAATGCTATCTTATTTTTCCTTGTTGGGAGCCACATCTTATTAAACTTATAGCACAATAACAAATACTTTTAGGTCTTTGTCACAAGACCTTCTATGAAAAACAGTTTTGCCCCAGTGTGTACATAATGGATACAGCTTTTTTGTTTGTTTGTTTGTTTTTTTTGTTTTTGTTTTTGTTTCTGTTCAAATTATATATATATATATATATATATATATATATATATATATATATATATATATATATATATATATATATATATATATATATATATATATATATATTACTGCTGAGGTCAATACAAAGGGAAATGGCAAAATTAGTTGTGTTTAATCAGGAAAGACTTCATGAAAGAGGTAATAATTAGGGATTAAAGATAGGGTGAAATTTTAATTAGCAGAAAGGAAGAAGGAAAACCTTCCAGGAGAGAGGATAGGCAGAAGAAAGTAAGGATACTTTTGAGTAATGCAAACTTGACATTTAGCTATAACAAAGACTTGTAATGGGAACGTAAATCATTTTCTATAAAAAAGATAGTGTAAGGAGTCACTGTAATTTCCTATGTAGTGTAATAATATTTTGAAATAATTTTTAAGAAAGCATTTTGAAATCAGTCTAGAAGATTACCTGGAACAGATGTACATTATAGATAAAAATAGTTACAATAGGATGTAAGGTGATAAAATAAATAAAATAAACTGGGGTGGTTTTAGAAGTAGAAAATGTTAAACCATAACTTAGGGAAAGCTTCATCAGTATGTAGGGATGAAGGTGTTGCAAAAAGCAAAGGAGATAACTGAACTTTTTAAGGCTAAAGACCTGAAAAAACACAGGTATCATGAATAGATAGGAAGAAATTGCAAAAGTTTTAGAGGGCTTACATGATTACATACTAAGGTAAATTTTTACATATTAGTTGTCAGGAAGCATTTCAATGAAGTTATTTGAGGCATTGCTTAAATTTTAGAAACTTGAGATAGGGTGGTTTCCATGTTTTCTGGCAAAAGAGAGTCAGAAATCTGGGTCACAACACTATCTCTTTTGTCAGTGTGAAAAACCGAGTTGAAGATATTAGCTTTCAAGTTTATGTTGGAAATAATTAAAATCAGAGGCATAAAATATGAAGACAAGAATAAGACAATGAGTATGTTTATGCTTATGCTTTTTAATGTTTGTAAAATTGAGAAAGGAGACAGTTTTTAACCTGGAACCACCTGACAGATAAAAATATTATGATCCAAAAGGGATTTGGAAGCCATCAAGTGCATCAAGCATGAGGAGAAGAAATTAAACCAAGAGAAAAAAATCCTAATCTAAACATTGTAGAGTTGGAGACAAGGTGATCATTGTTGCTTGTTGAGTATTCAGTACAATTATTTATATAGTAAAATAGATCAGGATCTATTATAAGTTAAGTTAAAATTTTCTCTTTCTATGATAATTGGAAAAATGCCACTGGTGAGTTTATATAAGATCCAGTCTCCTTTTTTTTTAAACTTTTTTTCTTTTGTGTTTTTATTTATATGAATTTTTGCATATGATTGTATATATATTAACATGTATATTATATACATATGTAAAATTATGTTTGGTGCACATATTTATCTTTGTGTATGTGTGTTTTTGTGTACATGTGTAAATTTCAGACATATATAAATATAGATAGATGGATGAATAGATGATAAATAGGTTAAACCTAGATCAAATTGCAATAGGCAAGTGTAATGTTCTCTGGTTTGGTTTTCTTGGGGTCTCTGGGAGCAGTCTTCATTTCAGTTCAGTAATCACCAGAAGAACAGCCAGATGTTAAAATCCAGATTCTTTATTATCTCCTTCCTGGAGCTGAGCAGCTTTCTGGAGAGCTTTTCAGACCAGCCTTGGTCTCAGTGGAGAAATGCAGGAGGAGAGCCTGTCACCAGGAGCCTGACTGAAGATGGAAATGACTCTAATCCCCTTGGCTCCTAGAGCTTGGCTTATATACTCGACACTGAGTATAAATCAATCATTATATCACTAGGAAATCATTATCCCAAGCCACTATCAAATAGACCATTATTTCTGAGGGGGAATATTACAAATAATATTTTCTTCACCCATATTGCTAACATGTGAAAAGTGGTAGTACATATATATATATATATATACATATATATATATATATATATGTATTGATATAATCATGACAATGACAATATCCTGAATTAGAATTTTATTATTACTTATAAGCTAGCTATTTCTATATGAAAAAGTGTGATCCATGCTTTAGCACTATTTTTACCACTTATCTCCTCTAAAGAAAAACGATAGAGGAGTAAATTTGAAAAGTGTAAATATGAGATAGTTCTTTTGAAGAAAATGTTATAAAAACATTTTATTTTCTATACAACCCTCATTTCTCTCTTAAGAGCAAATTCTTCACAATTTATCAGCAGAAAATATTCAGGAGTGCTTTCATCAATGAACTTGTTAACTGTTTTGTTGATCTTTTCATTTGATCAGCATTCCCATGAAAATTACCTGGAAATATCTGCAAGACGTGAACTTGAATCCACAAATCAAAATATAAAAGACAGTATTTCATTGGGACAACATGAAGGTAATAATATATTATTTTGATAGTGGAGTTTCTTTTGAAAAAGAAAAGAAAAAATGGTATCTGGGAGGTAAATTAAAAAGGGGCTGCAACATGAGAGTAGAATAAAGTCTATCATCAAGAGCAGAAAGAGCATGAAGTCCTAATACTACTCACAGGACCTATAAGCAATATTCCTGATGGCTTGACTGAGCAGGAAAACATAAGGAAAAAGAGATATTGGAAGGAGAAAGGAAGAATTCAATGGACAGAAATTAAAAAAAAATAGAGATATATATGATGGAGAGTGACTGATTATATCTAGGAATTGTCTCTGTTAATACCCATCCAGCTTTTGCATTGTGTTTGGTTTTAGCAAACTGAATGAGCTACTTTCCATTTACTTGGTTAGGTATATAGCCATGTCACACAATCCTTTTTGGTGATAAAGATATGTTATGAGCCAGAACTTGAAACAAGGTTCTAATGCTTATGTACTTAGTTCACACCTTTAAAGGAGTTCACATATTAAAGTTCACACCTTTAGAGAGCATATATAAGCTAGGAGCCTCAACTAGGATGGACTTTGAGAGATTCACAAGTCATAATTCAGTTGAGATTCACAAGTCAGAGGACAGAAGCCCATAAGCCCACTCTCTTGGAGGCAGAGCCAGGTTCATTTCAACTTCCACCTTTGTACTGGCTGGAGACATTGGGAGGACAAGAGGCTGAAGCTGGAAGAAACACAGGACTAGCAGCAAGACCTCTCAGAACTAAGGAGAAAGATAGGCCTCTAAGAAAACTAATCTGGCTATTTTGAAGGAGATAATAAAGGATCTGGACTTTAACTCCTGACTATATTTGAGGTGATTATTACACTGAACTGAAACGAAGGCTGCCTCCAAAAGTCTTCCAAAAAACCTGCTCCCAGAGAACATTATATTTTAGAGAAGAGAATATTACAGAGATCAGACCTCTGATTTCATTGAAACAGTCTCAGAGAATTGTCTAGAGCACTAAAAGTTCACGTGCTTTGTTCATAGTCACACAGCTAATATGGTTGAGAAGTGGGACTCAGGCTGAGACCTTACTCATTCTAGACCTACTACTCAAACTTCAATGATTTCTCTTAGCCCCAGACTCTGAAACCCTTGGTTTATTTATGCCCTATGTCTTATTAGATAAAATGTAAAGTAAAAAAATATGTTTAAAAACTTCATTTCTAAAAACCTTAAGGATCTGCTGATTAAAGGATAGACTCTCCTGTTTCTGTTGAGACCTTTGTACTGTAGAATGGTGACAGTAAATGGTGACAAAAATGACAAAAGGTGAAAAAAGAGTAGACAGCAGTAAGTGGGAAATATAGATGATGGAAGATCATCTTGGAACTAGGGAGAGAAAGCAACCAAAGACTCCTTTCCTTTCACACAGAATATGAGTAGCTCTGGATATATTGGGGGTACTTTGGCCCATTTTGCTGCACCTTAGAGTCCAGTGACATAGTTTAAGCATGTTAAAATGAGGTGACCATAGGTTTAAATAAAGCTGATAAAAAAGTTTTCCCTAATAACTGGGGAAGAGGGGAGGAAAATTGTTTGCCAATAATCATTTTGCAGATGCAGAAATGCTAGACAGATCCTTGACAGGAGGACTCTAACTCACTTTTGCAGTTTTACTTCATACTGGTTGTCTTCTCTCTCTTTTTCAGTCAATCTATTTTGGTCATTTTTCTGTATAATGTCCTCCTCTGTATCCTTTCAGGCCATCTGATGAAATCCTTTTCTTCAGTCAGAAACTTTTTCATGTGTAAACTCAATAAATTTTTTTTCTGGAGTTTACTAGTCTTCCTGAAAATGATTTCCTAATATATCAATTTGTTGATTTCTTTTAAAGGTATATTCATTACAACCATGATCAACTAATGTTACAGAGCACCTACTCTGTAACATAAGGGGGTGACTTGCCCTTATCCATCTTGTCTGAGTTATTTACAGTCTACTTTAATTTTTGAGGAACAAAAAAATAAAATCATCACTTTGCTGCCAACCTTTCAATATTGCCCATACAAAATATACATATAAGAACAACTATTATTTAATTATAGCAGCATAGGCTATTTCTCTCTCCTGGAAATTAGTCACAGGTGTTTCACCTCTCCATAGCCATTGAATATTTTTTTCACCAATATGAAAAATGCTGTGCACATGAATGAAGGGATACAAATCAAAAACAAAAAAACAATAAGGTTAGAAATGTATTAGGCAATTTGTCTATCCTCTATCTAGAAAAAGAATAATTAATGACTTTTTAGCCTAATTGAGTGAGTAAAAATATTAAATAAGTTAGTTACAATGTTAATATATATTTGTTTCATGCTGTTAAGGAAATACTTGTTTTCAATTTCAAAATTCTAACCTTCCTTCAATTTCTTGTTACTTGAGTAGATTGACATATACTAAGCCTAAATTTGTAATTTATTGTAGTACAACTTTTTAAGAATTTTTTGATAGATATACGATAAATTAATATTATATTATAAAATAAATAATGTACAAAATTTTAAATTTTATTTTCTGAGATTTATCATCAATATCTGGGTAAATAAGTTGGTTTTCCATGAATGTTAAATTAAGTATTGAAACATTTTGCATATCTGTGTCATAAAAGGAATTTGGTAGGACTCCTTCAATCCCTATTTTTTTCAAATAGTTTATTTAGCATTGGAGTTAGTTGTTCTTTAAATGTTTGGTAAAATTCACATGTAAATCCATCTGGTCCTGGAAATTTTTTATTAGGGAACTGGTTAATAGCTTGTTCTATTTCTTTTTCTGAAATGGGACTATTTAGACTACTTACTTCTTCCTCTGTTAATCTGGGCAAGCTATATTTTTGAAGGTATTCTTCCATGTCATTTAAGTTATCGAATTCGCTCAACCTATCCAAGAGCACTCAATGTCTTTCCAATTATTTAAAACTGATTTTATTTTTGTGGCAAGGGTTTCATAATTTTGCTCATATAATTCCTGACTATTCTTTGGTAGATATATTCCCAAATATTTTATACTATCAACCATTATTTTGAATGGAATTTCTCTTTGTATCTCTTGCTGTTGGATTGTATTGGTAATGTATAAAAATGCTGAGGATTTATGTGGATTTATTTTGTATCCTGCAACTTTGCTAAAGTTCTGAATTATTTCTAATAGCTTTTTAGCAGAGTCTTTGGTGTTCTCTAAGCATACCATCATGTCATCTGCAAAGAGTGATAGTTTGATTTCTCATTTCCTACTCTAATTCCTTGAATCTCTTTCTTGGCTCTTATTGCCGAGGCTAGAGTTTCTAGTACAATATTGAATAGTAATGGGGATAGTGGGCAACCTTGTTTCACTCCTGATCTTACAGGAAAAGGTTCCAGTTTATCATCATCACATATGATGTTTACTGATGGATTTAAATATATGCTCCTTATTATTTTAAGAAATAGTCCATTTATTCCTATACTCTCAAGTGTTTTTAGTAGGAATGGATGATGGATTTTATCAAATGCTTTTTCTGAATCTATTGAGATGATCATATGGTTTTTATTAATTTGATTATTAATATGGTCAATTATACTAATAGTCTTCCTAATATTAAACCAGCCCTGCATTCCTGGTATAAATCCCACTTGGTCATAGTGTATTATCCTGGGGATGATTTAATGAAGTCTTTTTGCTAATATCTTTTTTAAGATTTTAGAATCAATATTCACTAAGGAGATTGGTCTATAGCTTTCTTTCTCAAGTTTTCAATCTACCTGGTTTAGGTATCAGTACCATGTCTGTGTCATAAAAGGTATTTGGTAGGATTCCTTAAATCCCTATTTTTTCAAATAGTTTATATAGCATTGGAGTTAGTTCTTTAAATGTTTGGTAGAATTCACATGTAAATCCATCTGTTCCTGGGAATTTTTTGTTAGGGAATTGGTTAATAGCTTGGTCTATTTCTTTTTCTGAAATGGGACTATTTAGACTACTTACTTCTTCCTCTGTTAATCTGGGCAAGCTATATTTTTGAAGGTATTCTTCCATTTTATTTAAGTTATCGAATTTATTGGCATAAAGTTGAGCAAAGTAGCTTCTAACTATTGTTAGAATTTACTCTTCATTAGTGGTGAGTTCTCCCTTTTCATTTTCAACACTAACAATTTGCTTTTTATCTTTCCTTTTTTAATCAGATTTACTAAGGGTTTGTCTATTTTGTTGATTTTTTCCTAGAAGCAACTCTTAGTTTTATTAATTAATTCAATAGTTTTTTTACTTTCAATTTTGTTAATCTCATCTTTTATTTTTGAATTTCAAGTTTTGTGTTTGTCTGGGGGTTTTTAATTTGTTCCTTTTCTAGCAATTTTAGTTGTAAGCCCAATTTGTTGATGCTCTCTTTCTCTATTTTATGCAAGTAGGCCTCTAGAGATATAAGACTTCTCCTTATTACTGCTTTGGCTGTGTCCCACATATTTTGGTATGATGTCTCATTATTGTCATTTTCTTGGGTGAAGTTATTATGTCTATGATTTGCTGTTTTACCCAATCATTCTTTAGTATAAGATTATTTAGTTTCCAATTATTTTTTGGTCTACTTTCCCCTGGCTTTTTATTAAATGTAATTTTAATTGAATTGTGGTCTGAAAAGAATGCATTTACTATTTCTGCCTTACTGCATTTGGTTTTGAGGTTTTTATGTCCTAGTATATGATCAGTTTTTGTATAGGTTCCATGAACTGCTGAGAAGAAAGTGTACTCCTTTCTGTCTCCATTTAGCTTTCGCCAAAGATCTATTATATCAAACTTTTCTAATATTCAATTTACCTCTTTGTCTTCCTTCTCATTTATTTTGTGGTTTGATGTATCTAATTCTGAGAGGGCAAGGTTGAGATGTCCCACTATTATAGTTTTGCTATCTAATTCCTCTTGCAGCTCTCTTAATTTCTCTTTTAAGAATTTAGATGCTGCACCACTTGGTGCATATATGTTTAATATTGATACTGCTTCATTATCTATGCTACCTTTTAGCAAGATATAATGCCCTTATCTCTTTTAATTAGATCAATTTTTGTTTTTGCTTGATCTGAGATGAGGATGGCTACCCCTGCTTTTTTGGTTTCACCTGAAGCATAGTAGATTCTGCTCCACCCTTTTACTTTTATTTTGAATGTATCACCCTGTTTCAGGTGTGTTTCCTGTGAATAACATATAGTAGGATTCTGACTTTTAATCCAGTCTGCTAACTGCTTCCTCTTTATGAGGGAGTTTACCTCATTCACATTTATTGTTATAATGACAAATTCTATATTGCTTGCCATCCTGTTAACCTCTGCTTATGTTTTTCTCCTTTCCTTTCCTCTTACCCCCTTAACCAGTATTAAACTTGTGAACACCATTTGCTTTTCACAGCCCTCCCTTTTTAGTATCCCTCCCCCACCTTAAAGTTCCTCCCCCTATTTTACTCCTTTTTCTCACAATTTGTGTATTCCCTTCCCCTTAGCTTACTCCTCTCTTACTTTTCAATGATGTGGAAGAAGTTTCACCATAAATTGAATATGTCTATTGATACACACTATGTTCATCTCCCTCCTTTCTTTCTCTCAGATATAATAGGTTACCTTTGCCTCTTAATGAGATGTAGTACCACCACTTTACCCTTTTTTATGATATAATTTCCTTTCCACCTCTAGTTTCTGGGGCAAATTATACATATGTTCTTTACATATTTTTTATGGCAGAAATTGAGTTCTCAAGATTTATGTTTACCTTTTTAGAAATCTCTTGAGTTCTATATGTGAAGATCAAACATTTTGTGGAGATCTGTTTTTTTTTTTTCATCAAGAATAGATGCAATTCATTTATTTCGTTAAATGTCCATCTTCTTCCCTGGAAAAGGATGCTCATTTTTGCTGGATAAGTTATTCTTGGCTGCATACCAAGTTCTTTAGCCTTTGGGAATATCATATTCCAGGCCCTTCGTTCTTTTACTGTGGACGCTGCTAGATCCTGGGTTATCCTTATTGTGGTTCCTCCATACCTGAATTGTTTTTTTTTTTTTTTTTTTTTTTTTTTCCTAGCACCTTCCAGTATTTTTTTCCTTCATCTGATGGTTCTTAAACTTGGCCACTATATTTCTTGGCGTTTTGATCTTAGGGTCCCTTTCAGTAGGTTATCGATGAATTTTTTCAATGTCTATTTTACCCTCTGTTTCCAAAGTGTCTGGGCAGTTCTCTGTGATAATTTCCTGGAAAATAGTGTCCAGGCTTTTTTTTCCCTCATATTTTTCAGGGAGTCCAATTATTCTCACATTGTCTTTCCTGGATCTGTTTTCCAGGTCTGTTGTCTTTCCAATAAGGTACTTGACATTCTTTTCAATTGTTTCATTTTTCTGGTTTTGCTTGACTACTTCTTGGTTTCTCCTAGAGTCATTCATTTCTACTTGTTCGAGTCTAATTTTCAATGATGTGTTTTCATCACTCACTTCTTTTATATCTTTTTGTAATTGTCCAATTGAGTTTTTATTTTCTATGGAATTTTTTCCATTTTATCTATTTTATTTTTTAGAGAGCTGTTTTTTTTTCTAGCTCACTAATCCTGTTTTTCTTGGAGTTGTTTACCTTTTCTAATTCACTAATTTCATTTCTCAATGATTTGTTTTCTTTATCCACTCTGTCTTTAAATCTGTGGAATGACTTCTCCAGGCTCTCTTTCCAAGCTTCCCTTTCCTTTTACCATTTCTCTTCTAGCTCTCTTGTGAGAGCCTTTTTAATTTCCTCTATGAGATTCTTTTGTATTGGGAAGCAGATCATATTCCCCTTTGGGGATTCCTCAGTTTTTCAGTGTCCTCAGAATTTAAAGTCTTTTCTTTCTCCATACAGAAGCTGTCAATTGTTAGAGCCCTTTTAAATTTTTTGTTCATTTTGTCAGAACGGGAATGGAAAAAAAAACAAATTGACAAGAGAAACAATTGGTCTGTTTTGGGAGGGGATGGGGCTGGATGGTGTTAATGAGCTTCCTCTATAGATTGAGGGAGACAGTATTGAGGCACTAACGTGACAGCGATGCCTATGCTGCATATGTGCTCTGAGGCTCTGATAATGCGCTAAATCACTCAGGATGGGGATAGGGGTAGCCAGTCTGGAGAGACACTAGCTTTCCGGGGGTTTATTCTTTACCTCCAGTGTTTACACTTTCTCAGCTGCTCCTGGCTTACTGCCAAGACTGAGTGTCCACACTGGGGTAAAACTCTTTTTGCAGAAACGGCAGAGATCGTACCCCTTCCCCCTCATGTCTGAGCTGTGTGAGCTGCCTGTCTCACTCTGGCTGCCTGCCCTCAGTCTGTGCCCAGTCTGTTCATCCCCTCCCCTGAGCAAATACAGACCTTCTCTGGCGAATTTCAAGGATAGCTTCTGTTGGTGATTATTTGTGTGTTTCTTTTCCAATCAAGCATTAATTCCGAGGCTAAGTCCTGAGAGAAAACAGGGAGCTCAAGCAGCTGTCTGCCTCCACACTGCCATCTTGGCTGGAAGTCCTATGGATGTTTTTTTTTGTTTTTTTTTTAACTCTTATTTTGTCTCTACTGTTAACATGTTGCCTGAATTTGCCAGCTAAATAATTAATTAAGGAATCATCCACCTTATGAGCACTTGTTGAATTTATAACACTCATTATTTGGATGATATGCTGCTGCATTAGAACATTAACTTTGTAATTAACTTCCTGTGAACTCACCTATCCATTGTTTAAAATGACTAACTTTTATGTGTATCACTGTTGAGCATGTTTTTATATTGTCAGATGGACACATAAGTATGAGTTCTCTGGAATCTGATCTATTATGTAAACTGCATTTTGGGACAATAGTGTGTTCTTATTTTATTTCAAGTACTAATAACTGATTCCTAATTTTGGTCAGGCAAATGCCATTACAACAATTACAACACGTTACAGCATTCATTCCTTAAATCCTATAATGAGAACTAACAAACCTATTCATTTTGCATGAAGTTATGATTGAATTATACTGTTTGTCTATGGTTGATAATAATAAACCTTTTATTCCTTTTTCAGGTCGCCTGATGAGAAATTCTAATGGGAAGGTAACATCATTGATACTTTTAAAATTATTATCAGATGTGTACTGAAAACTTTCTATGTAATTATATTCTTTTTAATTATCTTCTTTCATAGCCTATCCAACCTACTCTTCAAATGAAAGATTCTTTCCCAAACCAAGAAGTAGGAAAAGGAGTTATGGAAAAACGAGAATTTGGTAAGCTTTATAATTTCATAATTAAGGATAAAAAGAAACATATGTTAAGGTCTCGTCAGTCTTTTTCTTTTCTTCTCTTCTTCCCTATTTTTATTGCACTTTTCAGGGAAGAATTTGAATTACATGATGTAGATGTATTTTTTCCTTTTTTTAACCCTTCCTTACAAGTTGACAATAAGTGCATTTTTAAAAAATTGCACCTAATAGAGGATTCATCCTGTAAAAATCTTTGATTTTTCTTTAATTTAGTATTTTGAACACCTTATTTCAAGTTGCATTTTTATACATCCTGGATCTTTTCTTTATTGCATGAAGACATATGAATCCAGTACTACATGTGTCCTCTCAACTCAAGGTGTTATACGTGAACCTGTTGTGATATGGGAGCCACCTGCCAGTAGCTGCTGGAGGTCTAACTCAGACCTGTAGAATGGATCTCTTCATGTGAGAGAAGGATGATGATACAAGGAGACTGAGAGGCAGTTGCTTTCTCTGACCTCTCTCCTCTTCCCTCTTGCCTCCAATTTATTTCATTCCCAATCCACAAGCAACACCTATAATATAATAGTAAAGGCTGCTTTGCAACTCTTTCAAGTGTTATGATTCACAGCTGTGGAGGCTTTTGGAGAATTGACCTTCCCCTTCACTTAGGCATCGTCCTTAACAATTTCCCAGGTTTTTTTGTTTTGTTTTGTTTTGTTTTATGGAAATGGGGTTATTCACACACACACACACACACACACACACACACACACACACACACACACACAGCATGGTCAGTAAATTTGTGCATTAATTGTTATGTGAGTCTCCACACTGAGGAATGCAAACAGCACTAATACCTCTGGGTGGTTGTAGGGTGAAATATTATAACAGGTGTTGAATCTTGTGAAATGTCATGGAAGCAAATCAAATCAAGAAGAGAACTATAGTTAGAACAGGCATTTTTCATAAGTCTCTCATTAGTCTTCTGGCTTGGCCCTTTGATGTGTTGGATTTAATTTCCCCGACTAAAAAAGTCTTACCGGGTCTCTTCCCTGCTGAGTTACCGAAGGAACTGGGGAAGATCTTACACACAAACAACTCTCAAGCGCTGCTGCTTCTTCTCTTATATTTCTTGTGTCTCGTGTTCAGGTGCCATATGTTGTCATATGGGAGCCACCTGCCAGTGACTCCTGTAGCCAGTGGGTACAACAACTCAGACCTGTAGAATGGATCTCTTCATGTGAGAGGAGGATGATGATTATGATACAAGGAGACTGAGAGGCAGTTGCTTTCTCTGACCTCTCTCTTCTTCCCTCTGCCTCCAATTTATTTCATTCCTCATCCACAAGCAAGACCCGTGTCAGTAAAGGCTTCTTTGTAACTCTTATGTTATGTTATGATTATGCTATATGTTATGATTCACAGTTGTGGAGACTCTAGGAAAATTGATCTGCCCCTTTACTTAGGCATGGTCCTTAACGTGAGCCAACTATTATATTTCTTTTGCATATGAAGTATCTCCTGTTGGACTTTAGGAAGCAAAAACAAAACAAAACAAAACAACACAAAAACAGTTTTTAGACTCAAGGAATTTGCTGTCTGTGAAGGGAGAAGTATGTCACAAGATAAGGAATAAAGAAGGCAAGAGAAAGTGATAAAAGTGCTCTGAAAAAAATGGGGGGGGGAAGCTTAAAAGGTTAATTAATGGTTGTGGACTGGAGATTTCATAGATGTGATTCCTCCTGAACTAAAGTACAATACCACAGAAGGCAAGAGAAAGGCCTCCTTGACAGCTTTGTGTAAAATAGACCAAAGAAATTAGGAATCAGAGATAAGAAGACCATATACTAGTTTATTGCAAAATTCCAGGTAAAAGTTAATGAGGTTATGAAAGCAGAAAGGCATATTAGCCAAATATTGTGAAGTGCCCATTTTTAACAAAGAATAAGAATATGAAAAGACTGATCACTCAAAAGATAGAAGAAGGGAACAAAAGGAATGATGAATTCTGCCATCATTATTTTAAATGAGAAGGTCCAAGGGCCAGTTCTAAAATGTGGTGTCCAAAACTAACTACAAAATTCATATATTGTTTGATAAAAACAGAGTTCAACATCTGGTTTCCCCTGCACTTTATATCTCTTTTAATGAAATATTAAACTGCATTACTTTTTGTGGCAGTTATATGGACTGATATTGAGAATATGATTCACAAAGAAATACAAATTCTGACATTTATTTATGTATCCATAACCATTCTATTTTGTGTTTGTGCTTGGGTTTTTCATTTTGTCCACAAAGATGACATGTGAGAATTAGTCAAGTAGTTTGATGATATGTTGGTATACTATAATAACAATAATCTTTTGTTCAATCAGTGTAGTAGCCCTACCAATATATGAAGATACTGAGATACGATCTATTCTGAATAATTCCCAATGAAATCCCAGGAATAGAATGAGATTAGCAACAAAGACTATCTGAAAAAGATTTTCATAGCAAGGCAGGATCTGAGGTTATATAAGGAAAGATGAAGCTAAGGGCAAGTCTAGGTGATTTAGCAGTTAAGATACTATTGATAACCTTGAAATAAGAAGTTTTAGTAGAATAATAAGCCCAAAGCCAGAAAAAAAGGGTTTTTGGCATGACTGAAAATGACTCCAGTAATGAGATGCAGAAAAGGCATAAGATATTTGACAATAATTTAGAAATGCCATAATTAAACATGGAAGAAACTTCAACATTAAATATTTAATGCGTATTCTGGTATATTTATTGAATTCATACATCATTGTCTTTTTCTTTTTTAAAACTAGTATATATGTAATCATATCACATTTTAAAAGGAAATACAAACTTATGTATTGTCATTTTTTTGCTAAATTTGTAAAACAGACTAAAAGTTTAAGAATTAATCTTCAAGAAGTTAGATTTTTCTGAGAAAAAGAGTTATACTCAAAATATACTTGAAAAAATTATGCCCCATGCTTAGAAAAAATGGCAGTTTTTTTAAAAAAATAATTATTCACTAAAGGAATGCTAATTGTAATCATTTTCTGAAGAATATATTTCAACATAATAGATAGAAAGCTGACCTCAAAGCCAAAAAAACCTGATTTCATATCTCATCTCTGATTCATACTAGTTGTGTGATCTTGGACAAGTCACTAAACATCAAAGGACCCTATCTAGGGAAATTGAAGAATGTTAGTTGCAAAGAAGGTACTAGCCAATTTTTTTTTACATCAAGAGTCCTCTGTAAATAAATCACAGGTTAAATAATTTGAATTTTATAATATGAATAAATATTTACTAATATTTATTTGATATAATAAATAATTTGAAAAAATCATATATCTATTTTAAGTTTAATAGGTGTTTTCAAAAAAAAACTTTACCTATTTTACTAATACCCTCCTTGGAACCACAATTTGGTAATTTGGTAAGAAAATTAGAGCTTATGATCCAAGAAAAAAGAAGATAGGCTGAATATTGAAGGCAAAGAGTTGTTCATAGGTTTTTCATCATGTTACCTGAAATGAAAGATAAACTATCACAAATAAGCAAAATAAAATCATAAGTACAGGTAGAGATTTGAATGCTGTATTAAGAAAAAATTAAGTAATATGTCAGGAGGATAAAAGTGATGTACTATTTAACTCAAATGTTTACTTTTCAGATGCTTTGAAATGGGATTCTACAAGTACTTCTCTGATAAAGGAAAGTCACAAAAGTTCCAAAGATATGAAGTTGCAAAGTAATTATCCTGGCAAATCACTGCCACTGAATCAAAATCAATTACCATTCACCAAATATGAAAAGATTCCTTCCATAATAGGTGAAGCTATAGTTGGAATTGGGCCTGTCATTGACTATAAAGTTGGAGTTCAGTTAGAAAAACCAGACCCCCAGAAGGAGTGTTCCAAGGACATGAAATTGCAAAATAATTATCCTGGAAAATCACTGCCACTGAGTCAAAATCAATTAGCATCCACAAGATTTGGAAAGATGTCATCTGAAGAAGGTGAAGCTGTAGTTGGGATTGGGCCTGTTATTGACTATAAGGTTGGAGTTAAATTAGAAAAACCATTCCCCCAGAAGGAGTGTTCCCGAGATAGGAAATTGCAAAGTAATTATCCTGGCAAATCACTGCTATGGTGTCAAAATCAATTACCATCCACAAAATTTGAAAAGATTCCATCCAAAGAAGACAAGGCGGTAATTGGAATTGGACCTGTCATTGATTATAAGATAGGAGTTCATTTAGAAAAACTAGTCCCCCAGGACTTTTCCAAGGATATGAAGTTGCAAGATAATTACCTTAGTAAATCACTACCACTGAGTCAAAATCAATTAGCATCTACAAAATTTGGAAAGATGCCATCTGAAGAAGGTGAAGCTATAGTTGGGATTGGGCCTGTCGTTAACTATAAGGTAGGAATTCAATTAGAAAAAACAGTCTCCCAGGAGTGTTCCAAGGATATGAAGTTGCAAAGTAATTATACTAGCAAATCACTTCCACTGAATCAAAGTCAATTGCCATCCTCAAGATTTAGAAAGATTCCATCCCAAGAAGAAGAAGTTGCTGTAGTTGGAAGTGGGCATGTCATTGATTATAAGGTTGGAGTTCATTTAGAAAAACCAATTCCCCAGAAGCAGTATGAACCACCTCTACAAAAAGAGAACTGGAAAGAAGTAAAGAAAGGTAGGATTGATATTATGAATTTTCTCTAAGTATGTTATTTGCTCAAATTGGAGGTCTAATGTTCTTTGTTTGGTTTTCTTGGGGCTCTCTGGGAGCAGTTTTCCTTTTAGTTCAGTAATTACAACGAGTAGCCAGGGGTAAAGTCCAACTCTTTTATTATCACTTTCAAAGTCTTGTCTATTTGCCTGGGACCTGGTTAGCTTTCTTAGAGGCCTTCTGGATTCTTGCTTTCAGTGGAAAAATTGAGGAGACCCTGCTACCAAGGTGGTGTGAGGTGGGATGAATGAATCTGAGTTCAAGAGCTTGTGCTTCTGCCTCCAGTCCACTTGCCTTCTATAGCTCTCTCTCCAAGCCTTTCAGTCCCCCAGGAGTCTGACTGAAGATCGAATGAATTTCTCTCCTTGGTTCTGAGAGCTTGAGCTCCTGCTTCCAGTTCTCTTGTCTTCTCTGCCTCTGAATCTGGCTAAGTTTGTTGGAGCTTATATGTTCTCTTATCATAGGTGTGAATCTAATAGAACTATATTTTAAGTACTAAGTACATGTACTGAATTAGAGAACTATTAAGAACCATACTAAGCTAGATAACCATTGTCTTTATCAATTCCACTGTGTTAACACCTTGTAAGAATCCTTGTTTCAGAGTTCTGGCCCATAACAGGAAGTGTCTTTTTAACACTTCCTGTTTTGATTTCTTCCTCTAATTAGTGTAGCATTGTCTTCAGTATAATTAATTGTAATTTCCTACTTCTCTTTGTTTTTATATTTCAAATCCTAAAACATTTAGGTTTTTACATTTACCTATAAAATCCACATATAAATGATTTTCCTTTCTTTCTGTTATTTTCACTTATTTATAAGCCAACTTCTACAAAGCTAAATAGAATCAATATAACTTTCCCCATGTATTAAATTACCTGGTTAGGTGATGCTTCCCAGTTAATTGTTTCCATGACATTGATTTGAATGTGATGCAATTACCATACCAAGGAATGTTATTTTTTTCTATCATTGGAAAATCCATAAATTCAATAATTGCATCATGTTCTAGTTTAAATGTTTATGTAAGTTTTGTTTCAACCATACATACATACAATTCTTTAAAAGTTCTTTTAAGAGGGCAGCTAGGTGGTGCAGTGGATAGAGCACCAGCCTTGAATTCAGGAGGACCCGAGTTCAAATCTGGTCTCATACACTTAACACTTCCTAGCTGTGTGACTTTGGGCAAATCACTTAACCCCATCCTCAGAAAAAAAAAAAGTTATTTTAATATTGTCACCTTTCTTATTCTATCCAGTTCTCAGATACCTAATTTTTAAAGTGCATGGTAAATTAACTTGTAGAGTATTATCCATGTATCTTGGTTCCAGGTTTCCTTGACTTAATCAGAGTAGCTTTATCAGATCTCATTTACCTTATTTCCCTATTTCTTTGAGACAGACCTGGCCAGTGGTTTCACTATTAAGAATTATATTTTGTTCTCTCTTTTTTTTGAAATAATCAGATTGATCCTGTCTTTTTAAAATTCTATTCACAAGTCATGATTTTTTGTCTTTGAACTTATTTCAAAAATTCACCTGTTTTATGATGACTTAAATTTATTTTGTTAATTACACGTCTATTTTTGTGTAAGGAAATCTGTTACTCTTGAAGGATGCATGTGGTCTAGGATCTTCATACCACAAATCCATCCTTCAAGGATATCTGGCTTTTATCCAATTAAATCTAGTCTGATATCTGTAAACTTGCTATGAACTCAAACAATAAACATTTCTGAAGCCCAAAATGAAAGAAAGAAATTGTTAATTCCTCATTCTCAATTTCCAATTGGTCATGTTGTCCTCATCCCCCATGATGCTGTCCATTCTCCAAGCTATCGCATTGTTTTTCTCATCTTCCCAACTCCATTTTTTCTTCCCTTTTATTTCCCCAAACTGTATTAAGGATAGTAATCCCTGCCTCATGATCTTTGGTTATTGAGAAAGTCCAATGACCCAATTTGTTGCTTACTGCTAGCCTAACTAACAAATTGATCATGGACAGCCTCTGAGTTTATTCAGTGCTAACAGTTTCAGCTAGGTTAAGTTACAACTTCCTCTACTTTGCCCCTGGGAAATGAGCATCTCACAAGAAATTTAAAATCTAGCAATAGATAGAAGTTACAAAATAATCAGCTAAAAACATAATTAATAAAATAGAAATTTTAAACATTTTCTGCCTTACCTCAAGATAGATTACAATAGATAAAATGATATATGTCACAACTGCCATTATTGTTAGTGGGAAGGAAAGGGGGAGGATTTCATTCATAGAAGAAAAGTAATTCTAATAAAATAAATTTTCATTTAAATATTACTTTAGACTTGGAACAAGAATTGAAATATAAAGAACCATCAGAATTACCAGAAATGTCATCTGCCTTGGCAAATAACTTAAGTGATTCTGTGGAAAAAGAGAAAAATAAAGGTCCTTTCAGTGTAGGAGATCTTCAGTCACTTTCTGGACAAAGGGAAGATAATCCAGAAAATGTCTTTTTAAAGGATTTAAAGATCAGCTTCCCAAAAAATGTTCTTCAGTTTTCTTCTTATATGTGCTCAAAAAGGAGGACCCCACAATCTAAGAATAAGCCAAAAATTGAACCTACTTGCAATGTAAGTGAAGAGAATATTGCTTATGTTGCAGAAAATATAAAAAGATCTGACTCAAAATTAGTTATAAATGAAATAAAGGAAGATAAATTGTTTGGTATTGAAATAACATTTAGTCAGCAGAAAAATATCACAAATTTGGAATCAGATTCAGGTTTGCTCCAATCAAGTGGCCCAGGAAGTCATTTTGGTGTCCAGCTTATGCATTCTGGCAATATGACATCAATCAACCAAGAAAAAAAACCTGAACTTATTACTGCAAGAAAATGTAAAAAGAAAACAAAACATATAGAAACCTCATTCCAGAATAGTCATCACAATGCCACTAGCTCTATAAATGAGCTAAGACTTGGGAGACACTCCCTTCTATATGGGGACACAATCTCAAAAATGTTCCTGGATAAAGAATTAAAGCAAGATAAACAAAGATTGACAAATGAATTAGGAATTATGCAAGCAGAGTCCCTGACTTTCAAGAAAGAAAATATACAACCAGAAAAAGAGGTAGATTTACCTCCTGGCACTCTACATTCTATTTATTTTTCCTCTTCATCAATCATCCTGTGAAATTGATTTTTCATATGATGAAAATGCTATGTTCTATGTTCAAACACTAGCTATTTGTACAATGTATATTGAAAGTTGTGTTAAAGAAAATATCCAGAAAGCTTCTTTTGTCAGTTTTTATTTTGATTGTCTAAATTACTCAATTACAATGTCAATTTCCAAATTATTTGGCATATAAACAAGAAATTTTCTGAATTAGACATACACATTGGAACCAAAAGAACAAGGATAAGCCTAAAGATAATTAGAACACAGACCTAAAAGAAATGTAATAAACTCAAATTCTCTTTATAAATTTTTTGTAATATTTGACATTTGAAAGAATTTTGCTTTTTATGGACATTTTCATTTTCTTAGCCAAATGTAAAGTGTTGTGACTTAAAATACTAAAACATAAGCTAACTGGGAAATTTGTAACAAATGTATCTGATTAAACTAATACTTAAGGTGATCTTCTAGTTCATCTTTACTGATTTTACTAAAATCATTTTTTACATTTCAAAACAAAATGAAACACAATTTTGCCAATTAATCACTTAATATCAGTTTTCAAAAGGGCATTAATATAGCATTTGTCTATTCCACAAGTAATAAATTACCAAATTGAGCCTTAAACCTTTTGACTTCTAGTTCAATGCTCCTCTTATTGCATTTAGTTATTTTTTTCAAAATACATTTTTCTCTCATTTTTGCACTTAGAAATATTGTAAAATGGAAGAAAAGATGGAAAACAGTGGCAAAACATTGATGTTATATGTTTACACAATTTACTGGCTTTAGATACTATCAAACTAGCACAGTTTAGTCATTGAATTTTTTTGAAGAAGCATTGATAGTCATCAAGTCAAACCCCCTTATGCATTAGGCTCAGGGAAGTTGGATTATATGACCAAGGTCTCTTGACTTATCTGTACCTTCACATGTCTATTTTATAATTATCTTTTCACAATAATAAATAAAGATATGGCAAATAATAGTGAAGAGAGAGCCAGTCATTTAGTTAGACTTAGATTCAAGGGCTGCTTTTAATACTTACTAGCTATGTTACCCTGGACAAGTCCCTTGACCTTACCTGGCAACTGATACTAGAAGCAGAAACTGCTCTGACTTTATGGAAACAGTTTCCTTACTTGGAGTTACTCACACTGATGAACTCACAGGTCCTTTCCAAAAATAATGAGAGTAATATTTGTATAAATTTGTATACAAATTTATCTCATTTGGTCTTCATTACTATTCCTATAAAGTGGTGTAATCCATATTTACAGACAAGGCAATAGAATCTCAGAAAATATAAATGACTTTCTGAAATGTTCAATTTGGTATTTCTTTAAAGCTTCCAATGCTAGCTCAATGCTAACTCTCAACTATATATATATATATATATATATATATATATATATATATATGTATAAATACACACACACAATTACTAAATAATGCAACTTCATTCTGAATCAAATGTGGATACCTCCACTCAATGTTCTGGATTCTGCTATAAGTTTATTAGTATGATTTTGACCAAGTTACTTAATGTATCTGTGCTACAGCTTCCTCACCTACAAATGGATAGCATTAGAATAAGATATTTTATTCCTAATTTTTTTTTTCCTGTAAAGATTGTGCTTCTGTGAATGTGCACAGGGAATAGCACTGATTTCCTATAGTGCAGCAGGAATAGTGCCTCAATCTCAGTCTACTCATTTACTGTGTTGTTAATTGAATATTTCAGTAACTCCCTTCAAGTTTTTTATTTTGCCTTTTTTTTTTAACTTTTTGAACATGACAGTAAGGAATAAGAAATGAGAAGTGAGATGGGCAACAGCTATCATATAGTGGCGTTGGTCTTGTTCTATCTGATCACTGGTGGAAAAGGACAAAAATAAGTCAGATATTATCTCCTTGTTAAAGGGGAGAAATGAGAGAACATGAAAATAGGATGAGAAAAGAAATTGAGATAGCAATTGAGCTATTACTTTAAAATTTGAATCAATTTTTTTTTTGCTTTCAAACAAAAATTATAAAACTATGACCATTTTTATATCCAAAAAAATGAGGACAATATGTATTTAGGATAATATATGTTTCAAAATGAAAGTCAGCATGACATATTTGATGGTAGTTTAAGTAAATCCCACTTCTGACATATATAGGCAAGTCATTCAGTGTTCTACACATTGGTAGAGGAAATTTTTTCTTCAGTTCCTTGTACTAGTTAAATCACAAGTCTAGTACTGGTACATAAGTAAACACATAAATATATATGTATAAAAGTGTATGTATGTATGTAGTATGTATATATACACATACTCACATACATATATATATAATACATTTTATTTATATATACATATATATATATATATAAAATGCAGACACACACATATAGATAGATAGATAGATAGATAGATATACATTTACACACAGACAAATGCAGTAAAAGACAATAATACTAAGTTTTCTTTTTAGGTGGAAGAGAAAAAACAAAATCATCAACAGAATAAAATGAAAACATTGGACAGAAAAGATGATGATAAATTAACTGAAAACAGGAGAGCTAGCAAAGCTAATGAGCAGTTTTCTATGGAGAGCCACCAGCATGGTAAAGATGAGGAAAATAAAATTCCTGCGGAAGAAATTCCTATAATGAGCATTTCTTCCAAGGAATATTTAGTACCTGTCCACCATGTTTTAAAGGGGTAAGTTTGTCAAAATAATTAGCTGGAGTATTATCAAATATTAACATTCATGGTATGCCCAGTTTGCTCTAATAATCTAGATCCAGATTTATTCTGCATCCACTTGTTTTTTGCTGAGAGAGAACTTAAAATCCCATGAATGTATATTGTTCTATTGATGTAAGTATATTCTTTTATTTTGGAACTGTTTTATTTTTGAAAGAAATATCAATGTTTATTGAAAGAAGATAGGTAGTCTTTGATGAGATCCAAAAGATCAGCATATAGTAAAAGAAATGGATGGCAAGAAGCAAAAGTTTGCAAATGTATAAATAATAAGTGCTAATGAGATGTGAAAATTGGCTTCCAGCTACTCCAAACATTAGATGACTTCTCTTAGTCATTAGAAAGTTTCCCATCAGTAGAAATATTCAAGAATGAATCAATTTAAGTGCTTATCATGGCCAAGCACTGAGGAAAGTCAGACAACCTGGATTCTTAAGAAACTCACACTTATAATTGCAGACATGCAAATCATTAAAAGGATCATTACTAACCTAATGCTATGTAAGAAGGGCCTGAGGAGAGAAAGGTTAATGTCCTTTTGGGGTGGCAGGAAAAAAAAGGGAATTAACGAAAATGTAGAGAGAAGTGCTCATAGAGATCTTGTTTTATAAGACCTTCTAGTGCTCATACAGTTTCTGGATAGGTTGAGAAAGAGCAAAAAGCAGGTAGCAAAAGCTACCTGCTTCCCCACCTTTAAAAGTCTTTAAGATCATAAGGTGATAGATGAGCCAGGCAGGAATATGATAAAGAAGGTTCATAATTTATGTTGCAGCTGTACTTACTAGAAGACCTCTAAAATTCCAACTCATGAGAGTTGTAACGTGGAAGTGTTATGGATTAACACTGAGAAAATCTAGAATGTTAAAAAAAAAAAAGCAAGCCTGGATTTACTTTTAACTTAAAACAATTTAATAGCCTTAAAAACTTATCCTAAAATAATTAACTTCATTAATTATACATAACCTATTTGAGAAACACTGAAAAGGGTATCTTTTCCTGCTCAATGCCAGTACTCATACATTGTGACCTCAGTTGCATGCATACATTTTTTTTTACTGTTCCTTTGACTAGTGGGGAGTAACCATATTAGACTTATTTGCGATAGATAGTAAAGCCATTGACAATTGAAAGCTTCTTGTTATCTTTTACTTATCAGCCTCATTTCCCATTATATCTCTGCTCACCTTTCTAGTGAAACATTCCTAATTATGCATCAATATCATGTTCTAAATTGATAATCTCCTACCATGCATAAATAGGAAGTGGTACCTTCTCATCTGGACATTATAATTTCACAGTTTTCAGTTGCAATTATTTTATTGTTTTTAATAATTACATTATTGCAGTTAGAATATATAGTTGTCCTGGTTACCCTTATTTCATTTTGCATTAATTCATATAAATATTCTCATCCTCCCATTTAATATTTCTAAACATACACAGTGGTGTTCCACAATTTGTTTAGCCATTCTTCAGTCAATGAGCATCTACTCTATTCCTAGTCATTTGCTATTACCAAAGTTCCTTGCTGTGATTATTTTGGTTTTTAAAACTTTTCTTGCCAGTGGGCAAAAATAACTCCTTGGAGTATACTTTTAGCAATTGGAGAGAGGAAACTATGCTAAAGCACCAGAGAAATTACTATTCTTTGGGGAAGTTTGAAGAAAAGGAAATCAAAATAGGGTAAGTTGTCAGACAACATTCTATATTAATTCTGTGAAATCTGTGAGTAAAATTAGGGGCTGGGATAAACAAGAATCATTTCAAAATGTGCTTATTTCCAAAATGTCCTTCATTGATACCTCTCAGAGTGGGAAGGGGAAGTAATCAAAAAACAATCTTCCTACATTTGTGATTGTTAATTGTTCACTATTTTAGTAATTATGCTCATTCTCTCTTTTTTTCCCCTCCTGCCCCCCCCAATAATGTGTTAATTTCTAAGGCAGTCCATTCCTTTAATTGTTTGGAAGTTGGTTGTTTTGCCTTTTCTGTTTTTCATGCATTGATCCCAAATGTGTTTTACTGTGCCTCGTCCTATCCTTTGGAGGGTCAATTAAACATAATAGTCTATTGTATATTTGAACACATATACCATGCTATTATCCCAGTTCTTCCTCTTCTTTATAGAAAGCATCTTCAGTAAATCATCAGTTACTCCTAATTTGATAAGGGCTTTATCCTTTGCCATCCTGATTTCTGTCCTCTGGAAATATTTTGAATGCTAAATGTCTTTCCTAAAATATATCTCTCCCAGGAAAGAATGTGTTCTTCAAACATGTTCTGATCAGGGTGTAGAATAAGGAAACTATCACCTTCCTCCTCCTAGATTCTATTTTTAATTGTTTTATCACAACAATCTGGTTTTATATGGCTGATGGTTTTTTAGCCCAAATATAGGCAGGAAATGGTAAACATAGGTGAAAAAAAGGTTTGCTGAGAAATAAGCAGAATCTGTTATTCCTAGACAAGAGAAATCACAGATATGACTGGTAAGGACATGGTATTCTAAGGAGTGTGAGAACTTTTGTTGGATTTAGATTTTAAGCCTGAATATGAAGAAGCTTCACAGGCCGACAGTGTAATTACAATGGATCACATATATGATCACCATGTTAGTTAAGGAAGCATAGTTTGGAAATAAAATGAACATTAAAGGAGAAAGAAAAAATATATTCCTCCAAATTTTCTTTAAAATTTTCAATAAAAAATCATTTTAAAATCCCCTCATGGATTTTTTTTCTGCAATGATTTTGCCATGCATAGGAAAAATGTAAAAAAGCCTGAAGATGAGAAATTGATTTCCAAGGATTCTAGTACAACTTCTGAAAAGGTGAATTCTTCATCTGGTATCCTATTCCATAGTAATGATGACAGCACTTTAAGTGAGACAGATTCTGATGAATTAAGGTAAACTGGATTAGCTCACAGAAAAATATGAGCAATGTGTGCTTTTTTCTCACTGTAGAAGACTGTTGTCCTGATTTTCTTTGTTTTGTCAGTTAAGTGTTCTTTCTAAGAATTCTGGTGGTATGAGACGTATGCATTGCAGGAATGCCAGAAAAGCTAGCTATTATTGGTAAAGCTAAGGGTCCCAGACTCCCCTTTTCTATGCATACCACATTACTTACAACTGTCATTGTGGTGACAGGACACAGCAAGATTGACATTGCTCTATGAAAAGTAGTTTTAATAATACATACTTTAATAATAATGCTTAGGCATTAGTAATAATCCCAGTCTTGGAGTCAGAAGATTAAGGCTCAAGTTTCCAGTTTCCTAATATTGTAGCATCGATTGAGAACTGGAAGGCATTGTAGTCCAGCCTCCTTATTTTTAAGCTAAGGAGATAAATAGTTTATTCACAATCAAAAGAGGAAAGTGAAAAGAGGAAGAACCAGGTTGGTGAAATACAGATTCAGTCCATTTTCCACTGTACCAATATTAGCAGTGGACCTAGGACATACTCTACAATTTTGTAAAATAGGGATGATGATGATGCATTAGCAGGATTGTTGTAAGGAAAAGTTCTTTATAAAGTGCTATAGAAACATGAACTATCATCATAAACCCAATAAATATATTGTGCAGCACACATCAGAGTATTCTGCTAATGTTTGTCTTCATTACAGTTGTCTTTCCTTAAAGAGATAATACTTTTAGACTTCTGTAACTATTTAATAGTAGATATGGATAAAAACATGAGGGATATGGATGGGTAATAACATCTATTTACCATTGCTTTTAATAGTTGACTAAATCCCCCCAAAAGTGAGAGAGCCCAGTTTCTTCAACTATACTTCATCATAATTTATTTATTTCAAACTCTTTTTTTCTCCCTCTTCACTTGTAGGACACATCTTGTTCTTTTGTTAAATACCTAGAAAGAACCAATCATAAATGTTTCATAAAATTTCTGCCTCTGAAATTTTTATTCTGTTTAATCATATTTAATTCATATTTCACTACTTGAGAGGATTTGTATATCATCTCAACAACTGCAATCCTTTCTCTAGAGACCAATAGCATGGCTTTGACATTCAATCAGAGTTATTTTCACATGCTTTCTTTACAATGAGTCCATCTAATATTCTGGTAAACTTGTTTAAAAAGTATTAGTCAAGTGCAATGTGGAATGACTTATTCTAGGCTATAGGAAAAATAAAGGTGAGAAAGATAGTAACTGACCTCTTGGAGCTTAACATATAGTAAATACAAGACAAGATACAGATAACTTGAATTACCAAAAATATGATTATGTTGATTACCATGTTTAATATTTTCTAAAACTTAGGATAGAGTGAAACATGATGGACATAATTTAACATTTGTTGATGACTCAGTTTATTTTAACAATCATGATAATATTATTCTCAAATTCTTAATTTTTTGAGATCTTAATAACAAGCAGTTTGGAACAAGAAAAATTGAAAAAAAATAAATAATTGGGATTACAATTTAAGATTTTTTGAATGACATTTATTTTGAACGTGATCTCTTAAGTATTTTTTTTGATGAGAAAAAATCAGATATTAATTCAGAAATACTTTTTAAATTTCTCTTAAAATCTTTTCAAGTGGCAAAGATAAGCATTTGTTATAAGTTTTCCTATATCTTGTATTATTGACTAGAAACATGAAAAAGCATATGATTTTGAAATCAGTATGTATTAATAAAATAATTACAATGATAATATACTTCTATATTTTTGTTTATATTTACATTGAAATTTGTTTTTGTCTTTTAGGCTTACAAAGATTACATTATATGAGAAAAATAAGGTAATGTAAAAAATGCTAAAATGTAAATTAATGTAGAAAATAATACAATTTTCATGGACAGGACCTCTTTTTTCTACATTATGAAGCATAGGAGTATTTCATCAGAAACTGGATACTTTTAGAAATAGTCTTCTTGTGAAATGCATCTATTGTGAATGCCAGAAACTAATGTGGTTGCTGGCCTTTCTTTCATTTTCCCCCCAAAAAGAAAATGAAGAGTATTTTCTATCTAAGAGAGGTTTTATTTCTGATAATTTTCATAAGTTTGCTAAATCAGCTAAATCATGTAGGTATATGACCTAGTAAATACTGAAGAAGACTTTAGTTTGAATCTCTTCTTGGACTCTTAGCTAATTGTATGATTCTTGACAAATCACCTAATCTCTCTTATACCCTCTTTCCTCATGTGAAAAATAATTTCTCACAAAATTGTTGTGAGAATGCTATGAGATTAATGTATAAGATATAATTATTGGGAAATCTTAAAATGCTACATAAATGTTATTCATTGTTATTACTTTATAATTTATTTTACATTAATTTTATATTACATTTATTACTTTATAGTACTTTTATGTATTTTATAGGATGAAATAGAGATGGCTGCAGATGCTCTTGATAATCTCACTCAATCACATAACAGAGCTACAGATGATTATGATTTGTCTCTCTCAAATTATGTTCAGGGTAAGAATATTGTTAAATTTTCTAACAGAATAATACCCATATTAAGCAGAAACTAAATATGTATTTATAACCAAGAAAATACCATTGAAATTCTCTTCCATTGACCCATAGTAGAATAGAAGAGAGTTTGAGTTCTTGGAGGATCTAACAGAGTCTAATCTTTGACAGAGCTCGCCAAGCTATACAGGGTTACATTAGCTTCAGAGCAGTGATTTTTCGGGCACAGAAGGTCTCAAGAGTGACCTATAACTTGTTTCAATGCAGAAAGAATTAAGAACCCAGTGTATGCCAAATACACAAATTTTAGATAAGATACAGTTTTTATCCTCAGTGGGTGTGCAATTCACTTGAGGGAAGAGCCTACAGAGATAACTGCAAAAGAAAAAATGCATAAATATTTAATAAATAAATTATATGATAAGTAAATGAAGAGTGCAGTCATGTTGCTCTTTGAGGTATAAAGTATGAAAGAACATCAGCTATAAAGAATAAACAAACCTTTCTGAAAACAGTATGTGTATTGTGTTTTAAAGAATAGATATGAACTCAGTAGGTCATGGGTGACTAGCAATCTGGAATGAACATTGGAAACATGGCAATTGTGAACAACGAGGTAGTAAAATGACAGTGAAAATCCAGTTTTACTGAGCAGCATATAGCCAAAAGAACAGCATATAGCTAAACGGTATACCAAAAGCTTAGGTATTAAAATTGCAAAGAAAATAGCTTTGTGTCTATGGGCAAAGTACTTAATCTCAGAGCTTCATTTTATTAATCTCTGAAATACCTTACCTCACAAAACTATACAGGATGAGGATCTCAGCCTTGCTCTCTCAGAACTAGAAAAATTGAAACACACACATAAAAAAAATTAAGGAGCTGAATGAAATGTTCGAAAAGTTGGGTATGAAAAATCTTTGGAGAAAATTGAATGGAGCCAGAAAGGAATTTACTTTTTCTCAGCAGTTCATGGAACCTATACAAAAATCAACCATGTATTAGGGCATAAAAACCTCGCAATCAAATACATAAAGGCAAAAATGGTAAATGCATTTTTCAGATTATGATGCAATAAAAATCACATCCAATTTAAGGCCAGAGAAGATAGACCAAAAATTATTTGGAAATTAAATAATCTCATCCTCAAAGAATGAATGGGTAAAACAACAAATCATAGATACAATAAATCTAAGAGAATGATAATAATGAGACCACATGCCAAAACTTGTAAGATGCAGCCAAAGCAGTTATTTGGAGAAATTTGATGTCTCTAGATGCTAATTAGCATAAAATAAAGAAAAAGAAAAATCTTGTCTGCATTAGTTTTGTTTGTACAAAATCCTTTTGACTTAATGCACTCAAAATTATTTAATTTTTTTATTATGAATTTTTATTGACAGAACATATGCCTGGGTAATTTTTTACAAAATTATCCATTGCACATACTTCTGTTCTGACTTTTCCCTTCCCACCCTCCGCCCCCTCCCCTAGATGGCAAGCAGTCTTATACATGTAAAATATGTTATAATATATCCTAGATACAATATATGTGTGCAGAACCGAACAGTTCTGTTGTTGCATAAGGAGAATTGTATTCAGAAGGTAAAAATAACCTGGGAAGAAAAACAAAACTGCAAACAGTTTACACTTATTTCCCAGTGTTCTTTTTATGGGTGTAGCTCATTCTGTCCATCATTGATCCATTGGAACTGAATTAGATCTTCTCTTTATCAAAGCTATCCTCTTCCATCAGAATACATCCTCATACAGTATCCTTGTTGAAGTGTATAATGATCTCTTGGTTCTGATATTTCATTTAGCATCATGTAAGTCTCTCCAAGCCTTTCTGTATTCATTGTGCTGGTTATTTCTTATAGAACAATAATATTCCATAACATTTATATGCCACAATCTACCCAACTATTCCCCAATTCATGGGCATTGATTCATTTTCCAGTTTCTAGCCACTACAAAGAGAGCTGCCACAAATATTTTGGCACATACAGGTCCTTTTCCTTTCTTTAGTATTTTTCTGTGATATAAGCCCAGTAGTAGCACTGCTGGATCAAAGGGTATGCACAATTTGATAACTTTTTGGGCATAATTCCAGATTGCTCTCCAGAATGGTTGGATTCGTTCACAATTCCACCAACAATGCATTAATGTCCCAGTTTTCTCACATCTCCTACAACATTCATCATTATTTTTTCCTGTCATCTTAGCCAATCTGACAGGTGTGTAGTGGTATCTCAGAGCTGCCTTAATTTGCATTTCTCTGATCAATAGCGAATTGAAACACTCTTTCATATGAGTGGAAATAGTTTCGATTTCATCATTTGAAAATTGTCAGTTCATATCCTTTGGCCATTTATCAATTGGAGGATGGCATGATTTCTTATAAATTAGAGTTAATTCTCTATATATTTTGGAAATGAGGCCTTTATCAGAACCTTTAGCTGTAAAAAGGCTTTCCCAGTTCGTTGCTTCCTTTCTAATTTAGTTTGCATTAGTTTTGTTTGTGTAGAGGATTTTTAACTTGATATAATCAAAAATTTTTATTTTGTGATAAAAAATTATCTCTAGTTCTTCTATGGTCACAAATTCCTTCCTCCTCCACAAGTCTGAGAGGTAAACTATCCCATGTTCCTCTAATTTTTCATTCTTTATGCCTAAATCATGACCCATTTTGATCTTATCTTGGTGCATGGTGTTAAGTGTGGGTCCATACCTAATTTCTGCCATATTAATTTCCAGTTTTCCCAGCAGTTTTTGTTAAATAATGAATTCTTACCCCAAAAGTTGGGATCTTTCATATCATCTGCAAAAAGTGATAGTTTGGTTTCCTTATTACCTACTCTAATTCCTTTCATCTCTTTCTAGACTCTTATTGCTGAGACTAGTGTTTCTAATACAATATTGAATAATAATGGTGATAATGGGCAACCTTATTTCAATCCTGATCTTACTGGGAAAGGTTCCCAATTATATATAATGCTTAATGACTGTTTTAAGTATATACTCCTGACTATTTTAAGGAAAAAATCCATCGACTCCTATATTCTGAAATGTTTTTATTGGTAATGGAGGTTGGGTTTTATGAAATGCTTTTTTCTGCATTTATTGACATAATCATATGGTTTTTGTTACTTTGGTTATTCATATAGTCAATTATGCTTATAGTTTTCCTAATATTGAACCAGCCCTGCATTTTGTGGTATAAATCCTACTTGGTCATAGTGTATTATCCTGGGCATGATTGTCTGTAATCTTTTTGCTAATATTTTATTTGAGATTTTAGCATCAATATTCATTAGGGAGATCGGTCTATAATTTTCTTTCTCTGTTTTCAACATATCTGGTTTAGGTATCAGTACCATGTCTACATCAGAAAAGGAATTTGGTAGGACTCCTTCAATCCCTATTTTTTTCTAATAGTTTATATAGTATTGGAGTTAATTGTTCTTTAAATGATTGATTGAATTCACTTGTAAATCCATCTGGTCCTGGGGATTTTTTCTTAGGGAGTTGGATAATAACTTGTTCTATTTCATTTTATAAATGGTACTCTTAAGACTTTATACTACTTCCTCTCTTAATCTGGGCAAGCTATATTTTTGAAGATATTCTTCCATTTCATTTAAGTTATCTAATTTATTGCCATAAAGTTAGGCAAAGTAACTCCTAATTATTGCTCTAATTTCCTCTTCATTAGAGGCAACTTCTCACTTTTCATTTTTAAGACTAATAATTTGATTTTACTCTTTACTTTTTTAAATCAGATTTACTAAGGGTTTGTCTATTTTGTTGGTTTTTTCATAGAACCAACTCTTAGTTTTATTAATTCAATAGTTTTTTTTTTTTACTTTCAATTTTATTGATCACTCCTTTTATTTTTAGAATTTCAAGTTTAGTGTTTGACTAGGGATTTTTAATTTGTTCTTTTTCTAGCATTTTTAGTTGCAAGCCCAATTCATTAACCTTCTCTTTCTTTATTTTATGCAAGTAGGCTTCTAGAGATATGAAATTTCCCCTTATTACCTCTTTGGCTGCATCCCACACATTTTGGTATGATGTCTCATTATTGTCATTTTCTTTCATGAAGTTATTATGTCTATGATTTGCTGTTTCACACAATCATTCTTTAGTATGAGATTATTTAGTTTCCAATTATTTTTGGTCTATTTTCCCCTAGATTTTTATTTTATGTAATTTTCATTGCATCATGGTCTGAAAAGGATGCATTTCCTATTTCTGTCTTCCTGCCTTTGAGTTTCAGGTTTTTATGTCCTAATATATGGTCAAATTTTGTATAGGTTCTATAAACTGCTGAGAAGAAAGTGTACTCCTTTCTGTTTCCATTTAGTTTTCTTCAAATATGTATCATATTTAATTTTTCTAGTATTCTATTTACCTTTTTGACTTCTGTCTTATTTATTCTGTGATTTGATTTATCTAATTCTGAGAGTTCCAGGCTGAGATCTCCCACCATTATAGTTTTGCTGTCTATTTCTTGCACCTCTCTGAATTTCTCTTTTAAGAATTTAAATGCTGCACCACTTTGTGCATATGTGTTTAATATTGATATTGCTTCATTATCTATGCTAGCCTTTAGCAAGATATAGTGTCCTTCCTTATCTCTTTTAATTAGATTAATGTTTGCTTTTGCTTGATATGAAATGAGAATGTCTACCCCTGCTTTTTTACTTCACCTGAAGTATAGTAGATTCTGCTCCAACCTTTTACCTTTACTCTGTATGTATCACCCTGCTTTAGGTGTGTTTCCTGTAAACAACGTATAGTAGGATTCTGGCTTTTAATCCAGTCTGCTAACTACTTCCTCTTTATGAGGGAGTTTACCCCATTCACATTTATGGTTAAAATGATAATTCTGTATTGCTTGCCATCATGGTAACCTCTGCTTATGCTTTTCTTTTTTCCTTCTTCCTTACCCCCTCCCCAGTATTAAACTTGTGAGCACCACTTGCTTCTCACAGCCCTCCCTTTTAGTATCGCTCCCCCACCTTAGAGTTCCTTGCACTATCTTACCCCTTTTCCTCACAATTTCTGTATTCCCTTCTGTTTAGCTTACTCCTTTCCTTTTCACTTTTCTCCTCCCACTTTTCAATGAGGTGGGAGAAGTTTCACCAAAAATTGAATATTTTTCTCTTTAAGTCAATTCTGAAGGCAGTAGGATATGTTCATCCCTATGTTCATCCCCCTCCACTCTTTCTCTCACATATAATAATTTCCTTTGCCTCTTCGTGAGATGTAGTACCTTTTCTGGGTAGAATTTTCTTTCCACCTCTAGTTTCTAGAACAATGTATACATGTGTTCTTTATATATCTTTATAGTAGAAATATAGTTCCCAAGATTTCTTTTTACCTTTTTAGGTTTCTCTTGAGTTCTATATTTGTAGATCAAACTTTTTGTTTAGTATTGTTTTTTTCATCAAAAATAGATAAAATTCACGTATTTCATTGTATGTCCATCTTCTTCCCTGGGGGAAAAAAAAAGATGCTCATTTTTGCTGGGTAAGTTATTTTTGACTGCATATCAAGTTACTTAGTCTTTCAGAATGTCAAATTTCAGACCCTTTGATCCTGTAGACGCTGCTAAATCCTGGGTAATCCTTTTTGTGACTCCTCCATTTTTGAAGTGATTTTTTTCTAGAAGCTTATAGTATTTTTTCCTTAGTTTGATAGTTCTGGAATTGGCTACTATATTTCATGGTGTTTTGATTTTTGGGTTCCTTTCAGTAGGTGATCGATGAATTCTTTCAATTTCTATTTTACCCTCTCTTTTTATAACATCTGGACAGTTTTCTTTGATGATTTCCTGGAAAATATTGTCCAAGCTCTTTTTTTCATCATATTTTTCAGGGAGTCCAGTTATTTTCAGATTGTTTCTCCTGGATCTAATTTCCAGGTCTGTTGTTTTCCCAAGAAGGTATTTGACATTTTTTGCATTGTTTCATTTTTTTGGTTTTCCTTGACTGATTCTTGCTGTCTTGAGTCATTCAATTGCATTTGTTCGATTCTGATTTTTAATGAAATATTTCTTCACTCACTTTTTAAATATGTTTTTTTTTTAATTGTCCAATTGAGTTTTTAAGTGAATTCTTTGGTTCTATGGATTTTTTTTTCATTTTGCCAATTCTATTTTTAGGGAGTTATTTTCTTTTTCCAACTCACTAATTCTGCTTTTCAAGTATTTGCTTTGTTTATCCATTCTATCTTTAAATGAGTGAGATGACTTATCCAGACTCTCTTGCCAAGCTTCCCTTTCCTTTCCCCACTTTTCTTCTCTCTTGTGAGAGCCTTTTTAATTTCTTCTATGAGAGTCTTGTGTGTTGAGGACCAGATGATATCTTCCTTTGGGGATTCATCTGGAGATAACTCTTTTTAGTCTCCTCAGGGTGTAAAGTCTGCTCTTTATCCATATAGAAGCTATCAATATTTAGCATGTGCTTTAATTTTTTGCTCATTTTGTCAAAGAAGAGTCAAAGAAAACAAACTAACAAGAAAAACAAATGATCTGCTTTTTTGGGGGAGAGGGGAGTTGGATGGTATTACCAAGCTTCCTCTACAACAGGGGTCCTCAAATTATAGCCCATGGGCCAGCTGTGGCCCACTGATGACATTTATGCTGCCTGCCACTTTATGGCAAAATCAGACCAGAAGTGTTGTTCAACCTAAACTCACGTTAGCAACACACACTTCCAGCACTTGTCTGAGGTGGCAGAGACAGAGTGTGAGGTGATACTGATTTGAGGTGAGTTCACAGGCCAGGGTGTATGATGTGGGGAAGGGAGAGAGATGCAGAAGATGGAGAACTGATGGCCTGCGGTCTTGTAAACTAATGGAAGCCACCACAACAGACAGGTGTGAGAGATGAACAGTGCATGCTGCTGTGCTGCAGGGGGAATATATAGGCTGTGTCTGGTGTGTGGGTATAGTAACACTTAGTACTACAAGTCCCACCTTTACTCTATCATTGTCATTATACTGTAATGACAATGTAACATCTTCCTCTCTAGCACATGCTGTGGTACTGACTGCTATTGTCGTCCAGAGTGAGGCTCCTGGTATCAGGCTGTGGCCCTGTATCCATAGAGACCTCAGGTCTGGCTGTTGTGGTCATCAGTTTTATCATTGTGTATATGTTTTGTAGTTTCATATAGAGATGGAATATTGCTAACATATATCATTACCTTATAGTCCCTGGGGCTCTGACCTTAGTGCTCTCCACTTATCCTGAGTGTGATGAGTATGACAGGGTACAGAGGTGGTGTACTGCTTCATCCCCCTCCAGATTCTTAAGGTTCCCCATACACTTGTGAAGCTTCAAGTCTCATGATGACCTCCCTGGGAAGCCCCAATATACAATTTGTCACTGAAACTCATTCTGCACAGATACTATATCATGCAGTTACATACATATATGCACAGTTTTGCCTGCAATTATGATAAATTATGAGTGCAGCATGTATGATCATGCAGCGCTGGATCATGAGAATTGATCCCAGGATTCAGAGGAAGCCAGGGCATTTGAGAGGGCCGCCTGAGCAGTGGCTTGTATGCAGTGAAGATCTAAGCGGAAGAGAGTGCGGAAAATGGAGGCATCACAGCACAGAGGCAGCTTGGAAGAAGTTGGGCATTGCAGTCTGTATGTCTCTGTGTGGGCAAAGTTATTGCTAGTATATTGTTTTTGTAGCGCTGTACATATACATATATATATATATATATATATATATATATATATATATACACACACACACATATACTTGACTTGGAGTGTAGGATATTCAAAGAACAGTGGACTTATGATTACTTTTTCATGCAGTACAAGGAAAGAGCTGTATGTCTGATGTGCCAGAATATAGTGTCTGTGTTCAAAGAATATAATTTGTGTCAACACTATGGACTATGGAACTCAACATAAAGATAAATATCATTGGTTGGAGAAGTGAGAAAAGATAAAATATTAAAACTGAAAAATACATTGACAACTCAGCAAAATATTTTTGTGAAGCAGAAGAAGCTAAATATTTCATCACTGTGAGCAAGTTTTCAAGTTGCCAAGCTAATAGCTTGCACTGGCCGACCATTCTTGGAGGGAGAATTTGTTAAAGAATGCCTTCTTTCTGTTGCCAAAGAGATGTGTCCAGAGAAAGCCAATTTATTTAGTACAGTGAGTCTTTCAGGATTGCACTGATGATGGAAGAAATGGGAGACATCAGCATTTGCAAAACTCCAAAAAAAAAAAAATCATATTTATCCTTGGCACTCAACAAAAGCAATTATGTTTGTGATTCTGCACAACAACTAATTTTTATTCGTGGGACGAATGATTATTTTGAAGTCATGGAAGAGCTTGCTGCACTGCAAAGCATCAAAGGAACAACTACAGTAGAAGATATCTATGAAAAGGTTTGCCAAACTATGAACGGTTTGGAGCTGGACTGGGTTAAACTAGCCAGCGTGACAACTGATGGTGCCCCTAACATGGTGGGGTCTAAGAAAAGAGAAATTGCTTGCATTAACCAAGAGATGAACAAACATAACCATTCTCATCCAATCTCATCATCAATCCATACACTGCCTCATCCACCACCAAGTGCTGTGTAGTAAATCACTGAAGTGGGGCTCTGTTATGAAAATTGTGTTAACTTCATTAGAACTAATGTAATAAATCAATTTCAAGAATTTCTGCCTGAGCTAAATGGTGAGTATGAAGATGTTCTATATCACACAGAAGTCCGTTGGCTAAGTCGAGGGAGAATTTTGAAACGTTTCTATGACTTCCACGGATTACAACTTTTCTGCTTCAAAAAACAAAGAAGTACTAGAGCTCAATGATGCAGAATGGAAATGGCACCTTGCTTTTCTGACAGATGTAACAGAACTACTCAACAATTTCAATATGCAACTTCAAGGAAAGGGGAAACACATCTGTATATACAATCACATGTCAAAGCATTTGAAGTAAAATTAGGACTCCTCATCAAAAAAGTGAAAGAGGAAAACTGCCATCTCCCCACAACTCAAAATCTGTTAGCAGAAAAACTGCTGATTGCATTCCCAAACAAAACATGTGTGGATTCATTGGAAAAATTGCAAAATGAGTTCCAATTTAGATTTAAAGAGCTTCATCTCCATGAACAGGACATACAGCTTTTCTGTAACCCATTTTCTATTGACATTGAAAATGTGAATACAATTTACCAAATGAAACTGGCTGAACTGCAGAATCTTAAATCTCTGAAAGATGCATTCAAGTCAAGCAGCCTTCATAATTTCTATGCATCTCTCCCCTCTGAGATATGTCCTCATTTCAGGAACCATGCACTCAAAATGACAACCATCTTTGGCAGCACTTATGTTTGTGAACAGACTTTTTCTAGAATGAAACATTGGAATCTCCAACCAGATCAAGACTAACAGATGCACACTTGCATCACTTGTTATGACTAGTAGTGACAAATATGGAACCAGACATTGACCATCTCATTAGACAAAAGCAGGCCCATAGTTCCCATTGAAATACTGGTAAGTTTGCTGATTAACTTTACTTCATTTTAAACATTGTATTTGTTCCCATTTTGTTTCTTCACTTCAAAATAAGATACATGCAATGTGCATAGGAATTTGTTCATAGTTTTTGTTTTTACTATAGTCCAGCCCTCCAACAGTCTGAGGGACAGTGAAATGTCACCCTATTTTAAAAGTTTGAGAACCACTGCTCTACAGACTACAGGGGGCAGCAGCAAGGCATTAGCTATGCTGCATCTGTGCTCTGAGACTCTGAGATTCTGATTGCATGCTGAGACACTCCAGTAGCTTTTCTGGGTTACAGTCTTCAGCCCCTGTGTTTTTAGCTTTTTTGCTTGGCTACTGGTTTGCTGCCAGGGCAAAGTTGCCAACACTATAGTAAAGCTCTTCCTGCAGAATCGACTGAGATTACATTCCACCCCACTCCAGTCTGCTCAGTTGTGAACTGCCTGCCTTACTCTGTCTGCTGTGCTGTAGCTTCCTGCCTTCAGTCTACACCTGACCTAAATGTCCCCACCTGCTAGCAAAAACAGACCTTTTCTGGTGAATTTTGAAGATATCTTCTCTTGGTATTTATTTGTAGTTTTTTGTTTTGTTTTGTGTTTTGTGTTTTGTGTTTTGTGTTTTGTTTTTTGTTTTTTGTTTTTAGTTTTTTGTTTTTTGTTTTTTTGTCAAGCGCTAATTCCAAGGCTTGTCATGAAATAAATTATTCTGAGAGAAAACACAGAACTTAAGTAAATGTGGGCATTCTCTCCACCATCTTGGCTGGAACCCCTCAAAATTGTTTATTTTGTGATCAATAATTTGCATTTTTTTCATTGGTTTTTCCTTTTTGATGTGATCTTTCTTGTGCAGTAAGATAATTGTACAAATATGTTTACATATATTGGATTTAAAATATATTTTCACATATATTGGTTTGTTTGCCCCCTAGGGAAGGGGATGGGGGGGAGGAGGGGAATATTAGGAACACAAGGCTATGCAAGGATCAATGTTTTAATATTATCTATGTATATGTATAATAATAATAAATAAATATCTTTAAAATAAAATAAAATAAAATAAATAAAAAGCTTTAAAAAAAAAAAAAACTAAAAACAAAGAAATAAATAATCCACCAAAAATGAAATAAAATAAAATACCTTACTTCACAGGACAATTTTTAGGAGTTTAATTTAAGCCTATATGTGCTATATTATTAAATGTCTATTATATGTATTGAATGCTAAAATGAGTTATATGAATTTTACATGGTTATTAATAGAAAAGCATTAAATAAATTACCATTATTCAACAACAATACTATTTGAGGATGTATTCTGATGGAAGTGAATATCTTCAAAATAGAGAAGATCTAATCCAATTCCAATTGATCAATGATGGACAGAATGAGCTACACCCAGAGAATGAACACAGGGAAATGAGTGTAAACTGTTAGCATTTTTTTGTTTTTTCTCCCCAGGTTATTTTTACCTTCCAAATCCAATTCTTCCTTTGCAACAACAACAACAAAATTTGGTTCTGCACATGTATATTGTATCTAGGTTATAATATAACATATTTAATATATATATGGGAAAGCCTGCATCTAGGGGAGGGGGTGCAGGGAAGGAGGGGAAAATTCTGAACAGAAGGAAGTACAAGGGATAATGTTGTAAATAATTACCTATGTATATGTACTGTCAAAAATGTTATAATTATAAAATCAATTAAAAAATGTAAAAATTTTAAAAGTAAAAAGAAAAAAAATTACCATTTTTAAAAATGAAGGTATTTTTCCATTTCATTTAAGTTACCGAATTTATTGGCATAAAGTTGTGGGCAAAGTAGTTCCTAACTACTGTTCTAATTTCCTCTTCATTAGTGGTGAGTTCTCCCTTTTCATTTTTAAGTCTAACAATTTGCTTTTCCTCTTTCCATTTTTAAAATCAGATTTACTAAGGGTTTGTCTACCTTTAATTGTAAAAATGTTTTCCCAATTTACTTCCTTTCTAATCTTATTTGCATTAGTTTTGTTTGTACAAAAGCTTTTTAATTTGATGTAATCCAAATTTTCTATTTTGTGATCAATAATGATCTCTAGTTTTCCTTTGGTCCCAAATTCCTTCCACCTCCACAACTCTGAGAGGTAAACTATCCTATGTTCCTCTAATTTATTTATGATTTTGTTCTTTACGCCTAAATCATGGACCCATTTTGATCTTATCTTAGTATGTGGTGTTAAGTGTGGGTCCATGCCTAGTTTCTGCCATACTAATTTCCAGTTTTCCCAGAAGTTTTTGTTAAATAATGAATTCTTATCCCAAAAGTTATGATCTTTGAGTTTGTCAAACACTAGATTGCTATTTTTATTCACTATCTTGTCCTGTGAACCTAACCTATTCCACTGATCAACTAGTCTATTTCGTAGCCAATACCAAATGGTTTTGGGGATCGCTGCTTTATAATATAGTTCTACATCAGGTACAGCTAGGACACCTTCATTTAATTTTTTTTATTACTTCCCTTGAAATTCTTGACCTTTTGTTCTTCCATATGTTATTTTTTCTAGATAATAGTTTCTTGGGAGTCTGATTGGTATGGCAGTAAATAAATAGATTATTTTAGGGAGTGTTGTCATCTTGATTATATTCACTTACCCTATCCAAGAGCACTTAATGTCTTTCCAATTATTTAAATCTGACTTTATTTTTGTGGCAAGTGTTTCGTAATTTTGCTTATATAATTCCTGACTTTCCTTTGCTAGATATATTCCTAAATATTTTAGACTATCAACCATTATTTTGAATGGAATTTCTCTTTGTATCTCTTGCTGTTGGATTGTATTGGTAATGTATAAAAATTCTGAGGATTTATATGGATTTATTTTGTATCCTACAACTTTGCCAAAGTTCTGAATTATTTCTAATAGCTTTTTAGCAGAGTCTTTGGGGTTCTCTAAGTATGCCATCATATCATCTGCAAGGAGTGATAGTTTGATTTCTCATTACCTACTCTAATTCCTTGAATCTCTTTCTCAACTCTTATTGCTGAGGCTAGAGTTTCTAGTACAATATTGAATAGTAATGGTGATAATGGGAAACCTTGTTTTACTCTTGATCTCATTGTGGAAGGTTCCAGCTTATCGCCATTACATATGATGTTTACTGACAGTTTTAAAAAATATGCTCCTTATTACTTTAAGGAATAATCCATTTATTCCTATACTCTCAAGTGTTTTTAGTAGGAATGGATGTTGGATTTTATCAAAAGCCTTTTCTGCATATATTGATATGATAATATGTTTTTTTGTTAATTTGCTTATTGATATAGTCGATTATGCTAATAGTTTTCCTAATATTGAACCAGCCCTGCATTCCTGGTATAAATCCCACTTGGTCATAGTGTATTATCCTGGGGATGATTTTCTGAAGTGTTTTTGCTAATATTTTATTTAAGATTTTAGCATCAATATTCACTAGGGAAATTGGTCTATAATTTTCTTTCTCTGTTTTCAGCCTACCTGGTTTAGTTATCAGTACCATGTCTGTGTCATTAAAGTAATTTGGTAGGACTCCTTCAATCCCTATTTTTTTCTAATAGTTTATATAGCACTGGAGTTAGTTGTTCTTTAAATGTTTGGTAGAATTCACACATAAATCCATTTAGTCCTGGAGACTTTTTCTTAGGGAGTTGGTTAATAGCTTGTTCTATTTCTTTTTCTGAAATGGGACAATTTAGGCTATTTATTCTTCTTCTGTTAATCTGGGCAAGTATATTGTTAAAGGTATTCTACCATTTCATTTAAATTATCAAATTCATTGGCATAAAGTTGGAAAAAGAAGCTCCTAACTATTACTCTTCATTAGTGGTGACTTCTATCTTTTCATTTTTAAGACTAACAATTTGTTTTTCCTCTTTGCATTTTTTTTTATCAGATTTACTATGGGTTTGTCTATTATGTTGGTTTTTTCATAGAGCCAATTCTTAGTTTTATTAATTCAATATTTTTTTTTGTTTTGCTTTGTTTTTTTTTTTTTTACTTTCAATTTTATTAATTTCACCTTTTATTTTTAGGATTTCAAGTTTTGTGTTTGTCTGGGGTTTTAAATTTATTCCTTTTCTAGCATTTTTAGTTGTAAGCCCAATTCGTTGACTTTCTCTTTCTCTAGTTTATGCAAGTGGGCCTCTAGATATATAAAAGTTCCCCTTACTACTACTTTGGCTGCATCATAGACATTTTGATATGATATTCCATTATTGTCATTTTTTTGGGTGAAGTTATTAATTATGTCTATGATTGCTGTTTCACCCAATCATTCTTTAGTATGAGATTATTTGGTTTCCAATTAATTTTTGGTCTATTTTCACCTGACATTTTTTTGAATGTAATTTTCAATGCATCATGGTCTGAAAAGGATGCATTTAGTATTCTGATTTACTGCATTTGATTTTGACGTTTTCATGTCAATTTTATGATTATTATTATTTATTATAATTTTATGATCAATTTTTGTATAGGTTCTATGAACTGCTGAGAAGAAAGTGTACTCCTTTCTGTCTCCATTTAGCTTTCACTAAAGATTTATCATATCAAACTTTTCTTGTATTCTGTTTATCTCTTTGACTTCTTTCTTATTTATTTTGTGGTTTGATTTATCTAATTGTGAGTGCAATGTTGAGATCTCCCACTATTATAGTTTTGCTGTATATTTCTTCTTGCAGCTTTCTTAATTTCTCTTTTAAGATTTTAGATGCTGCACCACCTGGGGTGTATATGTTTAATATTGATACTGTTTCATTATCTATGCTACCCTTTAGCAGGATATAATGCCCTTCTTATCTCTTTTAATTAGATCAATTTTTGTTTTTGCTTGATCTGAGATGAGGATGTCTACCCCTGCTTTTTTGGCTTCGCCTGAAGCATAATAGATTCTGCTCCACCCTTTTACTTTTATTTTGAATGTATCACCCTGTTTCAGGTGTGTTTCCTGTAAACAACTTATAGTAGGATTCTGGCTTTTAATCCAGTCTGCTAACTGCTTCCTCTTTATGAGGTAGTTTACCCCATTCACATTTATGGTTAGAATGACTAATTCTATATTGCTTGCCATCCTATTAACCTCTGCTTATGCTTGTCTCCTTTCCTTCCCTCTTACCCCCCTACCCAATATTAAACTTGTGAACACCATTTGCTTTTCACAGCCCTCCCTTTTTAGTATTCCTCCCTCACCTTAGAGTTCCTCCCCCTATTTTCCCTTTTTCATTACAAGTTCTGTATTCCCTTCCCCTTAGCTTACTCCTTCACTCCCACTTTTCAATGAAGTAGAAGTTTCAGTATAAATCAAATATGTCTATTGATAAATACTATGTTCATCTCCCTCCTTTCTTTCTCTCAGATATAATAGGTTACCTTTGCCTCTTCATGAGATGTATTATTACCACTTTACCCTTTTTATGATATAATTTCCTTTCTACCTCTAGTTTTTAGGACAAATTATACATGTGTTCTTTACATATCTTTATGGCAACAATATAGTTTTCAAGATTTCTTTTTACCTTTTTAGAAATCTCTTGAGTTCTGTATTTGAAGATCAAACAGTTTGTGGAGATGTGTTTTTTTCATCAAGAATAGATGGAATTCATTTATTTCGTTAAATGTCCATCTTCTTCCCTGGAAAAGAATGCTCATTTTTGCTGGGTAAGTTATTCTGGGTTGCATACCAAGTTCCTTAGCCTTTGGGTATATCATATTCCAGGCCCTTCGCTCTTTTAATGTGGACGCTGCTAGATCCTGGGTTATCCTTATTGTGGCTCCTCCATATCTGAATTGCTTTTTTCTAGCAGCTTCCAATTTTTTTTTTCCTTTGTCTGATGGTTCTTGAACTTGGCCACTATATTTCTTGGCGTTTTGATTTTAGGGTCTCTTTCAGTAGGTTATCGATGAATTTTTTCAATGTCTATTTTACCCTGTGTTTATAAAACATCTGGGCAGTTCTCTTTGATAATTTCCTTGAAAATAGTGTCCAGGCTCCTTTTTTTCCTCACATTTTTCAGGGAGTCACATTATTCTCAAATTGTCTCTCCTGGATCTGTTTTCCAGTTCTGTTGTCTTTCCAATAAGGTACTTTACATTCTTTTCAATTGTTTCTTTTTTCTGGTTTTGCTTGACTACTTCTTGGTTTCTCCTTGAGTCATTTATTTCTACTTGTTCGAATCTAGTTTTCAATGATGTGTTTTCTTCACTCACTTTTTTGTAATTGTCCAATTGAGTTTTTATCTTATATGGAATTTTTTTTCCATTTCATCAATTTTACTTTTTAGAGAGCTGTTTTCTTTTTCCAACTCACTAATTTTATTTCTCAATGATTTGATCTCTTTATCCACTCTGGATGACTTCTCCAGCCTCTCTTGCCAAGTTTCCCTTTCCTTTTCCCATTACTCTTCTAGCTCTCTTGTGAGAGCCTCTTTGATTTCCTCTATGAGAGTTTTGTGTATTGAGGAGCAGATCATATCCCCCTTAGGGGATTCCTCTGGAGACAGTCTGTTTTTAGTCTCCTCAGGGTTTGAAGTCTGCTCTCTATCCATACAGAAGCTGTCATTGGTTAGAGCCCTTTTCAATTTTTGTTCATTTTGTTGGAGCGGGAATAGAAGAAAACAAATTGACAAGAGAAACGATTGGTCTGTTTCTGGGGGTGAGGGGGGAATGGGGCTGGATGGTGTTACTGGATTTCCTCTACAGACTGTGGGAAACAGAAATGAGTCACTAGCAGGACAGCAATGGCTGTGCGCTGTGTCTGTGCTCTGAGGCTCTGAGAACTGGTTGAGTCTCTCTGGGTGGGTGTCGTGGTAGCCGTTTTGTAGAGACTCTAGCTTTCTGGGGTTTTATTCTTTACCTCCGGTGTTTACACCTTCTCTGATGATCCTGGCTTGCTGCCAAGATGGAACATCCACATTGTGGTAAAGGTCATTCCTCAGAATTGGAAGAGATTGCACCCCTCTCCCCTCTGGTCTGAGCAGTGTGAGCTGCCTGCCTTGTTCTGACTGCTTGCCTTCAGTCTGTGTCCAGTTTGTTTGGCCCCTTCCCCAAGCAAACACAGACCTTTTCTGGTGAATTTCAAGGATGGCTTCTTTTGGTGATTATTTGTAGGTTTCTTTTCCGGTCAAGCATTAATTCTGAGTCCTGTCATGAAGTAAATTCTGAGAGAAAACACGCAGCTGTGTGCCTCCTCTCCACCATCTTTGCCAGAAGTCAGAAATTACCATTAACTAAATTACCATTAACTAAAGGAATAAAGTGATCTCTTTCATGAAAAGTATAGCCAAAATATTTGTCTAAATGACTAAAAATAGGAAGAACCTTGCAAATTTTCTGCCTTGATTTTATAATTCTTCAGCCTACATGATTATATGCTGGAAATGATATCATGAACAATTAGTTATAAATTTTGCCTTATCTACATTCTAACTGTGAATTTCTGCAAGTCCTCTAACTTCTTTGGGCCTATATTTCCTTTTTCTTTGAATCATGGATCTAAGTTTCCCTTACTATCCATTGAAATCAATACCCATAAACAGCCCTGTTCTAACCCACATCGTTGCTGCTTCAATTCTGTTAAACACTGGAATATATGAAGAGTTGAAAGTTGCCAAAGAAAACCAGATCACCAAGTATGTAAATCTGTAGTGCAATATAACACACTTTTAAAATTCTAGGTTAGTTCTAAATATAGTTGTGCACCTCTCTGAAGAATAAAGTGCCTGGGTTTTGTGGCAGTTATTTTCCTTAAAGCACAAGTGATTTATATTCAGGTTCTTCGGGTGTCTCAACTGCATTTTGGTTAAAAGTAGCAGAAGAATGATCAATGAGTAGAAAAGGAAGAAAGCTATTGTATAAATGCTTTATACAGGTTTATATTATATATCTAAAGAATAAAAAGTGTTTATTTGAAGTAAAACACATTTATGTTACTTTTAAAGTAATTTACCATATTTATTATGTATAGATAATCTATTTTATTACTCTTAACTGTCCCACTCAGAGTGTGCATCAGCATATTTACTTTTCACATATATTTTCCTTAGATTGTGAGGAATTCTGAGGTTTCAAATTTTTAAAAAATGTGTAACCTAGAATTCTGTCTGTTTACAATATCCAAATGGAGGTAGGTTATTTTAAATATGATTTAAATCTATTGGCAAAATATTTTTTTATATCTTAAAATCCTTATGGGGACACTATTTTATCAATGCCAGAAAATCTGAATTCTGCATATATTGCTATTGTGATGCAGATTTTAAAATCCTAATATTTTTATTTACCTCTGTCTTTCTCTATACAGGTTCTCCTTGCCTTCAGGAAGATCAGAATGCAATTCTTTCAAGCGACTTATCAGTAAAATTTAAATATTCACAATTGACACAACTCACAAGAAAAGTTATGAGTTTAGAAAACACAATTAGGGAACTACAGGAAAATTTCTCGGAAAGAATCAAAACTGAATTCCAATTAATGCATCAAAAAGTAGAATGTAATACCTGTAGAGGCAGGTATGGAACTCTTAATTTTAAATAAAGACTTGAAAGCATTTCTCTTACACTGCAGCATTGTGTGACAGGCAATTTGAGGAAGTCAAAAATGAAAAATATTTAAATGAAAATTATAATGAGCCTTCCTTGATCCCTTTTATTCTATGGGGTATGATCCATCTTCCTGCTTGGAATAATTTTCAGTGAATGCCCACTGCTACTTCATCATGTTATTTTTTTAAAGGACAGATAATTGTCTTTAATCAGATACATTTATCAAGTGCCTTCTATGTGACAAGTATGATTGTGGGCAATGAGACTCAAAGACAACAATGAAATACCATTGGGAAGTTTGCATTGAATTTAAGAATACAGTATACACATACAAATGTAAATACAATAAAGTCATAGAAATTTAGAGCAGGGAGGAACAGAGTTTGGTTTTCAGGGGAGAGTACTATGCAGCATCTTCATGTAGAAGAAACTACCTAAGTAAAGCTTAAAAAAAATGGACATGGAGGTTAGGAAAGGAACATTACAATCCAGGCTGAGAAGACACTCAACACAAGAGTATGACCTGGGAGTTCTGTGTTGTCCTGTGTGGAACCAAAAGGAGGGCACTTTTTTTTTTTTAACTGGATTGTAGAGTGCAAGAAAGTGATGTAATGTATGATGAAGTTAGAAAGGTAATGTGTGCTTCTGATATGTTATAAATACTCTGTTTATTCAAATTCTTCAGAAAATACTCCCCAAATATATGCAAAATACTTTTGAAACTTTAGGGCAGATATGAATGATGGCCTTAGCTGTCTCAGAGCTTACACCTTTGGAAATGGTATGGTTTCTCTGGGTGATTTCATCGACTCCTTATGAGTTCCCTTAACACCCTTGTAGAGGAATGATTTCCAGGGTTATATGTACTCAGTCCTATCTTTCTCTTGAGCTCCTTCCATACATCACTAATTTTGGGGGGGAACATCTCAAGTAGGATGTGCCACATGCATCTTGATCTTAACAGGATTATCTTAATTCCTAACCTCCCCCCCCACCTCTTCTGAATGTTCCTATTACAATGATAGCACTTTCCTCCAATTTTTACTTCTGATATTCAATCTAATATCAAATTTTCTGCCTTTGTAGCATCTCTCATAGCAGTCCATTTCTATCTAATAACAATCATCAGTATAATGCAGGCATTCTTTGTCTCATATTATTGCACTTACCTTCTTTCTCTGAATGAAGACTTTCCACATACTAATCCATTCTTCACTCAGCTGCTAAAGTGATTTTTTCCTAAAGCATAAATTTTACTATTTCTCCTTTAGCAGTGTTGGCTCCTTATCAGCTCCAAGATCAAATATAAACTCCTTTTATTGACTCTCAAAGTCCTTATAATCTGGCCTCTTAACTATTTTTCCAGTTTTCTTATACTTTACTGCTCTCCTAGAGACCACCTATATTGGCCTACTGCTATTAATTTTCTTTCTCTTAAGAGTATTTTCCTCATTTTATGTAAAAAAAAAAACTTATTTAAACATTGATCGTTTAAACATTTTGACTTCTAAAAGTTCTCTGTAAAACAGTAAGCACTTTGATATAGATTATAAAGGTATAATCATGTTAAATATATTTCCATATTATTAATAGCACAGGAGAAAAAACAATCTAAATGAGAAATTTAAAGTGAAAATAGTTTAGTTTGACCTGCATTTGGGTTCTATACTTTCCTTCTTTTGATGTGGATAGCATTTTTCATCATGAGTCTCTTGAGATTATTTTAGATCATTGTATTGCTGAAAAGAATTAAGTTACTGATAGATGATCATCTCACAATATTGATGTACAATGTGATCATTCTCCTCACTTTATTTCACTTCATGTAAATCCATCTTGGTTTTTCTGAAATTTGGCTGTTTGTCAAATTTCAGTCCCCTGAGAAACGAAGTGCCTTTTTCTGATATTCCCTCCAAGATATTTGATATATAACTTGCTTTCATGTATTTTATTTACATATTGTTTTATCCAATTAGAACGTAAGCACCTTAAGGGCAGGGATTGGTGTTTTTGACTTTGTTTACATCCCCAGTGCTTAGCACAATACTTGGTACATAGGAAGCATTTAATGAATGCTTTTTTATTAATAATGGCTGACTTATTGGGAGTTCTCTTATGTATTACAATAGCCTATAAACAGCATGTAGAATCTCTCTTGACTTGACTAGAAGAGTATTGTAGAATGATTTCTCCATCAAAATATAACCTATCCTTTATATTTTCAGTAGGACAATCTTTCTATATCAATATTATTATATTAATATTACATAATATTAATATATTTCAATCTTTTCTAATCCAACATTGTTGAAAGTTATACTCCTTATTTGCTAATTATGATTATTTTATTTTCTCATTCATCACTTAAATTTATGACAACCTTATTTCAATATCTCAATCCTGGAGGGTTATGAAATACTGAAAATAATAAGTCAAAAATAAGAACAGTGTCATTTGTTTGTAATGAAAGTTGGTCTCCTTAGTTTTTCCTGAAAATCATTTCAAATTCTAATTACCATGCCAGAGAATTGTCTTTTTCAGTATGAATAGTATAGGCAGGATTTTTGACTCCTCTTTTGTTCAGCTCCCATTTAGCATACAGTCTGCATGTTCAAATCTTAAGAATAGTGGTAAAAGCAGACTGTAAGCAGACTTTTAGACTAGTATTGGGCTTAAAATACTGGTGAATATTTCAAACGTAAAAAAAAAATCTTGATGGATTTGGGTCTTTTCAACAGTATGAAATGTTTCAGGTCAATTCCAGTAGATTGGTGATGGAAAGAGCAATCTGCAGCTAAAAAGAGCACTGTGGGGAATGAATGTGGGTCTTATCATGGTATTACCTTTTTTGTTGTTGTTTGCTTTTTTGTCTTTCTCATTTTTCCCTTTTGACCAGATATTTGTTGTGCAGCATGATAAATTACAAAATAATTGCACATGTTCAATATATATTGGATTACTTGCTGTCAAGGGGAAAGAGTGAGGGGACAGAAGGGAAAAAAATTCAGAAACAAGATTTTGCAATGTTTTTTGTTTCTGTTTTTGATAGTGTGACACTATCTTTGTGTGTATTTTAAAAATAAAACTTATTTTAAAATAAAATACAGTATGAAAAAAATAAATAAAGAATCCTAAAATTTTCATTTTCCCTCACAAAGTTCACTGTAAAATTTTCTCTTCACTATTTTAAAGTTTTATTCATTTTTAGAAACCTTTCAAGACTATATAACAATCATTTGTAATTTCTTTTTTCCAAATGCAATACTGAACTCTAGATTGGAAAGTGAAAAACAAAATAAAGAAAAACTACAAGCAGAAATTGATTACCCTTCCTGTGTAAGTTCTGACACGGAACATCAAACATCAAAACTAAACCTTCTTCAAGAAACAGACGAGTGGCTTGTGTTAAAGGACCAATTGATATATGAGATTGGCATCTTGTCAATTAAGCTTTCTAAAGCTGAAAATGAGATTAACCAATTACGTGATTCCCTCAGAGAAAAGACATTGATTTTAGAAAACACACACAGAGAATTAAACCAGACCAAGGATAATGTAAAGGAACTTGAACATAAAAAGCATATGGAAAAGGAAAAGTCAAACAGATCATTTCTCACAAAAGTTTCCATGCAAGAAGGATTAACCCAAATGCAGAGGGGAATTCAGTTGCTTCCAGAACCATTTGAAGATGTCCAAAACACAGAGGTCTTCAAAAGAGTGGTATCAAATGGTGTCCAGGTGCAATTTAACGATCGCTCCATGACCCTTTATGCTGAAAATGAAAAACAAGATTGTATGATAGAAGAGAGAAATAAAGAATCAGATGATGAATATGTCTATTTAAGAAAGCAAATACATAAATATGAACATGAAAAGGCAGAAACAGAGGTAGGTCTTTAAATAATATCATCTGACAAATATTTAACATTTTGAAATGAATTTCAGTTATTTTGATCAAGATAAATTAGGAATATGAATTTTCATCAGGTTTCTGATATTAGTACCTTTCATTGTAAATATTCTGATATTCAAGAAAGGAGAATGAGGAAGTATTTGTGAATGATACCCATTATTTAGATTAGATGATTCATTTTGATTAAAAATATTGTGTAGCTAGCTCATGAAATTTTAAATGCATAGTATTGGTTAATGGATGTAAATGGAGTTAAGTGAATACTGATAGATTGGTAGTTCTAATAATTTGTCTGGTATTCCATTTAATGCTAAAACAGAATAAATGATTAGAAATGCTGAAACAAAATACATCCTGAAAAATATGCTAGTAGTACTGTAACAATTCAAATTAGTCATCCAAATTGAGATACTGTAGGACATTACAGTTATTACCCTTTTCATAACCATTGAAACATGTCTATTCATCTGACTAATTTTAATTCAAACTATTATAAACTGATTTTAGAAATATTAAATAGTTGATCATATTTTAATGGAATTAAAAAGATTAGTAATTACTTTTGTTTACAATTTTAGGACAATAATTCTGTTCAAAGAGACTGTGATTATGCATTAAGAATTAATTTTAGTGTGTGGTAATAATGCCATTTTTAAAATGTGCTTTTAATTTCCTACTACATATTTGTGAAGTCTGGGCTAGCTCCCTCTGAAGGGCTCACAATCAGCCCTAGTCAGGATAAGCAAAAGACTTTGCCCCACATTGGGCGCCGAAATGTAAAGTTCTGTCGTCTCTCAATTGAAGTCCTTCTCTGGGAGGAGGTTTCTTTTCTGTATAATCTTTTACTCTGTGTGTAGGTTTCTTGAGAGGCTTCTAGAGCCTCCAACCAGCCTCTTCTTCTTCTTCCTGAATCCTGGCTCTGAATCTCCTCCAGTTCTTGTCCTTCCCCAATCCAGACTGCTTCTTTTAGACTACCATCTAAACTCAATCTCCCAGTCTAGACTGACTCTCCAGACTCAATGTTGCCTCTTTCCTCTAAGAGAATGGGTTTGTGAGAACTCCTACAGGCAGTGAACTTGCTCCTTTTAAAGGTTGTATAAACTCCTTTTAAAGGTGTAAACTTCTTTAAATGTGTAAACTCCTTTTCAGAAGTCTAAAGGTGTAAAACCCCTAAAGGTGTGAACTCTGAGTTAGAGAATTGTTTAGACAACCTGAGTTGATCACTTTATAATCCTAACACATATTTATTATTTATGTCAGTATTTTTTTCAACATTTTTACTAACACTAATTGCATAATGTCCAGAATAGCAGTGTCTGGGATCAGTGCCTTTCATTTATTGAAAATAGATAGCTTTTTACTGTCTAATAGTAGTTCTCATTATCTGTGATGCTTTCAGTATACACAGTGAATGGAAGGACTACCAACTATTGATTATGTAACTATGTCAGATAAAAAATTTGATTTTTAGTTTTAATTTTTATAATCACATAGCTGAATATATTCATTTCACAGTGGAATTTAGCCTTTTTGTAATAATTCAATTAATTTTGCCAATTTTCTTTAGACATTTTACACTGTTTTCTTTTAGCTTAATTTCTTTTCAAAAGGTGACTAGAATTAACTGAATTTTGTTTTTACAAGATAATTAATCTTATCTAATGAAATAGAAAATGTTAAATGTCTTTTACATTTTAGCTTCATTTTTCTACTATTCACATATGCAATACTTTAATTTATAGTGAAAATGCACAGGATTTTAAATAACATGTATTAAATCACATACATATAAATGTGTTTGTATTTTGTGTGTCTATGTACATTTATGTATGTATATATGTGGGTATAAGGTTAGAGAAAGAAATGAAATTGTTTCCCTTTAGTAGTAACCTTGCAATCATACTGTGTATACATAAGTGGTAGAACTATAGAAAATATAGTTTTCCCCATTTTCTGTCCATCAACTACTATATCATCTCCTTTTATAAAACAAAATTTCTTTGAAGACTTGGCAAGGACAATTAAAGACATGAATAGTAGCTAACAATGTCTACACTCCACTCTCCTCCTTTTTTTTTTCTTTCATCAAATAAGGTGAATCTTTTCAAGTAATCTTATCAGAGCTGACTAGCATAACAGGGCATGTGATCATCCCCCAGAGAAGAGGAAAAAAACTGCACCTTTTTCTAATGGGTATCCTTATTCATCTAAGTGTACATGCAAAGAACTTTTTCTTAAAAATAGAAGTAAAATCCCCCTGATGTTTCTATCAGGTATAAGAAGCTATATATTCTACACTCCACCATTCTCCCATCTTCCATATGAATTGACCATAAAAAAGCTTTACCCACTATGTGCTTTTGGAGGTGTTATAGTTCTCAGGAAGATGAAATGAGAAAATCAGATTGGAAGTAATGCTTTATGATGAGCAAGGAAGAATATAGCATTTGGTCCATATTGGATGAAGGGTGTGTGGTATAGTCAAAAGAACTTTGTGATCTTAAGAAATAAGGCCTGATCTTTTTCTCAATGACTACTTTTATGACTTAACTGATTTAACTTCTTTGGTTCTTAATTTTCTCAACTGCAAAATGAGGTGGTGACATTAAATAGTCCCTAAAAATTTTCCTGCTTCTAAATCTATGATAACCATCAATATGTTCATGTAATTAAGTTGAATATGAAAATATATTAGTTAACTTTGAAGGCATATTTATTTCATATAAGTCAATACTGACATGTAAAATCAGTAGTAGAAATTCTTTGTACATATTTCTATCAGCATGTCATAAGAAAACTACAAGAAGTTGTGCATGCCAAAAAAGAAGAATCCATGACTTCACAAGAGATTATGTCACCTTATCAAAAGGTTTTGGATGTGAAGCCACTATGGAAGGAATTAGATCAAAACAAAAGTAAAGTACGTATGCAAAAATTCAATAATTTGTTAATTGATTAATTAAAAGTGTTTTCACTCTACCAGTTTCTTTTTTACCAGTGTTATAGTTTGTGACAACTATGCCTGCCATTTAAACTGACAGAACAAGACCTATAATAGCTATCATTTGTACCCATTTATACTATGTGTATTTTGGGATAATTATTTTAACTCATAATGTTGTTTACCTATCCTCACAGAAATAATATTTTCTAAAATAACAATAAATAATGTATATCATACTTTATATATGTAAATACACACAAATATATGCCTAGGCTACTTAGTGGAAATAGGAATAGAACTTTCCATCTGGAGTTAGAAAGGTCTGGGTTCAAATGTGGCCTCAGATAATATCAGGGTTATCTGGGAGGGGGGGAAATCACTTAATCTTTCTCAGCTTCTTCAACTGTACAATAAAGATAATAATAGCACCTATCTCCCAGAGTTGTTGTGAGAATCAAATGAGAAAGCACTTAATGAATGCTTGTTTCTCTGTTCATAAAATGTCATTATTTTCAGTTTTCTATAAAAGTAATGTAGATATATAAAAGTCTTACATTTTGACAAACCTCTCCAAATCATTTAGTTTTCCCTGTCACTCACTTTCTTTATTTTCTTCCCATTACTTTTGGACATATTGATTAAAATTGTAACTTTCAAACAAGTCTTTGTCTTCAGGCTATAGTCTAGGAACTAGCTGTGGACTGAACTTTTTAAGGAATAGCAAGGAAGCAATAAATATTTGTCCATTTAGCTAAGTTAAATGGCATTCAGAGCAAACTAGCACCATTTCTTTCCTTTCTTCATCCCCTAATTAGGCAAATAATTAAGTTATATAAGTACTGGGTGAGAATTCCATTTCTTCTTTGTTCAATAATTAGTCCATCAATTAGTGAATGTCAGTTCTGTGATTTATACTTTATATTTATACTTTATATATATACATGTATGCATATGTATATATATATATATATATATATATATATATATATATATATATATATATATATATATATATATATATATATATGTATATGTGTGTGTGTGTGTGTGTGTGTGTGTGTGTGTGTGTGTGTATTTATGACAGGTTCTGACTAGGTTACCAAGCATGGAAAATCCATGCTCTCTAGTGAAGAATTTGCAGTCTCACTGAGAAGCCAATGTAAAATAGGGAAAATTCTTTTATAATAGAAGTTATCATGAAAACAAGCAACAAATGGGTTGTAGATAAATAACATAAACATTTATTGAAGAGAGCAAGAGCTTGAGTGAAGTAGATGGGAGGGGGGAAGGGACATAGTGAGGAAAGGAGAAAGGGAGACAAAGATAGAGAGACAAAGACATAGAGAGAGAAAAAAAAAAAGATCACTGGTTGGAGATTAGATAATACTTACTCTAATCCTCTTCTTCCCAATATGAAAAAATGCCCATTGCAAAACTTCTGAGTTAGCATCTCTATTGAAAGAGCAGTTGTCAAATAGTAAATTTAATATATTTTTTATAATTGCATGAATATAATTTATTAAAAACCTATATTGGAAACTTACTTGTCCAAAGGCTACTTTAAAGAAAATGTCTGTTCTGTAGAGCAAAAGTTTCATAATGTAGTACATCAACAAGCATAATCAACAAGGATAATCAAGATTATCATTATTGTGTACAAGATATCTTTGGCGTTATGTATTGGTTTGGAATTAGGAAAATTAATTTCAGCCCATTCTCTATGATTTACTAGCCAGAACACTCCAAGAAATTTTCTAAAGACTATTTACCTCAGACAACTATTTAGGGTTTCTAGTTATAGATGTCTGTGATCTACACTGATGAAGTGTCCTGTGCTACTAAAATCATACATTTTTTTACATATGTAATGTTGGGTATATATGTAAAATGTAAGTGCATTGCAAATAGTGACATCTAGAATATAAAAATGCATACCTTTGTCTATGCAATGGGCAACTACTTGATTAACTAATAAAATTTTTGTTAAATTTTAATCCTTATGTACAAGCATCACTAATTGAGAGTTAACTAAAGATAAGATTATGATTTAATTTTTAAAATTGAAAAATTTTGAAACATTTTGTTTGGAATTTTTATAGCTGCAGGAATCTCAAGAAGAGAATGAACAGTTACAGTGGTGTATTAATGAGTTAGAAGATTATGTACAAAAGTAAGAGTTAAAGAATTTTTATGCTAGTAGAGCAAATCAAAATGATAAACTACCAAAATGTATTCATAATACAACATCATGCAATTCTTTATTTCTAATTAATTTTTTTCAAATGGGAAAGAAGAATAATGTGCTTAAGTATAACTTATTTTGAAATGAATAAATAAATAATTTGTACTCAGTCCTGGGAATGTAAATTTCAAAAGTGTATTGGACTTCAAGCAGAATTTACCTCCTATAAAGGGAGAGACACTTTGGTCCTAAGAGTTTCAGAAATGTAGCTGTAGGGAAACAGATTGGATGATATGTTTCAAAAAAATATTGGTTTTCATGGTGCCAGTTTATTTAAGTGCTGCACTTTGATTATAATGAAAATCATCAGAATGACAAAGGATAAGTCATAAGAACCAGGCTAGAAGCAGTGTAATCCAATATATAGACAACTTGCCCCCAAATCATGAAAATTTGTGTTCAGTTTGTGTATGTTATTTGCTGTGTATTCTATTCCAATCACTTTGTTTCCCACAAAGTTTACTAAAATTATACATTGAAGAGCTGCCACAGGTATACATTGCTAGAAGGATTTTCCTGATGAAGACTTTCCTATTCCAATAAAAAGTTTATGTCTTAGTACACCTCCCCCCCAAGGAAATATCCCTTCAAAAACATCTTGGATGACTGTGCCTTATCAAGATTTTTTCCACAAGAATTATATAATTATTTTAATATCCAATTGCTAACATAATTATAAATTAAGAAAGTATTTTTGAAGAATACATGGATTTATTTTAAAAAAGAAAATTGACTGGCTTTTTGATCTTCAGAAATAATTGTTAAGAGAATTGAGTTTAATGGGAAGAGTTCAAATCCTGATTCTAACATATACTGACCGTGACACTGAGTCACAGTGTGACCCTCTCAGTCCTGGCAGGAAACTTTGGAATATTTGAGATTGCAAATATGAATAGGTACACAATATCTTCCTACACCAAGGACAACTCCAAAGCACTGTGATTTTAGATCACAATGATATATGTATGAAATGTCTTTAAAATAGATATACTTGTCTAAATATGTCAATGTATGTGAATATAGGAGTGGTTATATGCAAATATAAGTTTCTCAGAAAAAAGTCCTGTTTTTCCTGATATTCATATCCCAGATTCCAAATACTCTCTGTCTTTGATCTCTATGCCTTTGCATATTCCACGATTTGGAATTTGCCCCCACCTCTTGCAATTCCTAGCTCCAATCAAAGCTCATCCCAAAAAGCACACTGTCTCTTATATAAGACTCTCTGTGTTCATTCTTTTTTAATTCCTTTCTTGTTATTTTGTATTTACTCCAAATATAATACATTCATTTATTTACCTGTGCATGTTGTTTTTATTCTAATCAAATGAAATCTCTTTGGATGCATTTTTTTACTTTCCTCTTCAAATCTATCTTCCAAGACTTACAAGTAAAGTACTGAATGTTATAAGAAATTGTTAAATTAAATTAACTATAAAACTTTTTCAAAGCTTTGAATTGTTGACAATATATTTACTTTTTTCAGGATTAAAATGGAAAATTCCATATTTGAAGATTCAGTAAAAGAGCAAATGTGCAAAAATGAAAAATTTCAGAAAAATATTTTGGATACTACTTTAGTAAGTCAGCTCTGGAATTTAGTTTTCCTCATTTTAAAAACACTTTAAGTGGTAGAACAAGGGAAAATTTTTAATTGTAAAAAAAACCAGTTGTTAATGAAATTTGATATTCAAATACAATCCATATTGATTCAGGAAGCTAGTGGTATTAATCATTATGCTACGGAAGATATGAACTTTTTCTGTGTAAAGTTATTAATATTGGCATCACATTAGATTAAAAAGTTATTGTGAAGTTGCAAAAAGTGTTCATATTATGTAAAGAATTTAAAAAAGAAAATTCTACTGTTGATAATGGTTACAATTCAAGTCTTCTTACCCTAAAGCTAGTGAAGTTTTGACATCAAATTAGTTGTCATAATTGGAATTTCTTATCAAATGAAGTATAAATTGTTAATAAGGTTGCTTTTATGAATGGGTATTGGTTTGAACTAATTAGAACAATGTATCAAATTAAAACATCCCAGGTGATCAAAAATGGGGAGTCTTAATAGCTACATGTGAGGATTCATCAAACATACATACATACATACATACATACATATGATGTTCTAACATTCAACATTAAGTGCCCTTTTTGTGTCAACTGTCTGGAATTCTAAGTTGAAGGAAATCCAGTTTCTTCTTATGTTTTTCTTTTATATAGCATTTTATTTTTTCAAATATATGCAAAGATATTTCAGCATTTTCACTTTGGCAAAACCTGGCATTCCAGATTTTTCTCCCTCTCCTTCCCCAATACATCAAGCAATCCAGTATAAGTTAAACATATGCAATTCTTTTAACATATTTCCATATTCTTCATGTTAAGCAAGAACAATCACATTGAAAGGGGAAAACTATGAGAAATTTTAAAAAGTTTAAAATACTATGCTTTCATCCATATTCAGTAGCCAAATTCTCTTTCTGGATTTGTATGTCACTTTCCATCACAAGTCTGTTAAAAATCATTGTTAAAAAAAAGCCAAGTCTATCACAGCTGATTATCACATAATCTTGTTACCTCTTGATTCTGTTTCACTCAGCATCTATTCATATAAATATTTCCAGGCTTTTCTAAAATCAGCTTTTTTATTGAATGATATTTCATTACATTCATATACCATAACTTATTCACCCATTTCTCAACTGGTGGGTATCTACTCAATTTCTAGTTTCTCACCACTACAAAAAACACTGCTACAAACTATTTTGCACAAGTGAGTGCTTTTCTCTCTTGTATGATCTCTTTGGGACCCAGTAGAGGCAATGCTGGGTAAAAGGGAATTCAGAATTTGATAATTCTTTGGGCATAGTACCACATTGTACTCAAGAATAGGTAGATTATTTACTAACCCTAGGAGTAATGCATTAGTGTCCCCAGTTTTCCCACATCCTTTTCATTATTCATCATCTTTTCCTGTCATCTTAACTAATCTTAGAGGTGTGAAGTAATATATCAGCATTGTCTTAATTTGCATTTCTCTAGTTAATAGTGATGTACATTATTTTTAATATTAGAAATGGCTTTTATTTATTAATATGAAAACTGTCTTATGTATCCTTTGGTCATTTATCAATTGGGGAGTGGTTTGTATTCTTATAAATTTGAGTTAGTTTCTATATATTTTAGAAATGAAGCCTTTATCAGAAACATTGGATGGAAAAATTGTTTCCCAACTTTCTGCTTGCCTCCTAATCTTGGCTACATTGGCTTTGTGTAAAAATATTTTTCTTGTTTAATAATAGTTTTTTTTTTTTAATTTACAAAACGAATGCAAACCATGGATCCAAGATGACTGACTTAAGGCAGGAACTTGCCAGACCTCAGACTCCTCTAAATTCATTTAAATAATGATTTGAAGCAAATTTGAGAGAATCAGAACACCCAAAAAGTTGTAGCAGAATATTTTCCAACAACTTGAAAGCTCAGCAAAAAGGGTCTGTGACACCAGGGTGAGAGTCTTTGGGCAGGACACACCTGGGCAGGACATATGTGCAGCCTTGGATCCAGGCTAGCCCATACTTGACCTCTGAATCAGTACTTTATTTATTCACCAAATATTTTAATTATAAGAAAATATTCCAGAAGACTCTGGAGTTATTTTTTTCAGAAAAATACTTATTGTTTTTATGATATGAAATATTAGCACTAGGATAAGAACTAATATCCAATAGAAATAGAGGTTTCTTTTTTAAGTTCAAATTTAATTCACCTGTCCTTGATCATGAGTCCTTTAAAATTTAGAACCTATTTTTAGGAATTCAGAATAGTTCTTTGAATCACTGACTAAAATTTTTAAAAAATGAAAGCTAATAGAATATGATAACAAACATCATATTATTTTCAGGTTAGAGTCTTGTTAACTCTCTTGTTTTCTATTTGATTTAGACACAGGGAGTAGAAAAGGACAACTTAGGTAAACAAATGGAGGATCGACTTCAAGAACTGAAAGCTGAACTCTCGCAAATGAAAATCTCACATGAAAAGTGTAAGGCAGAACTAGAGACATATAGACGTCGGAGTCAAGATAGTGGAGAATATGCAGGTCTTTATTTGAACTCCTCTTGGCATCCCCCAGATCAGCACCAAATCAAGCCTCTGAACTGGTTTGGAGAGACAGAACCCACAAATACTTGGAGTATAACAAATTTGTATCAGAAGATATTTTGGAATAACTTCTGAAAAGATCTGTTTCAATTCAGGTGGTGGGTGGAGGGATGTGGCAGACAAGCATAGGCACAAAGAAGGGACACAAAGTAATGTGATATCCATGGGCCAGAAATCTAACAGGAAGCTTTTAGCCAAAATATAACAACATTGGCTACTCTGTCCTGGTTACAAGCTAGTGGATCAGCAGATTAGCTGTGAGACATACAATACAAATACAGAAAAGAAATAGCCTCTGAACCCCAGAATAACATGGAACTGGACTATGCCGAGCCAGCATTGGAAGGAAGTCAGCAGCATTGCCACTATTACCTGTAAAGGAAGGTTGAAATAATCTCCCCTTTGCCCTAAAAGCCAACCTCAACCATTAAAATAATGAACAAAAAAAGCAAAAAGAACTCTGACCATAATAAATAGCTTTTATGGAGAAAGAGAAACCTGAAGATTCTAAAGGTGAATCATCTCCAGATGAAGCCCCAAAGAAATTGGCCCCTTTCTCACAATGCTGTCTTGAAGGAATTCAAAAAAGGATCTTAAAAGACAAGAAGAAAATGGGGAAAGGCAAAGAGAACTTTGCAAGATAGTTTGGAAAAGGAAACACAAAACTATCTGAAGAAAACTATGAAAATAGATTTAATGAAATAGAAAAATCATAAAATTCCTTACAAAATAGAATTCATGAAATAGAAAAAAAGCATATAAGTCCTTACAAATTGGATTTCAAAATAACACAATTCATTGAAAAACAGAATTTGTGAAATGGGAAAAAACCTCATTTAAAAGTTCAAATGGCCAATTGTAAAAGGAAACAATAAAACTGAAGAAAAGCATTCACTAAAAATTAGAACTAAACACATGGAAGTGAATGGCTCAATGAGAATTCAAGAATCAACAAATTAAAAAAAAATGAAATGTAAAATAACTCATTGGAAGAAAAAAAAATGACCTGGAGAATAAATGTAGGATAGACAAAAAAGATTTATTGGGCTTCCTGAAAACCATGATGGATATAATCAAGGAAAATTGCTCTGATGTCCTAAGTAGCCATTGAATGAATTCACCAATCACCTCCTGAAAGAGACCCCAAAATGAAAACTGAGGAATATTGTAACTAAATTTCAAAATTATCAGATTAAGGAGAAAATACTGTAAGCAGTCAGAAATACCTAGCAGCTTCCATTTTAAAGAATGGACGGGCCTAGAATCTGATATTGCAATATGCAAAGGAACTTGGATTGCAGCCAGGAACAAATTGACCTGCAAGATTAAGCATTATTTTCCAGGGGAAAAGATGCACATTTAATTTAAAAGGTGAATTTCATTAATTTCTGATTAAAAAGACTGGAGTTGAACAAAAATGTTGATCTTGAAATACTGAACTAAAAAGTATAAAAAAGAAAAAAGAAGGGACAATAACTTTCTTGTAAGAGTTAAAAAGCTTATATTTCTATATGGGAAAATATGTTTAATTTTTGAGATCTGTATTTCTGTTATGGATATAATAAGAAGGTACAGATATAATTTGATGTTGTGATGATATAAAGAAACTAAAGGTGGAAAGGGGATTGTCCTAGAAGAAGAGGAAAATGGAATTACAATGGGGTAAATTACAACTCATGGAGAGGCAAAAAAGACCTATTACAAATGAGGGAACAAAGGGAAAGTGATGAATATTGCGTGAATTTTACTCTCATCAGATTTGTCTCAAATAGAGAAAATCAGACATATTTGGCTTCAAAGAAAAACTTGTGTCACCCTATAGTAAAGCGGGAGAGAAAGGGGGAAAATAGAATGGGAGTGGGAACAGAAATAGAAGGATAAATGTATAAGAAAGGAAAAATTGTAAAAGGGGAGAGTTGTTTGAGGGAGGTAGTAGTCAGAAGCAAAATCCTCAAGAGCAGGGGAAAGAGGAAAGGAAAAGCATAACTTGGGAAAAACAAGATGACAGGAAATATAGAATTATTCATTTTAACTGTGAATGTAAATGGGATGAACTCTCCCATAAAACAGAAGTAGAAAGCAAACTGAATTAAAAAAAAATAACTACAATATGTTGTTTAAAAGAAGCACATCTAAATCAAAGTGATACATAAAGAGTAAAGGTAAAAGGCTGGAGTAAAATCTATTATGCTCCAGCTGAAGTAAAAAAAAAAAGTCATCTCAGATCAAGCAAAAGTAAAAATAGATCTATTTTTAAAAGATAATGAAATTACATCTTGCTAAAGAGGTCCATAGATAATGTAGTAATATCAATATTAAACATACATTCACCAAGTGCTATAGTGTCCAAATTTCCAGAAGAGAAATTTAAGAGAGCTACAAGAAGAATTAGACAACAAAACTATACTAGGAGGGATCTCAACCTTATTCCCTCACAATTAGATAAATTGAACAACAAAAATAATTCTAGAAAAATTAGGTATGATAAATCTTTGGAGAAAATTGGAGACAGAAAGGAATTTACTTTTTTTCTCAGCAGTTGTTGGAACCTATAGGAAAATCGAGCATGTATTAGAGCATAAAAACCTCAAAATCAAATGGACAAAGGCAGAAATAATTCAGTGCACCTTTTTCAGATCATGATTCAATAAAAAGCTGAAGGAAAATAGACCAAAATGAATTGGAAACTAAATTATTTAATCCTAAAGAATGAGTTCATAAATCATAATCATAATTCATAATCCCATCCAAGAAAATAACAATAAAAAGCATGCCGAAATTTATGGGATACAATCAAAGCACTTAGGGGAAGTTTCATATCTCAAGATGCTTACCTTCATATAATAGAAAAAAAAATCAATTAATTGGGCAATTTACTAGAAATGCTAGAAAAAAGAACAAATGAACCCCCCCCGCCCAATTAAATAACAAATTTGACATTCTGAAAATAAAAGGGGAGATTAATAAAACAAAGTAAGAAAACTGTTGAATTAATAAAACTGAGTAGGTTGATGAAAAAGCAACAAAATGGATGAATAGTTAGTTAATATGATTAGAAAAAAGAACTTTCCACAAGAATAAGAAATTAGAGCAATAATTAGGAATTGTTTTGCTTAATTTATGTGTAAATCTGATAATCTAAAGTGAAAAGGAGAAATATTTAATAAAAGTATAGATTGCTCAGATTAACAGATGAGTAAATAAATTACTTAAATAATTCCAATTCAGAAAAAGAAATAGAACAAGCAATTACTCAGCTCCCTAAGAAGAATCTCTAGTGCCATATGGATTTACATGTGAATTTTACTAAATATTTAAAAAACAATTCCAATACTATGCAAACTATTTAGAAAAATGGAAAGAAGTCCTATCAAATTCCTTTTATGACACAGATGTGGTGTTGATACCTACACCAGGTAGAGTGAAAACAGAGAAAATTATAGACCAGTTTGTCTAATGAATATTGATGCAAAAATCTTGAATAAAATATTACCAAAGAAATTACAGCAAATTATCCCCACAATAATAATCATGACCAACTAGGTCTTATACCAGGAATATGGGACTGGTTCAATATTAGAAAAACTATTAGCATAATTGGTTATCAGTAACCAAACTAACAAAAATCATGATTATCTCAATAGATGCAGAAAAAGCATTTGAAAAAATCCAACACCAATTCCTATTTAAATATTTAGGAACAAATAAGTTGTCCATTATCACTATTCAATATTGTATTAGAAATGTTAGTTTTGACAATAAGAGAAGAAAAATAGATTAAATAAATTAAAGTAGATAACCACTCTTTGTAGATTATATCATAATATATTTTTAGAAAATATTACAGAATCAACTAAACGAATATAAACAATGCAAAAGTTTAGCAAAGTTGCAGAATACAAAACAAATTCACATATATTGTCAGTGTCTTAATATATTACCAACAATGTCCAGCAGCAAGAGATACAAAGAGAAACTCCACTTAAAATAACTGTAGATAAAAGAAAATATGTGGGAGTCTATCTACTAAGGCAAAGTCAGGAACCATATGAACACTTAATATAAAACACTTATTAGACAAAATCAGATTTATTCAACTGGAAAAATATCGGGTCCCTGAGTAATCCGATGAAATATAATAAAAATGGTAATACTACCTAAATTAATGCACTTATCCAGTGCCTTATCAAACTCGCACGTAAGAAATTACTTCACACAGAAAAAAATTCATCTGTAAGGCCAAAATGTTAAGAATGAGAAAAATGCAAAAGGAGGTGGCCTAGCTATACAATACCTAAAACTCTAAAAAAATTATAAAGCAGTGATCATCAAAACCATTTGTTACTAGTTAAGTAGTAGAATATATCAGTGGAATAGGTTAGGTTCACAGTACAAATTACTCAATGTCTATAGTAATCTAGTGTTTGACAAACTAGAGAAATGTAAATTAAGAAAAATCTGAGATACCACCTACATATATCTCAGATTGGCTAAGATAACAGAAAAGATCATGACAAATGTTGGAAGGAATATGGGAAACCAAAAACTGTCCATATCCTTTGATCTAGCAATGTTTCTATTGTGTTCATAAAAGAGGGGAAAGTTCATAAAGGAGGGAAAGGGAACCACGTGTGCAAAAATGTTTGTGTCAGCCCTTTTTGTAGTGGCAAGGTACTAGAAACCGAGTGGATGCTCATCAGTTGGTGAATGAATAAGTTATGGTATATGAATGTTATGGCATATTATGTTTTGTAAAAAATGATCAGCAGCAGGATTTCAAAGTGGCCTGGAGAGACATGAACTGGTGCTAAGTGAAGTTAGTAGAACCAAGAGAACATTGTACATAACAGCAACAAGATTACACAATGATCAATTCTGATGAACATGGCTCTTTCCAATGATATGATTCAGACCTCCAAGAATCTTGTGATGAAGAGAGCCATCTGCATCCAGAGAGCTGTGGAAGCACAACATATGTGGTTCACAACATATTTTCACTCTTTTTGGTATTTGCTTGCAGTTTGTTTTCCTTCTCAATTTTTTTCTTTTTGATCTTATTTTACTTGTGTAGCATGATAATTTTAGAAATATGTACAGATAAATTGCACATGTTTAACATGTATTGGATTATTTGCCATCTAAGAGAGGGGATGGGGAGAAGGGAGGGAAAACTTTCGAACACAATGTTTTGCAAGGGTGAAAGTTGAAAATTATCCATGTATAGGTTTTTAAATTAAAATGTTTTCATTAAAAATGTTACACATACCTTCCCATGTAATGATGTAAACATCTTAACCTTTAAAAACACGTTTTCTTTCCTTTTTTATCTTTATTTTTAATGCTTCTCTTGAGTTCTTTATTTGGAGATCACATTTCCTATTCAGCTCTGGTTGGTTCATCAAAAATCATTAAAAATCTCTATTTCACTACATGTCCATCTTATCTCCTGAAAGAAAATGCTAAATTTAGCTAGCTAGTTGAGTCTTTGCCTAGTCCAAACTCTTTTGCTCTCCATATCATATTTCAGGCCCTTAGATACTTTAAGGTGGAAGCTGTTAGGTGCTGGATAATCCTATTTGTGGCTCCTTGCTATTTAAATTGTTATTTTTTCTGGCTGCTTGCAGATTTTTCTCATTTTTCTGATAATTTTGGAATTTACCTATAATATTCCTTGGAGTTTTCATTTTGGGGTCTCTTTCAGTAAGTGATCAGTGGATACTTTCAATCACTATTTTACTCTCTGGTTCTAAGATATCAGGGCAGTATTCCTTGATTTCTTAAAAGACGTTGTCTAGGATCTTTTTTCAGTTGTGGTTTTCATGTAGTTCAATAATTTTTAGATTGTCTCTCCTAGTTCTCTTTTCCAGGTTAGTTGTTTTTCCAATTAAGTATTTTACATTTTCTTTTCTTTATTCTTTTGCTTTTTTGGTTTTATTTGATTCTTGATGCCTTGTTGAGTCATTCATTTCCATTTGTTCAGTTCTAATTTTTAGTGATTTATTTTCTTTACTTAGTTTTATTATCTTCTTTTGTTTTTGGCCAGTTCAACTTTTAAATGAGGTTTTTTTTTTGTTTTGTTTTGTTTTTTTTGTTTTGTTTTGTTTTGTTTTGTTTTGTTTTGTTTTGTTTGGAGGGTTTTTTTTTTGTTTGTTTGTTTTTGGTTTTTCTTTTTTTTTTTTCATTTCACCAATTCTATTTTTAAAGTTGTTTTGTTCAGATATTTCCTGTTTCCTTTCTACATTTTTCTTCTAGCTCTCTTTTAATATCCTTTTTGAATCCTTGCAAAAGAGCCTTTTGCATTGTACACCAATTCATATCACCCTTTGAGGCTTCCTTTGGAGCTATTTTGCCTTTAGTATCCTGAAGTTTTGAAATATGTTCTAATCTATTTTGATAATACCTATCTATTTAGTTAGATTCTCTCTCTCTCTCTTTCTCTCTCTCTCTCTCTCTCTCTCTCTCTCTCTCTCTCTCTCTCTCTCTCTTTTTTTTTTTTCTTTTTTGCTCATTTAAAAGATTGAGCTCAGCAAAGGGGAGATTGTCACAAGTTTCCTCTACTGGTGACAGGACTTTACGCTATCCTGGGGACAGTGCCCATGTCCTCCTTGTTATGCTGGGGCTCACTATGTGCCTCCTGTAATTGTATCTGCTGACTCACTGGCTTCTGAACAAGGACAGAGTAACTAACACTGTTGTTTTCCTTTAAGAGGCTCCTATAAGATTTCTTGTGTAGAGCTCCTCCACTCTGAGCCTCCCTACCCTGGGCATTCCCTGGGCTATTTCCCTTTTACAGCCACTCCCCCCCCATCCTACCTCCTGCTTGATTGAGACAAGCCTTTTCTGAAGTTCTTCCATAATATCTTCTGCTGGAAATTTGTTATACTCCAATATTTGTCGTTTCTGTTACTCTAAAGCTCATTCAGAGATTTGATGTGATGTTGATTCTGAGGGAAATCAGGATGAGCTCAGACAAATACCTGTCTACTTTTTCTCCATCTTGGCTCCACTCTCAATATTAAAATTTTACTTCAGAAGTTCATACTGGAACATATCTGAGCATCAGAATATTTTCAACTGAAAAGAATTTAGAAGTTCCTAAGGAAAGGCCTGTAACACCAAGGTCTTAATATGAAACAACTTTGAACCTAGGCCCAGCCCTAGTTCTAACACCACACCCTATTTGACTTCGGAATCAATGGTGATGCTAGTGGCTTCCAGACTTCTCAGCCCAGAGATACAAAAAATGGCTTAGAATATCAGAAGAAAGCATCTGCAGCAGAGACCTGGCCCTAGCTCCAGCTTGCACCCAGACCCCAATGTCAAGTGATGTAGAACCTTCAGCAGCAGTGCTGGAGGCTTCTGGACTTCTCAGCCTAGGGACACCAAGGAGAACTCAAAAGGTCAGGGGGAAGGGTCTGTGGAACCAAGTGAACGCCTCGTGCCCAATCCCAGTACAGACTGTGCCAGTGCAGACACAGACCCAGACACAGACTCAGATCCAGATTCAATCCAAACCAAATCTCTGAATCAGTGGCAGTATTGGTGGCTTTCAGACACCTCAGCTCAGATACATCAAAGAAGACTTAGAAAGTCAGCAGAAAAGGTCTGTGGAACTAGAGTGGGAATGTGACACATTAAGCCCAGTACAGGCTACACTAACACAGCACATGGCCCCAGCCCTGACTCTGACCTACCCCAACCCCAGTCCAGCCTCGACTGGACTAAAATTTTAGTAAGACCTCTGAATTAGCAGCATTCTGAAATTCTCAGCCCTGGGAACACAAGGACTCTGAAGGTCAGTGAAAGAGGGTCAGTGGCAAGAAGGTGGGAGTCTCATGTGCAATCCCAGTTTAGGACCCCCAGTCCCAGGGACTCAGCATCACCAAAGCAGAGTTTGGTTGAGTCAGCATATTAAATCTTATACCTGCAGTGGGGAGGGATAGTCTTAACATCTCCAAGGCAGAAAAGAGTGTTTATGGTCAGCTTCCTAGAAGAATCTCTTTTTAAACAGCTACACAAAATGCCTGAAGTTTAGGGCAGTGCACCCTTCCATGGAAAATGAGCCCTACTTTAACAGAGTTAAAAGCAGAATATATGTCGATGACAGTAGTGAAAATATCAGTATGGAAAATAGAGAATATTCTGTGGATGGTATAGTTAATTGATCTTATTGTTCTAAGGAAAAATGAATTTGGAATAGCAACTTGTAATAACAGTTCACCCAGACATTAAAGAGTTTGGTACTGTAGATATGGAACAATGTATATGCCGTGGTAGAAGTGCTTTTTTTTTGAAACTTGATTTTGCCTTTTTTTTTTTTTTTTTTTTTTTTTTTTGATACAAGGAAAGTATTAGAGGAGAAAGGAGTAGGGGAAACCATGAAAGGACATATATGTGTCTCAAGATATCAATTAAGGATATCAAGCTTAACTTTTTGTTTTAAAATGTTCCTAATATCTCTAGGTAAAATATATATCCATAGATGGGTATGTATGTCATTGCTAAAGTTGCAGCTGTTATGGCAATCTTAGAATTGGAGGTATATAAAAAATCATCTAGGCCAAAAGTTATTAAAAGTGAATGGGGAAGGGGACAGAGCCAAGATGGCAGAAAAGGCAAACACGACTTTCTGAGCCTCTCTTATACTACTACTAATTATTAAATTCAACCTCAAAAATAACCCTTGACTGGTAAAATTAACAAAGATTGGAAATTCAAAAACTTAACCAGATGAAGATAATCTGGAAGATCTCCAGAAAAATTTGTCCTGAGCAACGGGAGTAGATCAGCTCAAGCAGGGATAGAACCAGAGGCTAGCATCTGAAGCGGACTTGGGGTGGGGTGGTCTCCATGATTGGAAGTTTTATAGAGAGGACTCTACCATAGCTTGACTGCTCTGCTTTGGTTGCAAAGCAGTAGACCAGCAGAGAAATTAAAGTCAAAGGTAGAGGGTACTCTAAAAAATGCCAGAACCTTATAGATCTAACTACACCACCCAAAACCAGAAGTGAATGAACTAGCACAGGCCACAGCACAGCTGTGCAGCCAAATTCTGCAGCATGAGCTTTCCCTTGTGGCAGTAACAAATCTGCACAGCAGCAGGGCACAGTCCAGGGCAGTCTGTAATGTGCATAGTGGGGGGCTCAGCCTGGGGCAGTAGAACTTCACACCAATTATGCCCCCAAGGCAGAGATTCTTCTGGTGCCAAGTGTGGCAGGGCAACTGCTAATATGCACAGTGGGCTTTTGGCTGGATTAGGGACACTTTCCCTGCTCAGACTTTAGCCATAAGGCAGTCATTACTCCACAGGGCAGGGTACTGCGGCAGCTCACCTGTGATACCCAGACCTGAGTCACTTTCAGTGTGGAGCTTTTCCCAGAGCACTTCTGCAGCTTGGCCGCTCTTTGCAGCCCATTGGGAGGATAGCTACTGTCCATATACCTATCCCTGCTCTGCAGAGGAATCTGGTAACCTCCTTGGCCTGAGGACAGACACCAAAGGCTTTTTACAAATGAGTAAAAAAATAAAAAAGGACAATAACTTCTATACAGAAAGAGAGCAGGTTTTCAACCCCAAGGAGACAAATAGTCTCCAGACAAATTGCAAAGGGGGATGTAATCTGATCCCCATCACACAAAGCTCTCCTAGAAGAAACTATAAAAAATCTTAAAGGAGAGATAGAAGAAAAATGGGGAAAGGAAAGAGAAACTATGCAAGAGTAACAACTTCCTGAAATGTGAATTGGAAAAGGTAAAGAACTCCCAGGAAGTGCCCAGAAACAGAATTTGGGAATTGGAAAAGGTAAAGAACTCCCAGGAAAGTAGGATTTATGAATTTTAAAAGATAAAATAACTCCCAAGAAAGTAGGACTTGTGAATTGGAAAAAGAAAATAACTCAGTAAAAAAAACAAACAAACAGTGAAATGGAAAAAAAAAATCCATAGAGCAAAACAACTCATTTTAAAATTCAATTGAACATATACAAAAAGAAGTTTAAAAAAAAGCTAATGAAGAAAATAACTCAATAAAAATCAGAACTGAACAAATAGAAATGAATAATTCATTGAGATATCAAGAATCAGTCAAGCAAAATCAAAACCAAAAAATGAAAAACTAAAAAAAAAAAAAAAAAAAAAAAAAAAAAAAAAAGTTAAATATCTACTTGGAAAAACAACAGACATGGAAAATAGATACAGGAGAGAGAATCTGAGGATTATTGGGCTTCCTGAAAAGTATGAAAAAATAGCCTAGATACTATTTTACAGGAAATCATCAAAGAGAACTGCCCCGATGTAATAAAATCAGAAGGTAAAATAGGCATTGAAAGAATTCATCAAACACCTTCTGAAAAATGCCACAAAATAAAAACCCCAAGGAATATTATGGCTAAATTTCAGAACTATTATACTAAAATAAATTATAAGCAGCCAAAAAACAAAACAAAACAAAATAAAACAAAAATTCAAATACCGAGGTGCCACAATAAGAATCACTCAAGATCTAGCTGCTTCAACATTAAAAGATCGAAGGGCCTGGATTCTGATATTTCAAAAAGTAAAAGAACTTAGAATGCAGCCAAGAATAAACTACCCAGCTAGGCTGACCATTTTCCTCCATAGAAGAAGATGGACACTTAATGAAAAATATGAATTCCATTTGTTTCTAAGGAAAAAGTCAGAACCAAACAAAAACTTTGATCTCCAACCATAGGACCCAAGAGGAGCAGAAAAAGGTAAAAAGAACTCTTGAGAACTTTATTTCTGTTGTGGATATACATAAAGAGTACATGTATAATTTGATTTTACTGATATAGCATAAAAAGAAAAGTAGAAATGGAAAGGGGATAATGTCAGAAAAAGGGAAAAGGGGAAATAAAAAGAGGGAAACAACATCCCATGAAGAGGCAAAGGAAATCTATCATAACTGAGTGAATTTCAAGAGAGGGAGGAACATCGTGTGAATCTTACTCTCATCAGAGTTGGCTCAAAGCGAAAATAATTGACATATTTGGTTTACAGAGAACCGTCTCTCACCACATGAGAGGAGAAGAAAAGGGAAAAGAAAAAGAGTAATAAGGGAAGGATATAAGAAAGGGGAAGGGATTCAAAGGGGTTGGGGGGATCCTATAAAGGGAGAGGTACATGACGCAAGTTGTGTCCATAAGTTTAATAATGGGAAAGGGGATAAGGGGGCAAGAAAAATATAATATATATATTATAATAAAATATAATATAAATATTATAAAATTTATATAAAAATATAAAAAAGTATAAGCTGGAGATAATAAGATGGCAGGAAATACAGAATTAGTAATTTTAACCATAAATGGGAATGGGATGAACTCTCCTATAAAGCAGAGAAGAATAGCAGACTGGATCAAAAGTCAGAACTCTACAATATGTTGTTTACAGGAAACACATTTGAAGCAGGGAGATACAGAGATACAGAGTCAAAAATCCAGAGGTAGCCATCCTTATCTTAGATCAAGCAAAATCAAAAATTGATCTAATTAAAGGAGATGAAGGATACTATATCTGGCTAAAGTGTAGCATAGACAATGAAGCAATATCAATACTAAACATATATGCACCAAGTTAGATAGCATTTAACTTCCTAAAGGAAAAGTTAAGAGAGTTGCAAGAAGAAATAGACAACAAAACTATAATAGTGGGAGATCTCAGCCTTGCACTCTCAGAATTAGATAAATCAAACCACAGAACAAGAGGGAAATTAAAGTAAATAGAATATTAGAAAAATTAAGTATAATAGATATTTGGAGAAAACTGAATGGCGACAGAAAGGAGTATACTTTCTTTTCAGCAGTTCATGGAACCTATAAAAAATTGACCATATATTAGGACATAAAAACCTCAAAATTAAATGCAGGAAGGCAGAGATAGTAAAAGCTTTCTTTTCAGATCACAATGCAATAAAAACTACATTCAACAAAAAGTTATGGGTAAATAGACCAAAAGGTAATTGGAAACTAAATAATCTCATATTAAAGAATGATTGGGTGAAACAGCAAATTATAGACACAATAATTTCACCCAAGTTAATGACAACAATAAGACATCATACCAAAATTTGTGTGATGCAGCCAAAGCAGTCAGTAATAAGGGATAATTTGATATCTTTAGAGAATCACTTGAATAAAATAAAGAGAAGATAATGAATTGAGCTTGCAACTTTAAAAGCTAGGAAAACACCAAATTAAAAATCCCCAATCAAATACTAAATTTGAAATTCTAAAATTAAAAGGAGAAATTAATATTATGTAAGGGTTCAAGAAAGGTCAAGCAAGCACAATTGAGATGTAAGTGGACCAATGGTCTTTATCCCTGTATGTGCTTGAGTTGAGTACTTAAGGACTTCCCTTGTGGATGGGACCTCTATCCATGGTGGGAATGTAGATCTCACTCTGAAGTCTCAGTCAAGTTTGGGATGTAGCCTTCAGCATTAATCAATGATTTTTCCAAATAATTTGCATTGTATTAGAATTAATTGTTCTTTAAATGTTTGGTAGATTTCACATGTAAATCCATCTGGCCATGGAGATTTTTTTTCCCTTAGAAAATTGATTAATAGCTTCTTCCTTTTCCTTTTCTAAAATGGGACTATTTAAATGATTTATTTCCTCTTCTGTTAAACTGGGCAATCTATATTTTGTAGGTATTCATTAATTTCACATATGTCAAATTTATTGACATAAAGTTGGGCAAAATAACTCCTAATTATTGCTCTAATTTCCTCTTCAATGGCAGAAAGTTCTCTCTTTTCACTTTTGAAACAATTTGATTTTCTTTTTTTCCTTTTTCTAATCAAATTGACTGAAAGCTTTTCTATTTTGTTGTATTTTTCTTAAAACTAACTCTTAGTTTTATTTATTAATTCAATACATTTCTGACTTTAAATTTTATTTATCTTCCCTTTTATTTTTAAATTTTCAAATTTGGTATTCAATTGGGGATTTTTTAGTTGTTGTTAGTCCAATTAATTGATCTTCTCTTTCTTTTTTTTATGCAAGTAAGCCTCTAGAGATATAAAATTTCTCCTAATAATTGCTTTAGTTACATCCCACAAACTTGGTACGTTGTTTCATTAATGTCATTCTATTAGATGAGGTTAATGATTGTGCCTATGATTTGATATTTCACCCATTAATTCTATAGGATTAGATCATTTAATTTCCAATTAATTTTTATCTATTTCTCCTAGCTTTATAATATTGATATTGTCTCATTATCTATGTAATCCTTTAGCAAGGTATAGTTTCCTTCCATATCTCTTTGTATCTATTTTATATACTTATATATCTTAATTAACAAAAATTACTCTTGCAAAAAAAAAAAATTAAGAACCCTTGAATTAGGTCAATATACTTTCTGTTAATGACTAATAGTAAAAATGAAATAAAATAATGTTTATTTTTTTAAATTTCTTTGGAGGTATATGCAATTTTTATAAAGATTTTTTGAATCCTATGTGTTAGGATTCTTACAAGGTGCTAAGTCACTGGAATGGATATAATTATCTAATGTAGCATCATACTTAACAATTCTCTAGTTCAGAGTCCACACCTTTAAAGGAGTTTGCTCATTGGTCCTTTAAGGAGCTCTTACAAGCCTAGGAAGTACCCACAAGCTTATTCTCTGCGAAAATATAAGGAGCCAAGATTCAGTGGGGAAAGTCAGTCTGGATTGAGTCAAGGAGAAGACTTTCTGAGAGAACTTCAGGGAAGCTCAAAGAGATTTATAGCCAGGATTCAGTGAATTTGCAAGTCCAGCAGATTCACAAGTCTAAAGGAAAACCCTGTTATGGACTTCCAGGAGATTCACAAATAGTATTGAATTCTGGGAAACCCACAATACCACACTCTTGGAGGCCTAGTCTGATCCCCACACTCTAGGAAGATTCAGAGTCAAGATTTCATTCCCACATCCACCTTCCTGCTGGCTGGAGGCTTTGGATTCAGAGGGAGCTAGAGGCTGAAACTGGCTGATGACAATCTTACAAGAGTTCATCGGGGAACCAAGGGAAGAGATAGGCCTCTAAGAAAGCTAGCTGGACCACAGGAAAAAATTCAAGACTTTCAAGGACACATTAGAGGATCCAGACTTTAATTCCTGGCTGCATTTTGGGATTATTGAATTGAACTGAAACTAAGGCTGCCTCCAGAAGCCACACAAGAAACCTCCTCCCAGAGAACAATTACAATGTAGAGAAATCTTAGGTTCTTACTAGATGCTAAGTCAGTACTTAACAATTCTCTAGCTCAGGGTTCACACCTTTAGTTCACACCTTTAAAAGGACTTATTCTGAGCCCTTCAGAGGAACTAGCCCGGATTTGACATTTTGGAGCCCGAACAGGGACAACAATAACAGGAAGAAAAGCTGCAGAAGCTCAAATATACACAGAAGGAATCCCTACTGGAGGTGATAGAATTTTGAAGGTATGTAAGGGATTGATTTTCAAAATACCTGAAAGGGGAAAAGCCTCCAATCCAGATTTCAGTGGAAAATCTCTCTGACCCAGAAATAAGCATGAGTAACAAGGAAACTTTGTTAAAGAGCTAAAGTAGAATTTCAGTAAAATGGGGCAAATTTTTAGAAAACAGCTTTCTGTTTCTGTTCAAGGAAAATGTTTAGAGAGCATTATCAAATTATGAAAAGCCAAGGATAGATTATAATTTTGGAGGAGATCACTGAACTTTTAAAAACTGTGCAGGTCATATGTCCTTGTTTTACTCTGGAAAAAGAATTGGATCTAGAGGAATGGGAATAATAGTAGTAGAAGAATTAGGTGAATGCTACAATTCCAAACCAAACTTAATTTCCAAAGATACACTTCATACATACCATGTAATTCAAGTGGCTTTAAAAAATTATATAAGTATTAGATTAAAGAAAAAGAAGGAAGAGCCAGAGCTAGAGGATCCAACTAAACTATGTGAAAAGGATGAATCAGATAGCAATGGAGCTGAGTAGAATTCGGAGCAACAGGAGCATTTCCCATCTCCTCCCTCAATTAACCCTTCATGGATGGAGGAAGAAGGAGGAGGAGAAAAAGCAGAAACACAAACAGAATCCCCTGTTAAGCAGCCTATGACAAAATTAGAAAAAAAAAGCATTGGTTAAAGCTAAGAGAGAGGGACAGGATGAAAGTGATTTTACACATGCATATCTTGTGATTGAAGAGATTGACTCTTTAGGTCAAAAAAGGAGAAGATATACACCTTTAGATTTGAATAAAATCAAGGATTTGAAAAAAGGTTGCACCCTTTATGAGGCAACATCCTCTTATGTTAAAATGTTACTAGATGGTTTGTCTTATGAAATCCTAACCCCAAATGATTGGAAATCCATAGCTAGGACATATTTAGAATCTGGACAAAACTTTTTGTGGCTTTCGGAGTTTCATGAATTATGCAGGATTCAAGTCAGATGCAATATGGAAACAGGAGTTAATACACAATTCACTTCTGACCAACTAGCAGGTGAAGGTCAATATGGAGAGAATTCAGAACAGATTGATTATCCCATAACAGTGTATGAGCAAATGTGTAAGGCTGCCATAAAATCTTAGGGTTCCCTCCCCGGACAGAAAGATCGAGGGAGGCTTTCACTAAAATAGAGCAAGGTCCCAATGAACCTTTTGAGGATTTTGTGGGACGTCTGCAAACTGCTATCTAAAGAACTATTGGAGAAAATGCAGCTAGACATCTGGCTATGAAGAATGCCAATGAGGTTTGCAAGAGAATTATATGGGGACTAGACAAAGATGCTTCTTTAGAGGAGATCATAAGATGCTGTCCTACAGTGCAAACAAATACTTTTTACACCCAGACTATGATGAACTTGGAAAGACAAGGTCCCTCTTGGCAAAGGACTTCTAGAGAAACTCATTGATGTTTTCAATGTGGAAAAGTTGGACATCTAAGAGCTCAGTGTAGATATGGAGATAAAGTGAGAAGGCAAGGTGAGAGAAGACCTAAAACTCCATGTCCAAAATGTCACAAGGGCTTCCACTGGGCCTTGGAATGCAGATTGACCCAGGGAAATGAGAAGTGGAGACCAGCTCCAAGATATCAATCAAAATATATTTGGGGCATAATGGCAACTGAGGTCACACCCAAAGAGCCATTAGAAGGTCAGGGCTTTGATTTGATCAACCAACAGAAAAGCAATCACATGGCAGAAAAGGATTACCTGATAAGTCAGCCAAAAAGCAATCAGATTGCAGAAATGGATTACACTTGGGGAGAATACAGGCCTTTTAAACCAACAGGGCTGTGTCCAGTGCAAACAGCTCCAATGTAATTGCCAGATGATGAGAAGAGATTTAGAAAGTGGTAAATAGGAGGAAAGTAGATAGGTTAACTGCTTGGGAGATAGGGTTTGCTTGTATTTTATCAGACAGAAGGAAACAGATGGGTGGCAACAAATATTTGGAAAGAGAGAGAAAAAGAGAAAAACCTCAAAACAAAGGAGAAGATCTAAGAAATATGTGACACTGAAAGAGCATGGCTGATAAGGAGGCTATTAAAAAAAACTTTAAAACCAGCAGGAATCATTGGATTTCCCAACACAAGATGAGACTATTGTAGGACTTTAACACTTGCAGGAATTATTGGATGTCTGGCACATGAACTAATGGACAATGGACTTATGGACATATATAAATTCTCTTTTTTAAATTTTTTTCCTGAGGCTGGGGTTAAGTCACTTGTCCAGGGTCACACAGCTAGGAAGTGTTAAGTATCTGAGACCAGATTTGAACTCGGGTCCTCCAGAATTCAGGGCTGGTGCTATAAATTCTCAATTTCTGATTATTTGATCATGTTATTTGTTATATCACTTATAGCATGTGTTATGTTACTATGTGTTTATGGAATTTATGCAATTATGTGTAATACCTCTCATATTGATGGATTTATATTTCAAGGTCATGCATGACCACCCTATGTTCTTAATCAAAAGAATGGGGGAGATGTTAGGTTCCTACTAGGTGCTAAGTTGGTACTTAACAATTCTCTAGCTCAGGGTTCACACTTTTAGTTCATACCTTTAAAAGGAGTCCTGAAAAGGAGTTTACACACCTTTAAAAGGAGCTTGCACATTGGTCAGTAAGGAATTCCAACAAGTCCCTGGGAGTACCCACAAGTCCAATTTCTGGGAGGATAACATTGAATCTGGAGAGCAATCTAGATTGGGTTAAGGGCAAGACTTCCCAGGAGAACTTCAGGGAAGCTTGAGGAGATTCAGAGCCAGGATTAAAGAAGAAGAGCATTCGAGATTCTACCTTCGCTCTGGCTAAAGGCTTCAGAAGCCTCCCAAGAAACCTGCTCACAGAGAAAAGGATTTACAGAAAAGAAACCTCCTCCCGGAGAAGGATTACAATTGAGAGAAAACAGGACATTACATTTTGGCGCCCAATTTTGGGAAAAGACTTATTTTGAGCCCTTCAGAGGAGCTAGCTCAGACTTGACAGAGAACAACAGAATATAACACCTATGTATTATTTAAATTCCTTATTTCTCATTTATGTCATTGTTCTTAAATAGTGTTTTAATGTTATTTCAGATGCAGCTGTAGTTGGAAATCTCTGTTCCAATGCCATTTCCCTCCTGTTCATCACATTGAAATGACAATAGAATCTTCTAGACTGGGGGTATTATATTCCAGATATCCAAAATACTATTCCAGATATGGTATCAGTGAGCATATTCAGACACTATTTAAGGACATAACTTCAAAGTCAGAAGAAAGACCCAATTCTAAATCAATCAGATGAATAAGTCTCTTGTTATAGATTTAACCAAAAAAAGGAGAAATTGGAACTAAATGCAAGTATGATTCACATATCCTCAAAATGACAAATAAAATTATTCTCTTTTTTGTTTTATTGGGTTTTTTTGTTTGTTTATTGTAAACCAAAAGGCAATAATATACACAATTAGGAAGTACACTCAATAAAAGCATACAAACAGACTCCCAGGAACATAAATGCCTTTGTAGCTTATATACCAACATTTTTTACTGCATAGTTCACATATTATGTGAACCTGGGATTTGTCTTAATATAATACTTAATGAGGTGCTTCAAAATCAACATAGATATGAACTATATCAATACTGGGTGACATTTATGTATCACTTTAAATTTTGCAAAACCATTTTGCATATCTGTGTCATAAAAGGAATTTAGTAGGACTCCTTCAATCCCTATTTTTTTCAAATACTTTATTTAGCATTGGAGTTGTTCTTAAATGTTTGGTAAAATTCACATGTAAATCCATCAGGTCCTGGGGATTTTTTCTTAGGAAATTGGTTAATAGCATGTTCTATTTTTTTTTCTGAGATGGGACTATTTAAACTACTTACTTCTTCCTCTGTTAATCTGGGCAAGCTATATTTTTGAAAGTATTCTTCCATTTCATTTAATTTATCAAATTTATTGGCATAAAGTTGAGCAAAGTAGCTCCTAACTATTGTTCTAGTTTCCTCTTCATTAGTGGTGGGTTCTCCGTTTTTATTTTCAAGACTAACAATTTGCTTTTTCTCTTTCCTTTTTTTAATCAGGTTTACTAAGAATTTGTCTATTTTGTTGTTTTTTTTTTTTTTTTCATAGAACCGACTCTTAATTTTATTAATTAATTCAATAGTTGTTTTTGTTTGTTTCTTTTGTTTTGTTCATTACTTTCAATTTTATTAATCTCACATTTATTTTTAGAATTTCAAGTTTCGTGTTTCTCTGGGGGGGGGTTAATTTGTTCCTTTTCTAGCAATTTTAGTTGTAAGCCCAATTCATTGACCCTCTCTTTCTCTATTTTATGCAAGTAGGACTCTAGAGATATAAAACTTCCCCTTATTAATCCCACACATTTTGGTATGATGTCTCATCACTGTCATTTTCTTGGGTGAAGTTATTAATTATGTCTATGATTTCCTGTTTTACCCAATCATTCTTTAGTATAAGATTATTTAGTTTCCAATTATTTTTTGGTCTATTTTCCCCTGGCTTTTTATTAAATGTAATTTTAATTTCATTGTGGTCTGAAAAGGAGGCATTTACTATTTCTGCCTTACTGAATTTGATTTTGAGGTTTTTATGCCCTAGTATATGATCAATTTTTGTATAGGTTCCATGAACTGCTGAGAAGAAAGTATACTCCTTTCTGTCTCCATTTAGCTTTCGCCAAAGATCTATCATATCAAACTTTTCTAGTATTCTATTTACCTCTTTGACTTCTTCCTTATTTATTCTGTGGTTTGATGTTTACTGAAGTTTTTAAATATATGCTCGTTATTTTTTTAAGGAATTGTCCATTTACCCCTATACTCTCAAGCTTTTTTATTAAAAATGGATGTTGGATTTTATCAACTGCTTTTTCTGCATCTATTGAGATGATCATATGGTTTTTATTAAGTTGATTATTAATGTGGTCAATTATATTAATAGTTTTCCTAATATTAAACCAGCCCTACATTCCTGGCATAAATCCCACTTGATCATGGTGTATTATCCTGGGGATGATTTTCTGAAGTCTTTTTGCTAATATCTCATTTAATAATTTAGCATAAATATTCATTAAGGAAATTGGTCTATAGTTTTCTTTCTCAGTTTTCAATCTACCTGGTTCAGGTATTATTTATTTTGTTGTTTGATTTATCTAATTCTGAGAGTGCAAGGTTGAGATCTCCCACTATTATAGTTTTGCTGTCTATTTCTTCTTGCAGCTCTCTTAATTTCTCTTTTAAGAATTTAGATGCTGCACCACTTGGTGCATATATGTTTAATATTGATACTGCTTCATTATTGATGATGCCCTTTAGCAGGATATAATGCCCTTCCTTATCTCTTTTAATTAGATCAATTTTTGTTTTTGCTTGATCTGAGATGAGGATGGCTACTCCTGCTTTTTTGGTTTTGCCTGAAGCATCATAGATTCTGCTCCACCCTTTTACTTTTAGTTTGAATGTATCACCCTGTTTCAGGTGTGTTTCCTGTAAACAACATATAGTAGGATTCTGACTTTTAATCCTGTCTGTTAACTGCTTCCTCTTTATGAGGCAGTTTGCCCCATTCACATTTATGGTTAGAATGACTAATTCTATGTTGCTTGCCCTCCTATTAACTCCTGCTTATGCTTTTCTCCTTTCCTTCCCTCTTACATCCCACCCAGTATTAAACTTGTGAACACCACTTGCTTTTCACAGCCCTCCCTTTTTAGGATCCCTCCCCCACCTTAAAGTTCCTCCCCTTATTTTACCCCTTTTCCTGACAATTTCTGTATTCCCTTCCCCTTAGCTTACTATTCCCCTCTCCCTTTTCAATGAAGTGGAAGAAGTTTCACCATAAATCGAATGTCTATTGATACACACACTATATTCATCTCCCTCCTTTCTTTCTCTCAGATATAATAGGTTACCTGTGCCTCTTCATGAGATGTAGTACCACCACTTTACAATTTTTTATGATATAATTTCCTTTCCACCTCTAGTTTCTAGGACAAATTATACATATGTTCTTTACATATTTTTATGGCAGAAGTATAGTTCTCAAGATTTCTTTTTACCTTTTTGAAATCTCTTGAGTTCTGTATTTGAAGATCAAACATTTTATATAGGTCTAGTTTTTTTCATCACGAATAGATGGAATTCATTTATTTCATTAAATGTCCATCTTTTTCCTTGAAAAATGATGCTCATTTTTCCTGTTTAAGTTATTCTTGGCTAAAGTTCCTTAGTCTTTCAGAATATGTTCTAGGCCCTTCGTTCTTATAATGTGGACACTGCTAGTTCCTGTGTTTTGCTTTTTTCTAGCAGCTTCCAATATTTTTCCTTTGTCTTTTGGTTCTTGAACTTGGCCACTATATTTCTTGGCGTTTTGATTTTAGGGTCCCTTTCAGTAGATGGTTGATGAATTTTTTCAATGTCTCTGTTTCCAAAACGTCTGGTCAGTTCTCTTTGATAATTTCCTCGAAAATAGTGTCCATGCTATTTTTTTCCTCACATTTTTCAGGAAGTCTGATTATTCTCAAATTGTCTCTCCTGGACCTGTTTTCCAGGTCTGTTGTCTTTCTAATAAGGTACTTGACATTCTTTTCAATTGTTTCATTTCTCTGGTTTTGCTTGACTACTTCTTGGTTTCTCCTTGAGTCATTTATTTCTACTTGTTTGAGTCTAATTTTCAATGATGTATTTTCTTCACTCACTTTTTTATATCTTTTTGTAATTGCCCAATTGTGTTTTTAAGTGAGTATTTTTCTTCTATGGAATTTTTTTTTTCCATTTTATCCATTTTATTTTTTAGAGAGCTGATTTCTTTATCCAGCTCACTAATCCTGTTTTACTTGGAGTTGTTTACCTTTTCCAATTCATTAATTTTGTTTCTCAATGATTTGATCTCTTTATCCACTCTGGATAATTTCTCCATGCTCTCTTGCCAAGCTTCCCTTTCCTTTTCCCATTTCTCTTCTAGCTTTCTTGTGAGAGCCTTTTTGATTTCCTCTATGAGATTATTTTGTATTCAGGAGCAGATCATATCCCCCTTAGGGGATTCCTCAGTGCTATCTCTCCATACAAAAGCTGTCAATGGTTAGAGCCCTTTTGAATTTTTTGTTCATTTTGTCAGAGCGGGAATCGAAGAAAACAAATTGACAAGAGAAACAATTGCTCTGTTTTTTGGGGGCGTGGGGCTGGATTGTGTTAATGAGCTTCCTCTACAGACTAGGGGGGAGGGAAGCAGGGAGCTTCTAAGAGGACAGAAATGAATGCGTCTGTGCTCTGAGGCTCTGAGAACAGGCTGAGTCACTCCAGGTGGGGGTTGGGGCTGGCCAGGTTCCATGAGACATTGGTTTTCTGGGGTTTTATTCTTCACCTCTGGTGTTTACACCCTCTCCACTGCTCCTGGCTTGCTGCCAAGATGGAATATCCACACTGGGGTAAAAGTCTTTTTGCAGAAACAGCAGAGATAGTACCCCTCCCCCCTCCAGTATGAGCTGTGTGAGCTGCTCTCTCTCTCTCTCTCTCTCTCTCTCTCTCTCTCTCTCTCTCTCTCTCTCTCTCTCTCTCTCTTTCTCTCCTCTCTCTCTCTCTCTCTCTCTCTCTCTCTCTCTCTCTCTCTCCTCTCTCTCTCTCTCTCTCACGCTTGTCATGAAGTAAGTCCTGAGAAAACCCAGAGCTCAAGCAGCTGTCTGCATCCATGCTGCCATCTTGGCCTGAAGTCCAATGCTGAAGATTTATGTGAATTTATTTTGTATGCTGCAACTTTGCTAAAGTTGTGGATTATTTCTAATATTGTTTTCTTAGAATCTCTGGGATTCTCTAAGTATACCATCATATCATCTGCAAAGAGTGATAGTTTGATTTCCTCATTTCCTAATCTAATTCCTTGAATCTCTTTCTCGGCTCTTATTGCCGAGGCTAGCGTTTCTAGTACTATATTGAATAGTAATGGTGATAGTGGGCAACCTTGTTTCACTCCTGATCTTACTGGGAAAAGGTTGCAGTTTATTTCTATTGCATATTATGCTTACTGACGGTCTTAAATATATGCTCCTGATTATTCTAAGGAATAGTCCATTTATTTCTATAATCTCAAGAGTTTTTAGTAGGAATGGATGTTGGATTTTGTCAAATGCTTTTTCTGCATCTATTGAGATGATCATATGGTTTTTATTAATTTGATTATTAATATGGTCAATTATATTAATAGTTTTCCTAATATTAAACCAGCCCTGCATTCCTGGAATAAATCCTACCTGATCATAGTGTATTATCCTGGAGATGATTTTCTGAAGTCTTTTTGCTAATATCTTATTTAAGATTTTAGCATCAATATTCATTAAGGAAATTGGTCTATAATTTTCTTTCTCAGTTTTCGATCGACCTGGTTTAGGTATCAGTACCATGTCTGTGTCATAAAAGGAGTTTGGTAGGACTCCTTCATACCCTATTTTTTCAAATACTTTATATAACATTGGGGCTAATTATTCTTTAAATGTTTGGTAGAATTCACATGTGAATCCATCTGGTCCTGGGGATTTTTTCCTGGGGAGTTGATTAATAGCTTGTTCTATTTCTTTTTCTGAAATGGGACTATTTAAGCAATTTATCTCCTCCTCTGTTAATCTAGGGAGCCTATATTTTTGGAGGAAGTCATCCATTTCACTTAAGTTATCAAATTTATTGTCATAGGGGCGGAGCCAAGATGGCAGAGAAGAAATACACGACTCTGTGAACGTCTTCACTCCCTCACAACTAATTAGATAAATTAAGCCTCAAAATAAGCCCAGGTCTGATAGATACCACAAGGACTGGAAGCACGACTTATAAGCTGAAGAGAATCTGGAGTTTCAACAGAAAAGGTCAGTCCCCAGGGGAGGAAGAAGAGAGGCCAGCACAGATGGCTGGGTGCTAGCATACTCAGCCGATTGCACTGGGAAGGGCTCTGGGATCAGAGAAGCCACTGAGATAAAGGAATCTGGCACAGGCTATTAGCTCTTCTCTGCTAATTATTTAGCAGTCCAGAAGAGAAAGCTAAAATACTTTAAAAACTCAGATTAGATTTTCCCTGGATCCTGGAGGTGACTCAGCAGATCTCAGCACCAGGGGGTGTGGCCTCAGCTACCACCTGAGAATAGTTAAGAGATTGACAAGTGGGTGGATATGGCCCAAGGCAACACAAACTGCCTAGCTTAGCTGGAGGGAGTGGAACTCAGCTCCAGGAAGTCCCAGAGAAGCCGAACCTTTGAACTAGGGACCGTGGTTTCTGGCAGACACTTCCAGTTTGAGCACAGGGGCTTTTCACGTCACCTGCTGCAGACATCCAAGCCCCACTGGGACACATAGGCTAGGCTTAGTGAACTATTTACTGTTCAGTCTCAAACCTCAGGGAAGCTGCTAAAACACAGGGCCCTCGGGGCACAGCAGTGCTAATCACCTCTGAGGCACTTCCAGGGAGGGGGTGGGGAACTCTCTCCCAGGGCTCTCCCTTAGCTCAGGCTCAGGAGCCGCTGCATCCATCCGGTCTGGGAGGAAGCTGGTAAAGAAGTAAATAAATAATTTCCTGCCCCAGGGACAGACCCCAAAAGATTTTTTAAATATGAGCAAAAAAGCCAAAAAAAACCATAGATTCCTACTACACAGAGAAAGAGTGGGTATCCAACCCCGAGGAAGTTAACAGCAGAGAGACAGCAGATAACAACCTAAAGGGGAACAATTCCTGCCCTCCATCACATAACTCTCTCCTAGAAGAGACTCTTAAAAAATTAAGGGAGTTTGAAGAAAAATGGGGAAAGGAAAGGGAAGCTATGATAGAGAATAACAACGTCCTGAAATTGGAGTTGGAAAAAATAAAGAATTCACAGGAGATGCAGGGAAACAAAATTTATGAATTAGAAAAGGTTAAAAAAACACAGGAAAGTAGGATTTCTGAATTGGAAAAGATAAAAAAGTCTCAAGAAAATGGAATTTCTGAATTGGAAAAAGAAAATAATTCTCTTTTTTTTTTAATTTTTTATTTTATTTTATAATTATAACATTTTTTGACAGTACATATGCATGGGTAATTTTTTACAACATTATCCCTTGCACTTACTTCTATTCAGATGTTTTCCCTTCCTCCCCCAACCCCCTCCCCCAGATGGCAAGCAGTCTTATATATGTTAAATATATTACAGTATAATTTAGATACAATATATGTGTGTAGAACCGAATTTTTTGTTGCACAGGAAGAATTGGATTCAGAAGGTAAAAATAACAGTTTACATTCATTTCCCAGTGTTCCTTTTCTGGATGTAGCTGGTTCTGTCCATCATTAATCAATTGGAATTGGATTAGCTCTTCTCTATGTTGAAGAAATCCACTTCCATCAGCATACATCCTCGTACAGTATCATTGTTGAAGTGTATAATGATCTTCTGGTTCTGCTCGTTTCACTCAGCATCAGTTGATGTAAGTCTCTCCAAGCCTCTTTCTATTTCTCCTGTTGGTCATTTCTTATAGAACAATAATATTCCATAACATTCATATACCATAGTTTACCCAACCATTCTCCAATTGATGGACATCCATTCATCTTCCAGCTTCTAGCCACTATGAAAAGGGCTGCCACAAACATTTTGGCACATACAGGTCCCTTTCCCTTCTCTAGTAGTTCCTTGGGGTATAAGAAATAGAACAAGCTTTTAATCAACTGCCTAAGAAAAAATCCCCAGGACCAGATGGATTTACATGTGAATTCTACCAAACATTTAAAGAAAAATTAGCCCTAATGCTATATAAACTATTTGAAAAAATAGGGAATGAAGTAGTCCTACTATATTCCTTTTATGACACAGACATGGTACTGATACCTAAACCAGGTAGGTTGAAAACTGAGAAAGAAAACAGCAGACCAATTTCCTTAATGAATATTGATGCTAAAATCTTAAATAAGATATTAGCAAATAGACTTCAGAAAATCATCCCCAGGATAATACACTATGACCAAGTGGGATTTATACCAGGAATGCAGGGCTGGTTTAATATTAGGAAAACTATTAGTATAATTGACCATATTAATAATCAAATTAATAAAAACCATATGATCATCTCAATAGATGCAGAAAATGCATTTGATAAAATCCAACATCCATTCCTACTAAAAACGCTTGAGAGTATAGGAATAAATGGACTATTCCTTAAAATAATAAGGAGCATATATTTAAAACCTTCAGTAAACATCATATGTAATGGTGATAAACTAGAACCTTTCCCTGTAAGATCAGGAGTGAAACAAGGTTGCCCACTATCACCATTACTATTCAATATAGTACTAGAAACTCTAGCCTTGGCAATAAGAGCCGAGAAAGAGATCCAAGGAATTAGAGTAGGAAATGAAGAAATCAAATTGTCACTTTTCGCAGATGACATGATGGTATACTTAGAGAACCCCAAAGACTCTGCTAAAAAGCTATTAGAAATAATTCAGAATTTTAGCAAAGTCGCAGGATACAAAATAAATCCACATAAATCCTCAGGATTTTTCTACATTACGAACACAATCCAACAGCAAGAGATACAAAGAGAAATTCCATTCAAAATAACAGTCGATAGTATAAAATATTTGGGAATATATCTACCAAAGGAGAGTCAGGAATTATATGAGCAAAATTACAAAACACTTGCCACAAAAATAAAGTCAGATTTAAATAATTGGAAAGACATTCAATGCTCTTGGATAGGCCGAGCGAATATAATAAAAATGACAATACTCCCCAAACTAATCTATTTATTTAGTGCTATACCAATCAGACTCCCAAGAAACTATTTTAATGACCTAGAAAAAATAATAACAAAATTCATATGGAAGAATAAAAGGTCGAGAATTGCAAGGGAACTAATGAAAAAAAAGTCAGAGGAAGGTGGTCTAAGTGTACCTGATTTAAAGCTATATTATAAAGCAACAGTCACCAAAACCATTTGGTATTGGCTAAGAAATAGACTAGTTGATCAGTGGCATAGGTTAGTTTCACAGGACAAGATAGTGAATAAAAATAGCAATTTAATCTTTGACAAACCCAAAGATCCCAAATTTTGGGATAAGAATTCATTATTTGACAAAAACTGCTGGGAAAACTGGAAATTAGTATGGCAGAAACTAGGCATGGACCCACATTTAACACCACATACTAAGATTAGATCAAAATGGGTCCAAGATTTAGGCATAAAGAACAAAATCATAAATAAATTGGAGGAACATGGGATGGTTTACCTCTCAGACTTGTGGAGGAGGAAGGAGTTTGTGTCCAAGGGAGAACTAGAGACCATTATTGATCACAAAATAGAACATTTTGATTATACCAAATTAAAAAGTTTCTGCACAAACAAAACTAATGCAAACAAGATTAGAAGGGAAGTAACAAATTGGGAAAAAATTTTTACAGTTAAAGGTTCTGATAAAGGCCTCATCTCCAAAATATACAGAGAATTGACTTTAATTTATAAGAAATCAAGCCATTCTCCAATTGATAAATTGTCAAAGGATATGAACAGACAATTTTCAGATGATGAAATTAAAACTATTTCCATTCATATGAAAGAGTGTTCCAAATCACTATTGATCAGAGAAATGCAAATTAAGACAACTCTGAGGTATCATTACACACCTGTCAGATTGGCTAAGATGACAGGAACAAATAACGATGAATGTGGGAGGGGCTGTGGGAAAACTGGGACACTGATGCATTGTTGGTGGAGTTGTGAAAGAATCCAACTATTCTGGAGAGCAATCTGGAATTATGCCCAAAAAGTTATCAAAATGTGCATACCCTTTGACCCAGCCATACTACTACTGGGCTTATACCCCAAGGAACTACTAGAGAAGGGAAAGGGTCCTGTATGTGCCAAAATGTTTGTGGCAGCCCTTTTCATAGTGGCTAGAAGCTGGAAGATGAATGGATGTCCATCAATTGGAGAATGGTTGGGTAAACTATGGTATATGAATGTTATGGAATATTATTGTTCTATAAAAAATGACCAACAGGAGAAATACAGAGAGGCTTGGAGAGACTTACATCAACTGATGCTGAGTGAAATGAGCAGAACCAGAAGATCATTATACACTTCAACAATGATACTGTACGAGGATGTATGCTGATGGAAGTGGATTTCTTCAACATAGAGAAGAACTAATCCAATTCCAATTGATTAATGATGGACAGAACCAGCTATATCCAGAAAAGGAACACTGGGAAATGAATGTAAACTGTTATTTTTACCTTCTGAATCCAATTCTTCCTATGCAACAAAAAATTCGGTTCTACACACATATATTGTATCTAAATTATACTGTAATATATTTAACATATATAAGACTGCTTGCCATCTGGGGGAGGGGGTTGGGGGAGGAAGGGAAAACATCCGAATAGAAGTAAGTGCAAGGGATAATGTTGTAAAAAATTACCCATGCATATGTACTGTAAAAAAATGTTATAATTATAAAATAAAATAAAAAATTAAAATATATATATATATAAATCGAATATGTCTATTGATACATGCTATGTTCATCTCCCTCCTTTCTTTCTCTCAGATATAATAGGTTACCTTTGCCTCTTCATGAGATGTAGTACCATTACTTTATACTTTTTTATGATATAATCTCCTTTCCACCTCTAGTTTCTAAGACAAATTGTACATATGTTCTTTACATATTATTTTGACAGAAGTATAGTTCTCAAGATTTCTTTTTACCTTTTTTAGAAGTCTCTTGAGTTCTGTATTTGAAGATCAAACCTTTTATGTACGTCTGTTTTTTTTATCAAAAATAGATGGAATTCATTTATTTCGTTAAATGTCCATCTTCTTCCCTGGAAAACGATGCTCATTCTTGCTGGTTAAGTTATTCTTGGCTGCATACCAAGTTCCTTAGCCTTTCGGAATATCATGTTCCAGGCCCTGCGTTCTTTTAATGTGGACGCTGCTAGTTCCTGTGTTATCCTTATTGTGGATCCTCCATATCTGAATTGTTTTTTTCTAGCAGCTTCCAATATCTTTTCCTTTGTCTGATCATTCTTGAACTTGGCCACTATATTTCTTGGCGTTTTGATTTTAGGGTCCCTTTCAGTAGGTGATCGATGAATTTTCTCAATGTCTATTTTACCCTCTGTTTCCAAAACGTCTGGGCAGTTCTCTTTGATAATTTCCTCGAAAATGGTGTCCAAGCTCTTTTTTTCCTCCCATTTTTCAGGGAGTCCGATTATTCTCAAATTCTCCTGGATCTGTTTTCCAGGTCTGTTGTCTTTCTGGTAAGGTACTTGACAGTCTTTTCAATTGTTTCATTTCTCTGGTTTTGCTTGACTCCCTCTTGGTTTCTCCTTGAGTCATTCATTTCTACTTGTTCCAGTCTAATTTTCAATGATGTATTTTCTTCACTCACTTTTTTTATATCTCTTTGTAATTGTCCATTTGAGTTTTTATCTTCTATGGAATTTTTTTTCCAATTTTATCCATTTTATTTTTTAGAGAGCTGATTTCCTTTTCCAGCTCACTAATCCTGTTTTCCTTGGAGTTGTTTACCTTTTCCAGCTCACTAATCTTGTTTCTCAATGATTTGATTTCTTTATCCATTCTGTCTTTGAATGCATGGGATGACTTCTCCAGGCTCTCTTGCCAAGCTTCCCTTTCCTTTTCCCATTTCTCTTCCAGCTCTCTTGTGAGAGCCTTTTTGATTTCCTCTATGAGGTTCTTTTGTATTGAGGAGCAGCTTATATCCCTCCCAGGGGATACATCTGGGGACATTCTGTTCCTAGTCTCCTCAGCATTTGAAGTCTGCTCCCTCTCCACACAGAAGCTGTCAATGGTTAGAGCCCTTTTGAATTTTTTGTTCATTTTGTCAGAGTAGGAATCAAAGAAAACAAACTGACAAGAGAAACAATTGGTCTGTTTTGCGGGGGATGGGGCTGGATGGTATTAATGGGCTTCCTCTACAGACTGGGGGTAGGGCAGCAGAGAGCCACTAACAGAACAGCAATGACTGTACTGAGTCTGCGCTCTGAGGCTCTGAGAACGCACCGAGTCAGTCCAGGTGGGGGTTGGGGGTGGCCGGGCTCTGAGAGATGCTGGCTTTCTGGGGTTTTAATCTTCACCTCCAGTGTTTACACCCTCTCCACCGCTCCTGGCTTGCTGCCAAGACGGAGCATCCACACTGGGGCAAAAGCCCTTTCACAGAAACGGCAGAGATCACACCCCTCCCCCTCTGGTCTGAGCTGTGTGAGCTGCCTGTCTTGCTCTGGCTGTCTGCCCTCAGTCTGTGCCCAGTCTGATTGACCCTCCCCCGAACAAACACAGACCTTTTCTGGCGACTTTCAAGGATGTCTTCTCTTGGTGATAATTTGTGGATTTCTTTCTGGGTCAAGCATTAAGTCAGAGGCTTGTCATGAAGTAAGTTCTGAGAGAAAACAAGGAGCTCAAGCAGCTGTCTGCCTCCACGCCGCCATCTTGGCCGGAATTTCTGAAAATAATTCTCAAAAAAAAAATTAGGGAAATGGAAAAAAATTCAATAGAGAAATTGGGCATTTACAAAAAGAACTAAAAACTGTGAAAGAAGAAAATAACTCCTTAAAAGTCAGGATGGTACAAATAGAAATGAATGATTCACAGAGAACCCAAGAATCAGTCAAACAAAACAAAAAAAAATATGTTGTCTGCAAGAAACACACTTAAAGCAGGAGATACATACAGAGTAAAGGAAAAAGGTTGGAATAGAGGTTATTATGCTTCAGGTAAAGCCTAAAAAGCAGGGGTAGCTATCCTTATCTCAGATCAAGCAAAAGCAGAAGTTGATCTAGTTAAAAAAAGATAAGGAAGGAAACTATATCCTGCTGAAAGGTAGCATAAATAATGAAGCCATATCAATACTAAAAATATATGCACCAAGTGGTATAGCATCTAACTAGAAGTTAAGAGAATTGCAAGAAGAAATAGACAGTAAAACTATAATAGTGGGAGATCTCAACCTTGCACTCTCAGATTTAGACAAATCAAACCACAAAACAAGCAAGAAAGAAACTAAAAAAGTAAATAGAACATTAGAAAAACTAGGTATGATAGACCTTTGGAGAAAACTGAATGGCAATAGAAAGGAATATACTTTCTTCTCAGCAGTTCATGGATCCTATACAAAAATAGACCATATGTTAGGACATAAAGATCTCAAAATTAAATGTAGGAAAGCAGAAATAATAAATGCCTTCTTCTCAGATACAATGCAATAAAAGCTACATTCAGTAAAAAGTTAGGGGTAAATAGACCAAAAAGTAATTGGAAACTGAATAATCTCATCTTAAAGAATGACTGGGTGAAAGAGCAAATTATAGAAACAATTAACAATTTCACCCAAGATAATGACAATGATGAGACATCATACCAAAATCTTTGGGATGCAGCTAAAGCAGTAATAAGGGGAAATTTTATATCTTTAGAGGCTTATTTGAAGAAAATAGAGAAAGAGAAGATTAACGAATTGGGCTTACAATTTAAAAGGCTAGAAAAAGACCAAATTATAAACCCCAAACCAAAAATTAAACTCGAAATACAAAAATTAAAAGGAGAAATCAATAATATTGAAAGTAAAAAAAACTATTGAATTAATAAATAAAACCAAGAGTTGGCTTTATGAAAAAGCCAATAAAATAGATAAACCTTTGGTAAATTTGATCAAAAAAAAGAAAGAGGAAAATCAAATTGATAGTCTTACAAATGAAAAGGGGGATCTTTCCACCAATGAAGAGGAAATTAGAGAAATAATAAGGAGTTACTTTGCCCAACTTTATGCCAATAAATTTGATAACTTAAGTGAAATGGATGACTTCCTCCATAAATATAGGCTCCCTAGATTAACACAGGAGGAGATAAATTGCTTAAATAGTCCCATTTCAGAAAAAGAAATAGAACAAGCTATTAATCAACTCCCCAGGAAAAAATCCCCAGGGCCAGAGGGATTCACATGTGAATTCTACCAAACATTTAGAGAACAATTAGCTCCAATGCTATATAAATTATTTGAAAAAATAGGGGATGAAGGAGTCCTACCAAACTCCTTTTATGACACAGATATGGTACTGATACCTAAACCAGGTAGATCGAAAACTGAGAAAGAAAATTATAGACCAATCTCCTTAATGAATATTGATGCTAAAATCTTAAATAAGATATTAGCAAAAAGACTTCAGAAAATCATCTCCAGGATAATACACTATGATCAAGTAGGATTTATTCCAGGAATGTAGGGCTGGTTTAATATTAGGAAAACTATTAATATAATTGACCATATTAATAATCAAATTAATAAGAACCATATGATCATCTCAATAGATGAAGAAAAAGCATTTGACAAAATCCAACATCCATTCCTACTAAAAACTCTTGAGAGTATAGGAATAAATGGACTATTCCTTAGAATAATCAGGAGCATATATTTAAGACCTGCAGTAAGCATAATATGCAATAGAAATAAACTGCAACCTTTCCCAGTAAGATCAGGAGTGAAACAAGGTTGCCCACTATCACCATTATTATTCAATGTAGTACTAGAAACGCTAGCCTCGGCAATAAGAGCCGAGAAAGAGATTTAAGGAATTAGAGTAGGAAATGAGGAAATTAAACTATCAATTTTTGCAGATGACATGATGGTATACTTAGAGAACCCCAAAGACTCTGCTAAAAAGCTACTAGAAATAATTCAAAATTTCAGCAAAGTGGCAGGATACAAAATAAATCCACATAAATCCTCGGCATTTTTATATATCACTAACAAAATGCAACAGCACTAGATACAAAGAGAAATTCCATTCCAAACAAATGTTGAGAGTATAAAGTATTTCGGAATCCATCTACCAAAGAAAAGTCAGGAATTATATGAGAAAAATTACAAAACACTTGCCACAAAAATAAAATCAGATTTAAATAATTGGAAAGACATTCAGTGCTCTTGGATAGGCCGAGTGAATATAATAAAGATGACACTACTCCCAAAACTAATCTATTTATTTAGTGCTATACCAATCAGACTCCCAAGAAACTATTTCAATGACCTAGAAAAAATAACAACAAAATTCATATGGAAGAATAAAAGGTCGAGAATTGCAAGGGAACCAATGAAAAAAAACTCAGAGGAAGATGGTCTAAGTGTACCTGATCTAAAGCTATATTATATAGCAGCAGTCACCAAAACCATTTGGTATTGGCTAAGAAATAGACCGGTAGATCAATGGAACAGATTAGATACAAAGGACAAAAAAGGGTACATCTATAGCAACCTAATCTTTGACAAACCCAAAGATACCAACATTAGGGATAAAAATTCAGTATTCGGAAAAAACTGTTGGGAAAACTGGAAATTAGTATGGCAGAAATTAGATATGGATCCACACTTAACACCATATACCAAGATAAGATCAAAATGGGTCCATGATTTAGGCATAAAGAGGGAGATAATAAGTAGATTAGAGGAACAGAGGATAATCTACGTCTCAGACTTGTGGAGGAGGAAGGAATTTATGACCAGAGGAGAACTAGAGATCATTATTGATCACAAAATAGAAGATTTTGATTACATCAAACTAAAAAGTTTCCTTACAAATAATACTAATGCAAACAAGATTAGAAGGGAAGTAACCAATTGGGAAAATATTTTTAAAAACAAAGGTTCTGACAAAGGTCTCATTTCCAAAATATATAGAGAACGGACCCTAATTTTTAAGAAACCGAACCATTCTCCAATTGATAAATGGTCAAAGGATATGAACAGACAATTCCCAGAGGAAGAAATTGAAACTATATCCATTCACATGAAAGAGTGTTCCAAATCACTATTGATCAGAGAAATGCAAATTAAGACAACACTGAGATACCACTACACACCTGTCAGATTGGCTAAGATGACAGGAACAAATAATGATGAATGTTGTAGGGGATGTGGGGAAATTGGGACACTAATACATTGCTGGTGGAGTTGCGAAAGAATCCAGCCATTCTGGAGAGCAATCTGGAATTATGCCCAAAAAGTTATCAAACTGTGCATACCCTTTGACCCAGCAGCGCTACTACTGGGCTTATATCCCAAAGAAATACTAAAGAGTGGAAAGAGACATATATGTGCCAAAATGTTTGTGGCATTTCTTTTTTGTAGTAGCTAGAAACTGGAAGATGAATGGATGTCCATCAGTTGGAGAATGGTTGGGTAAATTATGGTATATGAAGGTTATGGAATATTATTGCTCTGTAAGAAATGACCAGCAGGAGGAATACAGAGAGGCCTGGAGAGACTTAAATCAACTGATGCTGAGTGAAATAAGCAGAACCAGAAGATCACTGTACACTTCAACAACAATACTGTATGAGGATGTATTCTGATGGAAGTGGAAATCTTCAACATAAAGAAAAACCAACTCACTTCCAGTTGATCAATGATGGACAGAGGTAGCTACACCCAGAGAAGAAACACTGGGAAGTGAATGTAAATTGTTAGCACTAATATCTGTCTGCCCAGGTTGCATGTACCTTAGGAATCTAATGTTTATTGTGCAACAAGAAAATGATATTCACACACATGTATTGTAACTAGACTATATTGTAACACATGTAAAATGTATGGGATTGCCTGTCATCGGGGGGAGGGAATAGAGGGACAGGGGATAATTTGGAAAAATGAATACAAGGGATAATATTATAAAAAACATATATATAATAAAAAATTATTAATTAAAAAAATTTATTGGCATAAAGTTTGGGCAAAGTAACTCCTTATTATTTCTCTAATTTCCTCTTCATTGGTGGAAAGATCCCCCTTTTCATTTTTAAGACTAACAATTTGATTTTCCTCTTTCTTTTTTCTGATCAGATTTACCAAAGGTTTATCTATTTTATTGACTTTTTCATAAAACCAACTCTTGGTTTTATTTATTAATTCAATAGTTTTTTTACTTTCAATGTTATTGATTTCTCCTTTTAATGTTTGTATTTCAAGTTTAATATTTGGTTTGGGGTTTTTAATTTGCTCTTTTTCTAGCTTTTTAAGTTTTAGGCCCAATTCGTTAATTTTCTCTTTCTCTATTTTTTTCAAATAAGCCTCTAAAGATATAAAATTTCCCCTTATTACTGCTTTAGGTGCATCCCACAGATTTTGGTATGATGTCTCATCATTGTCATTATCTTGGGTGAAATTATTAATTGTTTTTATAATTTGCTGTTTCACCCAGTCATTCTTTAAGATGAGATTGTTCATTTTCCAATTACTTTTTGGTCTATTTACCCCTAACTTTTTACTGAATGTAGCTTTTATTGCATTGTGATCTGAGAAGAAGGCATTTATAATTTCTGCCTTCCTACATTTAATTTTGAGATCATTATGTCTTATTATATGGTCTATTTTTGTATAGGATCCATGAACTGCTGAGAAGAAAGTATATTCCTTTCTATTGCCATTCAGTTTTCTCCAAAGGTGTATCATACCTAGTTTTTCTAATGTTCTATTTACTTTTTAAAATTTCTTTCTTATTTGTTTTGTGGTTTGATTTGTCTAAATCTGAGAGTGCAAGGTTGAGATCTCCCACTATTATAGTTTTGCTTTCTATTTCTTCTTGCAATTATCTTAACTTTTCCTTTAGAAAGTTAGATGCTATACCACTTGGTGCATATATGTTTAGTATTGATATGGCTTCATTATTTATGCTACCTTTCAGCAGGATATAGTTTCCTTCCTTATCTTTTTTAACTAGATCAACTTCTGCTTTTGCTTGATCTGAGATAAGGATAGCTACCCCTGCTTTTTTGGCTTTACCTGAAGCATAATAGGCTCTGTTCCAACCTTTTACCTTTACTCTGTATGTATCTCCCTGATTTAAGTGTGTTTCCTGTAGACAACATATTGGAGGGTTCTGATTTTTGATCCAATCTGCTATCCGTCTCCGTTTAATGGGAGCGTTCATCCCATTCAGATTTACAGTTAAAATTACTAATTCTGTATTTCCTGCCATTATATTATCCTCAGATTATGCTTTTTCCCTTGACCCCCCTGAACCCCTTCCCCAATATTTAATGTACAAACCCCCCTTGTGACATGCAGCCCTCCCTTTTTTTAGTATCCCTCCCCCCTCCCTCCAAGTCCCTTCCCTTATTCTCCTTTTCCTTTTCCATTTTCCTCTCCCCCCTTTTAATGAGGTGAGAGATAATTCTCTGAAAAAACAAATGTGTCAATTATTTACTCTTTGAGCCTCTTCTGATGAGAGTAAGATTCACACAATGATACTCCCCCTCACTAAATTCCCTCAGATATGGTGTATTTTCTATGCCTCTTCCTGGAATGTAGTTTCCCTCTTTTTATCATTCCTTCCCCTTTTTCTGAAATGACCTCCTTCCCTTTAGTACACCCCCCTTTTTTCTTTTATATCAGTAAAATCAAATTATTCATGAGTACTTTTTATATACCCACAACAGAGTTACAGTTCTCAAGGGTTCTGTGTACCTTTTTCTGTTTCTCTTCCGTCTTGTGGATGTAGATCAAATTTTTTGTTTAAGTCTGGTTTTTTTCTTAGAAACATATGGAATTCCTCTATTTCATTGATTGACCATCTTCTTCCATGGAAAAAGATGCTAAACTTAGCTGGGTAGTTCATTCTTGGTTGCAGTCCTTCATCTTTTGCCTTACTGAATATCAGGTTCCAGGCCCTTCTATCTTTTACTGTGGAAGCAGCCAGATCTTCTGTGACCCTTATTGTGGCACCTTCGTATTTAAATTGTTTTTTTCTAGCTGCTTGCAGGATTTTCTCCTTTGTGTGGTAATTCTGCAGCTTAGCCACAATATTCCGTGGTGTTCTTTTTTTAGGGTCTATTTCAGAAGGAGTTCGATGAATTCTTTCCACATCTACTTTCCCTTCTGTTTCTATTATCTCTGGACAGTTCTCTTTGATAATTTCCTGTAAAATAGAATCTAGGCTCTTTTTTTGGTCATAGTTTTCTGGAAGTCCAATGATCCGCAGATTATCTCTCCTAGATCTATTTTCCAGGTCTATAGATTTTCCCAGTAAGTATTTGACATTGTTCTCCAGCTTCTCATTTTTTTTTTTTTTTTTTGTTTTGTTTGACTGATTCTTGGGTTCTCAATGAATCATTCATTCTATTTGTTTCATCCTGACTTTTAAAGAGTTATTTTCCTTTTTCACAGTTTTTAGTTCTTTTTGTAAATGCCCAATTTCATTTTTAAATGAATTATTTTGCTCTATTGAATTTTTTTCCATTTCCCTAATTTTTTTCTGAGAATTATTTTCTTTTTCCAATTCAGAAATCCTATTTTCTTGAGACTTTTTTTATCTTCTCCAATTCAGAAATCCTACTTTCCTGTGATTTTTTAACCTTTTCTAATTCACTAATTTTGTTTCCCTGCATCTCCTGTGAATTCTTAATTTTTTCCAACTCCAATTTCATAGTTTCCCTTTCCTTTCCCCATTTTTCTTCAAACTTTCTTAACTTTTTAATAGTCTCTTCTAGGAGAGAGTTATGTGATGGGTGGCAGGAATCATTCCCCTTTAGGTTGTTATCTGCTGACTCTCTGCTGTTAACTTCCTCGGGGTTGAATACCCGCTCTTTCTCTGTGTAGAAGGAATCTATGGTTTTTCTGGGCTTTTTGCTCATACTTGAAAAATCTTTTGGGGTCTGTCCCTGGGATAGGATATTATTTATTTATTTATTTACCAGCTTCTTCCCAGACAGGATGGATGCAGCGGCTCCTGCGCCTGAGCTAAGAGAGAGCTCTGGGAGAGAGTTCCCCACCCCCTCCCTGGAAGTGCCTCATAGGTGACTAGCACTGCTGTGCCTTGAGGGCACTGTGTTCTAGCGGCTTCCCTGAGGTTTGAGATTGAACAGTAAAGATGGCACAAAGCCCAGCCTATGCTTCCCGGTGGGGTGTGGATGTCTGCAGCAGGTGACGTGAAAAGCCCCTGTGCTCAAACTGGAAGTGTCTGCCAGAAACTGTGGTCCCTAGTTCAAAGGGGCTGAGTCCTACACCCTCCAGCTGATCTAGGAAGTGTGTGTTGCCTTGGGCCGTATCTGCCCACTTCTCAATCTCTTAACTTGTCTCAGGTGGCAGCTAGGGGCCACACCCCTCAGTGCAGAGATCTGCTGAGTCACTTCTAGGATCCGGGAAAATCTAATCTATCTTTGAATTTTTAAAGTAGTTTAGATTTCTCTTCTGAACTTCTATATTATAAGCAGAGAAGAGCTAACAGCCTGTGCCAGATTCCTTTATCTCAGTGGCTTCTCTAATCCCAGAGCCCCTCCCTGCCTGATCAGCACAGTATGCTAGCACCCAGCCGTTTGTGCTGGCCTCTCTTCTTCCTCCCCTGGGAACTGACCTTTTCTGTTGAAACTCCAGATTCTCTTCAGCTGGTAAGTCGTGTTTCCAGTCCTTGTGGTATCTATCAGTCCAACACTATTTCTGAGGCTGATTTATCTAATTGGTTGTGAGGGAGTAAGGATGTTCATAGAGTCGTGTGTTTCTTCTCCGCCATCTTGGCTCCGCCCCCCAATTAAGCACTATTTTTGAGGCTAAATTCAAAAATTAGTAGTGAGGGCATGAGAGGAGCTTAAAGAGTGTGTGCCTTCTCTGCCATCTTGGCTCTGCCCCCAGCTCTATCTAGACTCTCTTTCCAAGCTTCCCTATCCTTTCCCCATTTTTCTTCTAGCTCTTTTGTGAGAGTCTTTTTAATTTCTTCTATGAGAGCCTTGTGTGTTGAAGACCAGATCATATCCCCCTTTGGGGAATTCATCTGGAGACAGTCTGTTTTTAGTCTCCTCAGGGTCTCTATCCATATAGAAGCTATCAATAGTTAGAGTCCATTTTAATTTTTTGCTCATTTTGTCAAAGAAGAATCAAAGAAAATAAACTAACAATAACCAAAAAAATGCAGTCTGCCTTTTTTTTTTTTGGGGGGGGGAGGCTGGATGGTATTACCAAGCTTCCTCTACAGAGTGCAGGCACAGCGTTGGGGTACTAGAAGGACAGTAATGTCTGTGCTGCATCTGTGCTCTGAGATTATGAGAGCATGCTGAGACACTCTGGGTGGGTGTAGCCAGGTCCTGAGAGACCCTAGCTTTTTGGGATTATAGTCTTTACCCCCTGTGTTTATAGCTTCTCTGCTGATCTACTGGCTTGCTTCTAGGGCAAAGTAACCACACTCTGATGAAGTTCTCCCCGCTAGATATGGCTGAGATCACATCCCATTCCCCCTCAGGTCTTCTCAATGTGAGCTGCCTGCCTTTCTCTCACTGTTTGATGTGCTGCTGCTGCCTGCCTTCAAGGCCTGCCCTCTAGCAAAAACAGACATTTTCTGGCAAATTTTGAGGATATCTTCTGTTGGTAATTATTTGTATATATTTTTTTCAGTCAAGCGCTAATTTCAAGGCCTTGTCATGAAATAAAGTATTCTGAGAGAAAAGATGGAGCTTAAATAGATGTGTGTGTCCTTTCCACCATCTTGGCTGGAAGTCTTTATGTAATTCTTTAAAGCCAATTGTATTAAGTTATATGTATAGAATGTTTCTTTAGGAATTGAATCAGGACATTATCATTGTAATATTCAATTAATTGCTCTCCTACTAGTTTCCACTTGTCTGCCTCTAATTCTTCTTCCTTAGAGAACCATGTAGAGGCGCAAAAGAACTATTACAAATAAGAGAAATGAGGGAGGAGGGTGAGCATTTTCTGAGGGTAGATCTCATCATTTTTCTTCAAAAAGGGAAAAAAACTTAATCATTCAATTGGATATAGAAATTGATTCTATCTTATAAAGAAATAGGCGGAGAAAGAAGATATTAAAAAAGGGGTTGGATAGAAGGGAGGGCAGGAAGTGGGTGAAGTTGGTTAAAAAACAAAACATTACTATGAATGGAAAGAGAAAACAAAACTATACATAGGGGAAAAAACTAGGATAGGGGGAAACACAGAGCTGATAATCATAACTGTGAATGTAAATGGAATGAACTCTCCCATATAGTGGAAGTTAATAGCAGAGTGGATTAAAAGACAGAAGCCTAAATGTATTGTTTACGAGAAATACATTAAATACTGATAATTACAGAGTAAAGGTAAAAGGCTGGAGCAAAATTTATTATGCTTCAATGGATGTAAAAAAAAAAAGAAATGAGCAGCCATTCTGACAAAGCAAATGTAAAAAATACCTCTAATTAAAAGAGATAAGAAAAAAAATCATATTTTTTTACCATAAATAATGAAGTAGTAATAATACTAAATGTATATGCACCATGTGGCAGAGCACCCAAATTCCTACAGAAGATATTAAGACTGTTAGAAGAAGAAACAAACTACAAAACTATATTACTGGGTGACCTCAACATTCCCTTCACAGAATCAAAGAAATCTAACCACAAAATAAACAAACCTGGGGAGATAATAGAATCCTAGGAAACCTAGATATGATAGATGGCTGGAGAAAATTGAATAGTGTAAGAAAGGAATACACCTTTTTCTCAGCAGTACATGGTACCTACCCAAAAACTGCCTGTGTATTAGGCCACAAAAATATCACAATTAAAGGAAGAAACAGTAAATGCTCCATTTTCAGATCATGATACAATAAAATTATATTCAATACAGGGTCATGGAAAGATAGATTAAAAACCAATTGCAAATTACATACTAAATAATGAGTGGGTCAAGCAACAATTCACAGAAACAATCCAATGACAATGAGACAATATATCAAAACCTATGGGATGCAGCCCACAGTTCTTAGGGGAAATCTTATAACTATATATGTTACATGAATAAATAGAGACAGAGGAGATCAATGAATTGGATGTACAACTGAAAATGTTAGAAAAATCAATTAAAAACCCTCAATTAAATGATAAAATAGAAATTTTGAAACTCAAAGGAGAGCAATAAAATTGAAACTAAGAAAACTGTTGAATTAATAAAACTAAGAATGGCTTTATGAATAAAAAAACAATATAGATGAGCCTTTGGTTAATTTGATTAGAAAAAAAAAAACATTACTAACATCAAAAGTGAAAGAGAAACTTGCCACCAATAAAAAAATTAATAATAAAGCAATACTTAGGAGCTATTTTGCCTAATTGTATGCCAGCAACTCTGATAATATAACTGATAGATGAATGTGTAGAAAAATGTAAGTTGCCCAGAATAACAGAAGAGTAAATTAATTACTTAGTCACAATTTAGAAAAATAAATTGAACAAGCTATCATTGTTCCTTCTAAGAAAAAATCTGCAAGATCAGATAGATATACAAGTAAATTCTACCAAACGTTTAAAGAACCATTAATTCCAATACTATATAAACTATGTAAAATTTTGGAAAAATTGTAAAGAAGGAGTCCTTCCAAATATGTTTGGACTCAAATATGTTTCTGATAAGTAAGCCAGGAAAAGCCAAAACAGAGGAGGGAAAGTACAGACTAATCTCCCTAGTGAATATTGATGCCAAAATTAAAAAAAAAAAATTCCAGTAAAAATTTTACAAAAATATATCAGTAGGACAGTACATTATGACCAAGTAGAATTTATATCAGGAATGCAGCACTGGTTGGATATCAGGAAAACTATTTCCATAATCGACCATCAATCAGAAAACCAACAGAAATCACATGATAATCTCAATAGATTCAGAAAAAAAAAGCTTTTGACAAAATACCATACCTATTCCTATTAAATACTCTAGAGAGAATAGAGTCAAAGGCAGTTTTCCTGAAAATATAAGTGGTAGCTATCAAAAACCAACAGCAAGCATCATTTGTAATGGAGAAAAGTTGTACGAATTTCAAATAAGATCACTGGTGAAACAATGATGCCTGTTTACACCACTGTGAGTCCACATTGTACTAGAAATGCTAGCTTTAGAAATGAGAAAGAAATTAAAAGAATTAGAAAAGGCAATGAAGAGATAAAACTATCACTCTTTGCAGATAACATGTTGATACAGTTAGAGAAATCTAGAAATATCACCCAAAAAACTATTTGAAACAATTAACAGCTTTAGTAAGATTGCAGAATATAAAATAAACCCACACAAATCATCAGCATTTCTATATATTATTGACAAAGACCAGCAGCAAGAGAGAGAAATTCTATTTAAAATAGCTGTAGACAAAATATTTGAGAAGATAGTTATAAGCAATGTCTAAGAGAGGTCAATCAATTTGATAATTGAGAGAATACCTTTGGAGGGGTAGTTGCAGTTCAATAATAAGTTTGAAAGCCAGGTTAAAGAGGCTTATGCTGAGATTGATGAGAGAATAAACAGAGGTAATGAGCATAGTGGCTTTTCCCCTGAGTTTAGTTGAGAAAAGGATGGGAAATAAAACAAAACTAGATGACAGTTGTGAGGACAATTAGATCAGTGAGGGATTTTAAAAGATGTGACCAACATAAAAATGTTTGCAAAAAAGGGAATATAGATAGTGAAAGACTAAAGTTTGGAAAGAGTGCAGATGATGGATGGGGAAACCTTCAGAAGAAGAAAAGTAGATCAAGGGAGCATTCTAGAAGGATAGATCTTGGCAAAGAGAAGTGTTTGCCTTATCATCCAAAATAGAAAAAGAGATAGTGGAAGAAGATTCTTGAGTAATGTGAAATAATAAAAGGGAGTAAAGGGAGTTTTAAGTTAATAACCTTAGGTTGTTTTTTTTTTTTCAATAAAGGTGAGTTCCTCGGAAGAGAGAGTGAGTATAATAGGGGATACTATAGAATTCTTGAGAAGAACAGAGAAATATCATTACAACTGGCTGTGATTATGAACAAGATACAAGTCGATTGATTGTCTTGTCATTGCTCCTAAGTGTTCTTTAATCTTCCAGGACAAAATTCCCCAAATCTTTGTGATCTCATTAGAGATGTAGCAGCAATTTCCAAAAATTCAGTGATCCTGGGTCTTAGCATCTTTGGGTTCCATTATTCTCTGGAGTCAAAATTTTTCAGTACCTTACAAATAACTTGGGATATATCAAATACATGATTACATGCAAAGCAGACATTATGTATATATTATATACACACATTAGCAACTTCTTCTGAGCATATATATAACTGTCATTCCTAATTTTTCTTAGGATGCTTTGTGAACCTGGTTCCTTTTGAATCTGTTCTTTTATAAACTACTAATCTTTCTGCCTATTTATCTAAATAGATTATTTTATAGGCTTGTTATCCTGATATAAACTGCTTATAAATATAATTTGATTCATGTTAGCCATTCTCTAGGATTTTCTGGTAGGAGATTTGTAGGGGGTTTCCAGACTCTTTCAAATGGCTTTAGTCCTCACAGATGGTATTCACTCCATTGTTGTATAGACAAGTCTCCTGTATCTTGGTTCAATTTGGTTATAAACTGTTGGATCAGCTTTTACAAAGAAATATTTACTTCAAATGTATAATAAAAAATAGACAAACTTACTCCAAAACATGTGTGTAGCCTAATGCTTCTCTTATACCACCTCACACTCTAGGATAGAGAAGAAGAGTAGGTTCATCCTTTAGCTCATTTCCTACAGGGTATGGTTTCAAATTGCAAGTGTAATCCCCACCTTAGATTTAAGTGTCAAGCATGTATTTCTTTGGACTTCTCTACTGGACTGGTTGGCTGCTATATTCCATTTTGTCATTGCTTAAACTCCTAGCTCTGTTGGGGACTTTATGACTTCTGCCTAGAAATCGAGTAAGCCAAATAAAACAGAATAGAAATGAGCAGCCCATTTCTTAAAGACAGAAGGTAAAAGGAAAGAGAGAGGCAGGTATCTCCCACCTTAGCTTGTAATGCCCACATGTGGGTCAATTGTTTGTGATCTTTACCCTTTGTGAGTATTGGTTTTTGAAGAGGCATCCTCTTCCAACATTGCAGCCAAATGTGGAGATACAATGCATTTGAAATTCACCTACTATTTTACACTTATGGCAGATAAATTTTGGATGTATTACTTCCATATTTGGCAACCTGTCATGCTCTTAATCTCTATTATAAGATCATCATCAGTATTTCTGGGCTTTATGAATTATTTTTAAATCTAATGATTGGGGCAGCTAGGTGGTACAGTGGATAGAGCACCAGCCCTGAAGTCAGGAGGACCTGAGTTCAAATCTGATCTCAGACACTTAATATTTCCCATCTGTCAGCTGTGTGGTCCTGAGCAAGTCACTTAATCCCAATTGCCTTAGCAAGAAAAACAACAACAACAAAACTAATGATCATAATAGTTGAGAATCTAGGAAGGGAAATTGCCTCTGGATTCAACCTCGATCTTTGGTGGGATGCTTTGCAGTCCTATGTAAAGTTATTAAATTAGGACCCACAATGATCTTCACTTGGGACAGTAATTATTAAGTTCTTATATGACTCCGGTAGTTTTGTAAGCAGATTATTGTTGCTGTTGTTTTCCCCTCTGAGTTTTAGTCAATTGTCATGCTTTTCTTTCTGTTTCCAGGAAGTTCAGTTATCTTTCCTTTGAAAAAAAGTTTCAAGGAATTGTCCTTATGGAACTTCTGGGACTATTCTATAAACTAGCAAATTATGTTGTTTTTGAACAATTTGTTGTGGAGTAGATTTTTTTCAAAACAAACATTAAAGGCCAAGTCAATAGGTAGGTCGGGATCATACCCAAACATTACCAAGTACATTATAAAACTTGTGGTTTAATTTCGTCTTGACTTTTATGCATATATTAATTTTCTACATATTTACTCCACTGAGATTTTTATTCAGGTCTCTGTATTCCCAATACAAAGTATTTTACTGATTTAATGGTTCAAATTATGAGAGAGGGAATGATTAAATTACTGATATCTTAGTTTCTAAATACCTTTTAAGATGTTTTGGTCATTTATATGCTAGGAATTATTCTTTTAAATTTATATCTAAATTTGTCAAAGCTTTTTGTGTTAGGTAAAATTCCTGTGAGCAATATCTTGATGAATTGCATTTTCAATCCATTTAATAACATTTTTATCTTTTAATTAGATATTATTGTTATATCCAACAACTGTTCGTTTTTGAAAGAAGGAAATATAGTTTTCATTTCACTAATATTATTTCTCTCTTTCTTACACACACATATCTTACATATCTCAAAACTATGACCACCACCACAATCACAACCACTAAATACAATTCCTATGTCTTACATTATTCACAATAATTTCACTCTTCTGGCCTTCTAGGCATTTTAAATAGGAGTAGTATTCTGTGATTTCCTCTTATCCTCACTCTTTACTCTTTGCCTTGTTTATTTTTATTTTTTGCTCATTTTTGATCACTTTGTCCCATAATCACCTTATTTCTCTGCTTCCTTCCTTGGTTCCCTCTATCATCCAATTATGAAGCAAACACTGTTAATTACCCCTATTATTTATCCCTATGCTAACTAATTAAAATATGGATTAGTTAATTGTAAGGTATAAGAAAAACAATGCTTTTGTTATTCATCTAGGGGTGATGCATCTTAGACTCTGAAATCTCATTGGTTTTGCTTTTTTTTTAATTTTTGAAATTATATTTTATTTGGTTTTCTATTTTAGAAACAGCCTTCAGGTTCTCTCTAGGTATCACAAATGATTAAAACTTGTGTGATTTCTCAAGTAGTGCTGTTTTTCTTGTTTCCAAAGGAATTTTTAATGTGGCTAGGTTACATATTTGGGTTCAAAGTATACAAATATTTGACTATTGGCTTACAATCAGGTATTTCCATTTTCCATTTCTGATTTTACCAAAAAACTTTATAGGATTATAGGTGGAAGTAGAAGATGCTTTAGGATCATTGAGTCTAACTCCATTTGAATACTTATGTTTTTTAAAAGACTTTTCTCCTAATTTTCCAATGATGTAAAATGGGAAAAATGTAATGATGTAAATGGGAAGATGTCTGAATATCATCAAATACTAAATTAAAAAGTACTAAATTAAAAAGTAGGAGTTTTAGATGCATTAGCCAATTTATTACTCTTACATCAGGGGGAAAATCTTTGCTTCTCTAAAATAAAAAAAAAGCAATATATGCACCATGCTTCAATGACATGACTTTCATCTCTTAGGAAATGAAAATATAAATATTCTAAATATGAGTGTTCTTCACTGTCTTAAACCAATTCATTTTGTTTTAAACTTCTTAACTTTTAACTCTTGTCTCAAAGTATCCATTGGTGAATGTGAGAATCCCAGGTTTGTTTTTGTTTTGTTTTGTTTTGTTTTGTTTTGTTTTGTTTTAATAAGATTCTAGTAAGAAGAGAAACAAAGGAAGGAAGAAAAAAGTAGGAAATCTAAGAACCATAAATTTGGTTCTAGCAGGATGGGGGTAAAACTATAAATTCTTACTAGGAAACCAGACTAAGGATGTCTGAATAAACAGAAGTAAATATATCAATTAGGTCTCCATGAGAGTCTTATCTTTTGGAATGTTTAGAGGGGGTTTCCTGCTGCCCTAATGGGCAGGAAAAAAGCCAGGGGTTTCATGCTGACTCAGGACAATAGGACAAGGGAGACATAATTTAGGGAAATTAATGCAGGAAAACTGAGGTAGAACAGTCCAAGTAGACTGTAACATAACAGAACTAAAGCTAATCATTTTGATAAACCGGTTTCAAAGGTTATGAAAAGCTAACTATAATGTCCCATAATATCTCAATTCAGATGTCTAATTTTAATTGTTACATTATATCTAGAATATTTTTTTCCGGGTTTATCTTGTTTTAACATTTCTCGTAATATATTATATAATACCAAGAAAATCATGAGACATATATGTTTGGAACACAATATGTAACTTTGGTTTATCTCTGGTAGACCTTTTCTTCTCTTCTTGGGAGAGGATGATGGTTTAAAGAGTCTGAGAGGCAGTTGCTGTTCTCTGACCTTCCCATTGAGGGGCCCTTGCATTATCGGACCTTTCTTCTCTTCCCTTCTGCCTTTAATTTATTTTCCCAGTCCACAAGCAGCACCTGTCTCAGTAAAGGCTGCTTTGCAACTTCTTCAGATGTTCACAGCTGTGGCGGCTCTCTGAGAATTGAACTACCCCTTACAATGCACTTACATATGGTCCTTCACATATAAATTTATCAGTATTTATTTACAAGTAATTAACCAATAGCCTTTAAAATTTCATGGGTTAGCTGCACAATATTTTTAATCAAAATAAATGATCTTATCTAAAATTAATATCTAGTTGATTTTTATCATTTTTATCATTCTCGTTTCTTTCATGTCAGGATTTTTACATTGAAAAATAATATATTTTACCTGCTGGAAATTCACATTTCTAATTTATCTCAATGAAAATAAATTTGAAATTCATTTCAAAATGCAAAATACTTTACAGGTGATATTATTTAAAGACCTACAGTTCTTTTTACATTCTCATTTTTATATTTATATATTTGCTTTCTTAAATGACTACATTCATTGATTAATTTTTCAATTCTCTCTTCTGCAAGAGATCTTGTTTTTCAGTATCAGCACAAAGGTTCATGGAGAGAGATCCCTAAACTCTACCAGGACATGATTTGATATCATTACTTTATTTATTTTTTATTTCCAGATGTTTTATTTTTGGACAATTTCTTATCTCCTAAAAAATGCTGACTCAAGAAAAGTAATTTTTTCCAGACCTCTGAAGGTACAGATAATTTTCAGAAATGCAGACAGTCATAAAATATTATTTTTTTAAATTTAATAGTTTTAATTTACCAGATATATGCATGGGTAATTTTGCAACATTGACAATTCCCAAACCTTTTGTTCTATTTTTCCCCTCCTTCTCTCCCCCCCCCTCGAAGATGACAAGTTGATCAATACATATTAATTATGTTAAAGTATAAATTAAATAAAATATATGTATACATGTCCAAACAGTTGTTTTGCTGTGCAAAAAGAATTGGATTTTGAAATAGTATACAATTAGTCTGTGAAGGAAATAACAAATGCAGGTGGACAAAAACAGAGGGACTGGGAATTCCATGTAGTGGTTCATAGTCATCCAGAGTTCTTTCACTGGGTGTAGCTGGTTCAGTTCATTACTGCTCAATTGGAACTGATTTGGTTCATCTTATTGTTGAAGATGTCCTCATCCATTAGAATTGATCATCATATAGTATTGTTGTTGAAGATACAACGATCTCCTGGTCCTGCTCATTTCACTCAGCATCAGATCATGTAAGTCTCTCCAGGCCTTTCTGAAATCATCCTATTGGCCATTTCTTACAGAACAATAATATTCCATAATATTTATATACCACAATTTATTCAACCATTCTCCAATTGATGGGCATCTACTTAGTTTCCAGTTTCTGGCCACTACAAAGAGGGCTGTCACAAACATTCTTGCACATACAGGTCCCTTTCCCTTCTTTAATATCTCTTTGGGATATAAGCCCAGTCATAACATTGCTGGGTCAAAAGGTATGCACAGTTGGATAACTTTTTGAACATAGTTCCAAATTGCTCTCCAGAATGGCTGGATGTATTCACAATTCCACCAACAATGTATCACTGTCCCTGTTTTCCCACATCCCCTCCAACATTGCACATTATCTTTCCCTGTCATTCTAGCCAATCTGAGAGGTATATAGTGATACCATTACTTTAAAGACACATTTATTTTCAGCATCTTCAAGCTATTGTCAAAGCAAATTTCACTGTTTTGGGGTTAAAGTCTCTTGCACGGACTCTTCTTTGAGAATAGATCTTTTCAGGTTTTTTTTTTTTTTTTTTTTTTTTTTTTTTTTTTTTTGCATTTGATATGTGCATTCAAATTCCTTTGCTTTATAATTGGTCTGGTTTAATTCTCTCTATAGTTTTTTTAGTTATTATCTTATCTCTCAGGGAATCATAATTGGTATAATTAATTTTCAGCTTTAGAAAGCTTTTCAGACAGGATGCCAATCTTATATATTGGTTTGTCCTTTAAAATAAGTCACTTATCTCATTCTTGCTGAAAGGTATGTGTCAGATCTAGTTTTGATGTCTGACTTTATTCAAGATCAAGAATACCAGAACTTACATGGAAATGTACCAAGACACCAAAGACAACTTTGTGTGGGCATCTACAAGCTGTTGTTGAGGTAACCTCTTCCCCTTGTTCATTACAAGCACACGACATTAGGTCAGTCTGTTCAGGAAGCTGAGGGCAATAGCCTCTAAACCCCAAGCAGATGTCCTGGATAAATGGGCCAGAATGGGGCTGATGGCCATTAATGCTCTTTACTCTGGGTTCTTGGCACTTTCTAATAAAGTACTAAGTTGACTAATTCCTCAGTTTCAGGCCGTGTGATGAAGTCTTGGGAGATGCCATCTTGAGGGTGAAGGAAGAGGAAAAGATCCTATATGCACAAAAATGTTTAGAGCAGATTTTCTTGGTAATGTCAAAGATTTGGAAAGTTAAGGAATGCTCATAAATTAGGGAATGGCTGAACAAGTTTGGTCAATAAATGTAACAAGTTTGTGATATTAAAAAAAATGGAAAAATGATTTGAAAATAACCTAGGGTGGTTTATATGTTACTGACAAGTTGTAGAACAATTTGTATTTTGTCAATAGCATTATTAAATAAAATGGTTTCAAAAATTAAAATGTTTTAAAAGCACAACATTTTGGAATGCTGAGACATTATATACATATTTACATATAATTTAATATTCACATTTATGTCACCATAAATTTTACAACTTTTTTTGGCAACAATCTGTTTAATACTATTACTTCTTGGTTTTCTTTTTTTATTATTATTTCTTGTTAGATTTATTTAACTCTAGGAGATTCATGACCAGTGGTAATGTATTATGGACAAAAACTCTGAAACAAGGATTCTTACAAGGTGCTAATTCAGTGAAATTGATGAGACAATGGTTATCTAGTTTAGCATGGTGATTAATAGTTCTCTAAATTCAGTATGATTGATTTTATCTTAAAACAAATAATGATTTCCTAGTGTTATGATTGGTTTATACTTAGTGTAGAGCATATAAGCTGGGACTCAGAGCCAGAGACAGACTCAGAAGGGACTCAAAGATTCACTCACTTCATCTCACAGCACTGTGGCTAACCTGGCCTCCTGCACTTCCCCCACTGAGACCAAGACTGGTCTGAATGGCTCTCTAGAAAGCTGATCTGGGTTATAGGCAAAAAAAAAAAAAAAAAAACCTAGATTGTTAAAGAGATAATTACTTTAACACCTGGCTATTCTTGTGGTGATTACTGAACTGAAATTAAGACTGTTCCAAGATCTCCAGAAAACCAAAAAGAACATTACAATTATTTACTTTGTATGACTCTGGAAAAAAGAGTAAGACAGATGACTTCGCACAGTTGTGCCTCACTCCAAATTTACTTGCTAGCCAACATGCCATTTTCCTGATGTCATTGCTCCTCTTTGAGAAAATGAGCAACTTTAATTACATTATATTGTTTTTGCACAAACAAAACCCACTGAAACAAGATTAAAAGGGACATACAAAGCTTTTAAAATGCCATAGCCAGTGTTTCTGATAAAGTTCTTATTTCTAAAATCTAAAAGGAGCCATGTCAAATTTATAAGAATACAAGTCATTTGCCAGTTGATAAATGATCAAAGGACATGAACAGATAAGATAATTTGTAAGAATTGGAAAATGAATAGATAAACATCAATTGGAGAATGTCTGAAAAAAAAAGTTCTGCTATATGAAGGTAGTGGAATATTATTCTTGTACAAAAAGTGAGGAACAAGATAATTTTAGAAAGGCCTAGAAAGAATTACATGAACTGATTCTGAGTAAAAGCAGCAGAACCAGGGATACATTGTACACAGTAACAGCAAGAATGTGCAATGATCAACTATGACAGACTTGATTCTTTTCAGAGGTTCAGTGATTCAAAAAAAAAATCCCAATAGGTTTTGAACAAAAAAATGTCATCTGCTTCCAGAAAAAAAAATGTTATGTTCCCTTCTTTTTTCTGTTGTTTTTTTAAAAATATATATTTCCCATGGCTTTTCCCTTTTGCTCTGATTTTTCTCTCCCATCATGATTCATAAAGCAATGTGTATTGAAGAAAATTCAATTTACAACAAAAAAGAATGTAATTGGGATGAACTCTCCAGTAAAATGTAAGCAGATAACAGAGTGGATTAAAAACCATACATTGTTTACAAAAAAACCATTTGAAACAGAACAATGGAGAACATGGGTATAAGGCTGGAGCAGAATATATTATGAAACAAAAAAAAAAAGTGGAGTAGCAATTAAGATCTCAGACAAAGTAAAAAGTTAAAGTAGATTTAATAAAAGAAATTAAACAGAAAGCTACATCTTGGTAAAATGTTCTAAAGCATAAAAATCTAACAAACAAATGCAGGAAAATAATAAATGCATCCTTTTCAGATAAAATGCAATAAAAATATATTTAACAAAAGTCCAGGGAAAGATAGACTAAAATATTGCAAATTAAATAATCCAATCCTAAAGAATGAGTGAATCAAATAAGAAATCATAGAAAAAAAGAGTTTCTTCATTACAATTCAAGAGAATGACAACAATGAGACAACATACAAAAACTTATAAGGTACAGCCAAGGCAGTTCATAGGGGAAAATTTATATCTCTAAATGTTTACATGAAAAAAAAAATGAGAAAGTGGATCATGTAAGTATAAGGGCTGGACAAAGAACAAATAAACAAAGCTCAAATATCAAATTGGAAATTCTAAAAATCAAGGGAGAGATGAAAATACAATTGGAAGGAAGAAAACTATTGAACTAATTTTTTTTGTTTCTTTTGTTATTTCAAGTTTTTTGTTTTATATTTATACCTTTTTTTGATAGTACATATGAGTGTATAATATTTTACAACACTATCCTTGCAGTCACTTCTGTTCCGATTTTTCCCTTCCTTCCCTCCACCCCTTTCCCTAGATGGCAGGCAGTCTTATACATGTTAGATATGTTATAGTATATCCTAGATACAATATATGTGTGCAAAACCGAATTTCTTGTTGCACAGGAAAGAATTGGATTCAGAAGGTAAAAATAACCTGGGAAGAAAAACAAAAATGCAAAAAGTTTACACTCATTTCTCAGTGTTCCTTCTCTGGGAACTGATTCTGTCCATCATTGATCAATTGCAATTGATTTAGATCTTCTCTTTGTTGAAGATATCCACTTCCATCAGAATACATCCTTATACAATATTGTTGTTGAAGTGTATAATGATCTCCTGGTGCTGCTAATTTCACTCAGCATCAGTTCATGCAAGTCTCTCCAGGCCTTTCTATATTCATTCTGCTGGTCATTTCTTACAGAACAATAATATTCCATGACATTCATATACCACAATTTACCCAACCATTCTCCAATTGATGGGCATCTATTCATTTTCCAGTTTCTAGCCACTACAAAAAGGGCTGCCACAAACATTTTGGCACATTCAGGTCCCTTTCCCTTCTTTATTATTTCTTTGGGATATAAGCCCAGTAGGAACACTACTAGAACAAAGGGTATGCACAGTTTGATAACTTTTTGGGAATAATTTCAGATTGCTCTCCAGAATGGTTGGATTCATTCAGAACTCCACCAACAACTATTGAAATAATTAATAAAATTAAGAGTTGGTTTTATGAAAAACCTAACAAAATTGATAAACATTATTGTTATTTTAATTACAAAAAGAAAAGAAAACCATGGTGGTATTCACCATGAAAAATGAAAAGTTTTAACTTACCCAAAGAAGAAACTAAAGCAATAATTGGGCTATATTCTGTCAAACTGTATGTCAACAAATCTGACAATGTAAAATGGTTGAACATTTACAAAATATTAAGTGCCCAGATTAACAGAAGACAAAATAAAATATTAGATATTCCCATTTAAAAATATAGAACAAGTCATTAGTGAACTCCCTAAAGAAAGAAAAATTCCCCAGATCCAGATGAATTTATAAATCAATTCTACCAAACATTTAAAAAACAATTCCAATATTATATAAACTATTGGAAGGATAGAGAAAGAAAGAGTCCTTCCAACTTTTATGACATAAATATGTTGCTGATACCTAAACAAGGGGAAGCCAAAACAGATAAAGAAAATTATAGACCAATTTCCTGAATATTTATTTATGCAAAAATTTAACTAAAATATTACCTAAAAGATTACAACAATTTATCAACAGGACAATACATTATAACCAAGTATGAAATATGCAAGGACTGCAGAACTGGTTCAATATAAAGAAAATTATTGCCATAATTAACCATATCAAGAAAAAAGCTAACAGAAATTATATAATAATCTCAATCAATGCGGGAAAAGCTTTGGATAGAATACAGCACCATATGAATAAATACAATTTATTTTAAAATGATATGCAGCATCTTCCTAAAACCATCAGCAAGCATTATTTGTAATGTAGAGAAACTAGATGCATTCCCAATTAGATCAGGAGTGAAAAAATGCCATTTATTATCATAATTATTCAATTTTGTACTAGAAATGTAGGTTCCAGCAATAAGAAAACAAAAAGAAAGAATTAGAGCAGGAAATGAAGAAAGAAAACTATCAATTTTTAGAGATAAAATGATGGTATACTTAGATAATCAACCAAAAAAGTATTTGACACAATTAACTTTAGCAAAGTTGAAAGATATAAAATAAACCCAAATAAATCATCAGTGTTTCTATATATTAGCAAAAATTATCAGTAACAAGAGATACAAAGAAAAATTCTATTTAATATAACTTTAGACACAATAAAATTTTGGACTGTTTATGTGCCAAAACAAACCCAGGAACTATATGAACAAAATTACCAATCAGTTTTCATTCAAACAAAAATCTAGACCATTGGGAAAATGTCAGTTGTTCTTTGTTAGACCAAGTTAATATAATAACAATGACGATTCTAGATAAATTAATCTATTTATCCATGGGTATACAAATCAAATTTCCCCAAAATTATTTTATAAAGCATGAAAAAATAACAAAATTGATCTCGAAAAAGAAAATTCAAGAATATTAAGGGAATTAATGGAGAAAAGTGGAAAGAATGGTGGGTTACCATTACCAGTCCTAAAAATCATTTATATAGGAGCAATCATCAAAACTATACAGTATTGCCTAAGAAATAGAGTGGTAGAGAAGCAGATTAGATTGGGTAGGAAAGACACAATAGTCAATGATTATAGTAAGATGCTGTTTGATTAAACCCAAAAACTCTAGCTTCTGGGATAAGAATTTACTCTTTGTCCAAAATTGCTGAGAACAGTGGAATATAATATGCTAAAAACTGGCACATACCTACATATCACACCTTGACCATCTTTATTTTTTTTTTGCATATCTATTTTTATATTGAGGCTTTTTTATTTTTGAAATATATGTCAGGATAATTTTTCGACATTGACGCTTGCAAAATCTTATATTCCAATGTTTCCCCCACTCCCCCCCACCCTCTCCCCTAGATGACAAGTAATGCAATATATGTTAAACATGGAAAAAAATGCGTTGAATCCAATATATGTATATTTTACACATATATATGCATGTACATATAATCATCTTGCTGCACAAGAAAAATCATATTAAAAAGAAAAAGAAAAAAAGGGGGAGAAAAAATAAAATGTGTCCATGCGGGGCCCTAGAGTGCTGCTCTTCAGGCTGGGCATCGCCTGTGAGTTCACAGAATGTTCACAGAGAGTAGTTTTAAAGGGCTGCAAGAGACTTGAAAGATTATCAAGTAGAATGTCTTCATTTTAGAAAAGAAACCGAATCCCATCATTAGAAAAGTAAGCAACAGAACAGGTGTCGAGATTCGAACGCGAGTCCTGTTGCTCACCCATGCTCTCTACCGCGAACTTTACACTGTGTGCTGACAGCTAAAGACCAGGCTCCCATGCACTAACCAATGTGTGACTTGACCTTTTATCACAGCCGCGTGAGCAGAGGACTTGATAAACGCACGCGCAGTTCAGTTTTTCTCTTCAGTTGCCAGGGTTGCAGTCAACTCTAGGACTAAATCGGTTATAACTGCTGCGGGCTCTCCGGCCTCAGGTTATTGATATTTCCCCTTTTAGTTCCGACCTTAATTTTCCCTTTAATTCCCCCCTTCCAGAAGGCTGGGGTGCCTGAGAGAAGTCTCTCCTGCGAGTTCTCTCTCCTGGTGGTGAAGCCTGCCTCCGAGATGAAGAAGATTTTCAACTTCGGCAAGAAGAAGGGGCAGTCTCCATCTCGCCCCTTCATCAGGCTGCCAAGTTACTTTGGGGTCCAAACACCCTATCCCACCGAAGGATATCAAATCCAGAGCAAGGACCTTGGGAAGATCCACAAAGCTGCCTTGCTCGGTGATGTGGCGAAGGTGCAGCAGCTGCTGCTGCTTGGAAAAAGCACCGTAAATGATCTGGATAAAATGAAGCGGTAAGAGCAAAGGTTGGCGGTGGGGGAGAGAAGGAAAAGCCCCCACTGGAGGATTCTGCCTAACATTCCCCCCATCCCTCCACGTGAGTCTGTGTATCCCATCCCCCATTAACGATTGGAAAATAAAACTCAGCATCTGGGACAGGGTCAGGGTCAGGTTTTGGCTTGTAGAGATTGGAAAGCAAGTCCCAAAAATTGGTTTCACCTCCCCGTCCTGCCTGTTCATTTTTGATGAATTGGAAACTCCTTCATTTTACTAATAGCTAGAGTCCAATTAACTTATTCTTTATCAATAAATAGTAACGTGGGAGCAAACACTACTTACTTCTGCTGAATTGTTGACATGTTTAAAACAACTGCGTCAGACAAGTTAGTGGAATGATTTGCCATTTCCTTCTTCAGTTCATTTTGACAGATGGGGAAATTGAGGCAAACAAGGTTAAGTAACCTGACCAGGATCACACAGTGGTAAGTATGTGATATCAGATTTGAATACACGAAGATAAGTCTTACACAAAGATAAGTCTTCCTGATTATAAGCCCAGAACTCTTATTCATTGTGCCACTTAGATGTCCCAGCCAGTGAAATATGGACATTATATTTGAAGTGTAAAAGTTTCAAGGCAGAAAATAAATTGCTACTTTAATTAAGATCTACTCTATGTTTCAGGCACAAGGCTAACAGCAACAGATACAAAGGAGTTAGAGAGCAAGGATTATCCCAATTCTAGGAGATTAATCTAGTAAGGGACTTAATAAGAAAGGGAGACTGAGAAGCAGAGGATCTGATACTGGAGAAGAGAACCAGGAGAGAAGAGGGTTACAAAACTTAAGAGAGAAAGGAATATTAAGGAGAAAATGGTTGCAGTTTCAAAGACTTCAGAGAGGTAAAAATAAATAAAGGATGAGAAAAGATTATTATATTTGGTAATTAAGAGGAGAGATGTGGGATGATATTGGCCATGAATTGAACAAGTGAAGTTTCTTTGGGGAATAGGGAAGAAGACATGGGGATGTTTGCAGGCAAGCAGGGAAATAGCCAGGATACAATGAAAGATGAATGTGAAGAATGATGGGTAAAATAGAATGGTATCACTTGTATATGTAAAGGCATTTTCATTTACAAGGAAAAGGGCTATCAATTCTTTTGAGATAGCTGAAGGAAAAATAGTGGGAGAAGACATTTAGATGAATTAGGTGAGAAGGAGGTTAGACGTGGGAGATCTCAGGGAATGGTCTTTTTTTTTTTTTTTTTTTTTTTTTTGTTTTGTTTTTGTTTGTTTGTGTGTTTGTTTTTTCCCTAGTAAAATATGAGCTGAGAATTTTTAACTGAAAAGATGCAGAAAGTGTATCATGGAAGGTTTGAGAAGGGATGAAAAGGTTTGAAAGAGCTGCTGTGCTAAGTGGCATGGTGAATTATTTAGGGAGGTAAAATATAAAAGGGTTGCCTAGGATCAGTGAGAGCCCAATTGAGGTTATGTGACATAAATTTGTAGTGGCTCTTGTAAGCACAGTTGCATGATTTTCTCCAGCCTTATTGGGCATCATGTGCATAGAAAGCCTGAGGCTTAGGACAACACTGTTGGCAATACAATTAAGAGGGCAATGGACTCAAGGGAAGACAATGTTGAGTTGAAAAACCACAGTGAATGATTCACCAAGGTATCAAGATTACACAAGGATGAGAACATCTACATATAAAGAAGATACATATAAGCTGAATTGGAGTAGTCTCAGAGGGATAGCACTAGTTTTAAGGAAGATGGAAAAAGCTTCTTGTAAAATGAAAGACTTTTGCTTAGACTTGAAGGAAGACAGGAGGTGGAAGTGAGGAGCATTACAGGTGTGGACATATCAGTCAAGTTACTTATTGTCAGATGATGGAGTGCTATGTGTGAGGAACTGTCAGTCAACAAATAATAAGTGTCTACTTTGTAACTTGACACTGCTAAGAGCTGAGAATACAGAGAATGGTAAAAGAGAGGCTCTGCTGTCAGAGCACTAACATTTCAATAGTGAACCAATATGAAAACAGCAAGTATAAACATGATACTACATACAGGATAAACTAGGAATAATGAACAGAGGAAGACATCAGTATTAAGGGAGATTGGGAAAACATTTTGCAGAAAGTAGGATTTTAGCTGGGACTTGAGCATGCCACGTAGGGCTAGAGGAAGAGGGGACAGAAATTATTCCATGAATGGAGAGGATATTTAATGAAAATGTCTGGAATCAAGAGGTAGAGGCAGGGGTGTCTTCTGATAGGAGGGGCAAACAGTGTCTAATTCACACTTAATCTCTCAACCAAACTACTGGACACAACAGGCTAAATCTATTGTACATAGCATAGAGCAGGAGATGCTAGTAATAAGAAAAAATGCAACTCAACATACAATTTGCTCAAAATATTTTATATTCAAAAGCTTATCATCTCTTCAATTTGTTTTTCTTTGAATAATTATAATAAGAATTCTCCTATAATTCAATTATCCTAATGCTTTGAAAATATTTTAATCTATTTGTTTAAGTTAAATAATTAGAACATGATTTCCATATAAAGGTAGGTAAACAAACATATATGAAGTTATAAGTATAATATAAGAAAACTGGTCTTTCATGTGTAGTTTATAGAATCAGTTTCATTACACTCTCAGCATACTTGATATGTCTATCTAATGAAAAGTGTATGTTGAGTTTCTCATGAGATAAAGTCTGGATGTGTGGTTGTATTAATAAGAGAGAATTCCCTTGACTACTGCAAGTAAGTATCTTCTCTGCAATTTCAAATTTTAGAAAATTGCTTTAGTCAGTGAAAGTTAAACTGATTTGCCCAGGGTCACATATAGCCAGTGTGTGTAAGAGGTAGTACTTGAACGTAGTAGATCTTGGAAACTTCTAGGCTAGCTTTCTGTCCACCAAACTGTGCTGCCTGACTTGATTTTAATAAACAATATATACAAGAATATCTTGAATGATGAGTGACAAAAATTATACATAGGGAAGTTAAATTTCATATGTATTTTTCTTTTTTTATTAATTTTATAATTATAATTTTTGACAGTACATATGCATGAGTAATTTCTTTTTTAACAACATTATCCCTTGTATTCATTTTTCCCATTTTCCCCTCTCTCCCTCTACTACCTCCCCTAGATGACAGGCAATCCCATACATCATAAATGTGTTACAGTATAACCTAGATACAATATATGTTTGTAAATCCAATTTTCTTGTTGCACGGTAAGAATTGGATTCTGAAAGTACAAGTAACCTAGGTAGAAAGACAGTAGTGCAAAAACATTACATTCAATTCCTGGTATTCCTTCACTGGGTGTAGTTGTTTCTGTCTATCATTGATCAACTAGAAGTGAGTTGGATCTTCTTTATGTTGAAGATATTCACTTCAATCAGAATATATCTTCATACAATATTGTTCTTGAAGTGTATAGTGATCTCCTTGTTCTGCTCATTTCACTCAGCATCAGTTCATGCAAGTCTCTCCAAACTTCTCTGTATTCATCCTGCTGGTCATTTCTTACAGAGCAATAATATTCCATAACATTCATATACCGTAATTTACCCAACCATTCTCCAGTTGATGGGCATCTATTCATTTTCCAGTTTCTAGCCACTACAAAAAGAGCTGCCACAAACATTTTGGCACATACAGGTCCCTTTCCCATCTTTAGTATTTCCTTGGGATATAAACCCAGTAGTAGCACTGCTAGATCAAATGGTATGCACAGTTTGATAACTTTTTGGGCATAGATCCAAATTGCTCTCCAGAATGGCTGGATTCTTTCACAACTCCACCAACAATGCATCAGTATCCCCGTTTTCCCACATCCCCTCCAACATTCATCATTATCTTTTCCTGCCATCTTAGGCAATCTGACAGGTGTGTAGTGGTATTTCAGAGTTGGCTTAATTTGCATTTCTCTGATCAGTAGTGATTTGAAACATTCTTTCATATGAGTGGAAATAGTTTCAATTTCATCATCTGAAAATTGTCTGTTTATATCCTTTGACCATTTATCAATTGGAGAATGGTTTGATTTCTTATAAATTAGGGTCAATTCTCTATATATTTTGGAAATGAGACATTTATCAGAACCTTTAACTGTAAAAATATTTTCCCAATCTGTTGCTTCCCTTCTAATCTTGTTTGCATTAATTTTGTTTGCACAAAAGCTTTTTGATTTGATGTAATCAAAATCTTCTATTTTGTGATAAATAATGATCTCTAGTTATCTTTTGGTCATAAATTCCTTCCTCCTCCTCCACAGGTCTGAGAAGTAGACTATCCTCTGTTCCTCTAATCTATTTATGATCTCATTATTTATGCCTAAATCATGGACCTATTTTGATCTTATCTTGGTGTATGGTGTTAAGTGTCGGTCCATATCTAATTTCTGCCATACTAATTTCCAGTTTTCCCAGCAGTTTTTATTCAAATAATGAATTCTTATCCCAAATGTTGTTATCTTTGGGTTTGTCAAACACTAGATTGCTATAGTTGTACCCTTTTTTGTCCTGTGTACCTAATCTGTTCCACTGATCGACTAGTCTATTTCTTAGCCAATACCAAATGGTTTTGGTGACTGCTGCTTTATAATATAGCTTTAAACCAGGAACAGCTAGACCACCTTCATCTGACATTTTTTCATTAATTCTCTTGAAATTCTCGGCTTTTTATTCTTCCGTATGAATTTTGTTGTTATTTTTCTAGGTCATTAAAACAGTTTCTTGGGAGTCTGAAATAGATTAGTTTGGGGAGTATTATCACCTTTATTGGATTTGCTCGGCCTATCCAAGAGCAATTAATGTCTTTCCAATTATTTAAATCTGACTTTATTTTTGTGGCAAGTGTTTTGTAATTTTGCTCATATAATTCCTGACTTTTCCTTGGTAGATGTATTCCCAAATATTTTATACTCTCAACATTTGTTTGGAATGGAATTTCTCTTTGTATCTCTTGCTGTTGCATTTTGTTGGTGATGTATAAAAATGCTGAGGATTTATGTGGATTTATTTTGTATCCAGCAACTTTGCTAAAGTTGTAAATTATTTCTAATAACTTTTTATTAGAATCTCTGGGATTCTCTAAGTATATAATCATATTATCTGCCAAGAATGATAGTTTGATTTCCTCATTACCTACTCTTATTCCTTTAATCTTTTTCTAGACTCTTATTGCCAAGGCTAGTATTTCTAATACAATATTGAATAGTAATTCTGATAGTGGGCAACCTGGTTTCACTCCTGATCTTACTGGGAAAAGGTTCCAGTTTATCTCCATTACATATTATGCTTACTGACAGTCTTGCATATATGCTGCTGACTATTTTAAGGAATAGTCCATTTATTCTTATTCTCTCAAGTGTTTTTAATAGGAATGGATGTTGTATTTTATCAAATGCTTTTTTCTGCATCTATTGAAATGATCATATGTTTTTTTTAATTTTATTATTAATATGGTCAATTATACTAATAGTTTTCCTAATATTAAGCCAGCCCTGCATTTCTGATATAAATCCTACTTGATCATAGTACATTATCCTGGGGATGATTTTCTAAAATCTTTTTGCTAATATCTCATTTAAGATTTTAGCATCAATATTTATTAAGGATATTAGCCTATAGTTTTCTTTCTGAGTTTTCAACCTAGGTATCAGTACCATGTTTGTGTTATAAAAGGAGTTTTGTAGGACTCCTTCATCCCCTAGTTTTTTTCAAATACTTTATATAACATTGGGGCTAATTGTCCTTTAAATGTTTGGTGGAATTCACATGTAAATCCATCTGGTCCTGGGGATTTTTTCCTAGGGAGTTGATTAATAGCTTGTTCTATTTCTTTTTCTGAAATGGGACTATTTAAGCAGTATACCTCCTCCTCTGTTAATCTCAGAAGCCTATATTTTTGGAGGTAGTCATCCATTTCACTTAAGCTATCAAATTAAGTGCCATAAAGTTGGGCAAAGTAACTCTTTATTATTTCTCTTAATTCCTCCTCATTGGTGGAAAAATCCCCCTTTTCATTTTTAAGACTCACAATTTGATTTTCCTCTTTCCTTTTTCTGATCAGATTTACCAAAGTTTTATCTATTTTACTGGTTTTTTTCATAAAACCAGCTCTTAGGTTTATTTATTAATTCAAAATTTTTTTTAACTTTCAATATTATTGATTTATCCTTTTAATTTTAGAATTCCAAGTTTAGTTTTTGGTTAAGGGTTTTTAATTTGGTCTTTTTCTAACTTTTTAAGTTGCAGTCCCAATTCATTGATCTTCTCTTTCTCTATTTTATTCAAGTAAGCCTCTAAAGATATAAAATTTACCCTTATTACCGCTTTATCTGCATCCCACAAATTTTGGTATGATGTTTCATCGTTGTCATTATCTTGGGTGAAATCATTAATTCTTTCTATAATTTTCTGTTTCACCCAGTCATTTTTTAAGAGGAGATTATTTAGTTTCCAATTACTTTTTGGTCTATTTACCCCTAACTTCTTGTTGAATGTAGTTTTTATTGCATTGTGATCTGAAAAGAAGGCATTTACTATTTCTGCCTTCCTGCATCTGATTTTGAGATCTTTGTGTCCCAATATATGGTCAATTTTTGTATAGGTTCCATGAACTGCTGAGAAGAAAGTATACTCCTTTCTATCACCATTCAATTTTCTCCAAAGGTCTATCATACCTAGTTTTTCTAATGTTCTATTTACCTCTTTGACTTCTTTCTTATTTATTTTGTGGTTTGATTTATCTAATTCTGAGAGTGCAAGGTTGAGATCTCCCAGTATTATAGTTTTGCTGTCTATTTCTTCTTGAAGCTCTCTTAATTTCTCTTTTAAGAATTTAGATGCTGCACCACTTGGTGAGTATATGTTTAGTATTGATATGGCTTCATTGTCTATGCTACTTTTTAGCAGGATATAGTTTCCTTCCTTATCTATTTTAATTAGATCAATTTCTGCTTTTGATTGATCTCAGATTAGGATGGCTACCTCTGGTTTTTTGGCTTCACCTGAAGCATAATAGGTTCTGCTCCAACCTTTTACCTTTATTCTGTATGTATCATCACAATATCATTGGAACACACCTGAGTCATATCTTTGTTGAAAAGACTCATGTCCATTAGAATTGATCATCATATAATCTTGTTATTTCCATGTACAATGATCCCCTGGGTTGACTCATTTCACATAGCATCAATTCATGTAAGTCTCTGCAAGTGTTCCTAAAATCATCCTGTGGGTCATTTTTTACAGTTCAATAATATTCCATAATATTCATATACCTTAGCTTATTCAGCCATTATCCACCTGAAAGTCATTCCCTCAGTTTCCAGTTTCTTGCCAGTACAAAAAGGGCTGCCACAAACATTTTTGCACATTGTGGGCCCTTTTCCCTCTTTTAACATCTCTTTGGGATATAAGCCCAGTAAAAATACTGCTGAATCAAAGGGCATGCACAGTTTTATAATCCTTTGGGCATAGTTCAAAATTATTGTCCAGAATGATAGGGTCCATTCACAATTCCACCAACAATGTATTAGTATCCCCTTTTTCCCACATCCCCTCCAACATTTATTTATCTTTTTTTTTTCTGGCATCTTCCCCAATCTGGGAGATGTGTAATGGTACCTTACAGTTGTCTTTTAATTTACATCTTGAGTTCTATTAATTCTCTCTGGGCAAGGTGCCGTTTTATGCTACTCCTTGGGGTTAGAAGCTTTTTTCTAGATGAACTTTATTATTATTTTTTATAGATCTGTTAAAAAAAATTCTTGGCACTGAATAATTAGATTAATTTAGGTAGAATTGTCTGTCATTTTTTATTATGTTCGCTTGGCCTCACACGTATTTGCTATTTTTCCAGTTGATTAGATTTGACTTTATCTGTATGGGAAGTGTTTTTTGTTGTGTTCATAAAATTCCTGACTTTGACAGATAGACTCCCAAATATTTTATATTATCAACAGTTATTTTAAATGGAATTTTTCTTTGTATTTCTGGCAGCTGGATTTTGTAGATAATATATAAAAGTGCTGTTGATTTATGCAAATTTATTTTGGATATTGCAACACTGCTCAAGTTGTAAATTGTTTCTAGTAGTTTTTTAGTTGTTTCTCTCAAGTTCCCCAAGTATGCCATCATATCATCTGCAAAAAGTGATTATTTGATTTCATTATCTGCTCTTAATTCCTTTAATCTCTTTTTTCTTTTCTTATTGCCAAAGCTAACATTTCTAATACAATTTTGTTTGTATCTTGTTTTCATCCCTAATCTTATTTGGGAATAGTTCTAGTTTATCACCATTACATATGATGTTTGCTGATAGTTTTAAAAAATTGCTATCAATCCTTAAAGAAAAGGGCATCTAGTCCTATATTCTCTAGTGTTTTTAATAGGAAATGGGTATGGGACTTTATCAAATGCTTTTTTAATGCATCTATTGAGATAATCTTAAGATTTTTCTTAGTATGATTATTGATTTATAGTCAATTATGCCAATAGTTTCCTAATATTGAACCAGCCCTGCATTCTTATTATATATCCTGTTTTTGGTCACAGTGTATTATCCTGGGGATTACTTTCTGTAATCTATTTGCTAATATTCTAAGATTGTTGCATCAATATTCATTAGGGAAATTGGTTTACAATTTTCTTTAGGTATCAGTACCATATCTGTGTGATAAAAGGAAATTTGTAGGATTTCTTTTCCTTATCTTTCAAATAATTTGCATACTATGGGAATTATTTGTTCTTTAAATGTTGGGTAGAATTCACAAATAAATCCATCTGGCCCTAGAGATTTTTTCTTAGGGAATTAAGTAACAGCTTGGGACTATTGAAATAAATTTATTCCTCTTCTGTTAACTTGTGTAATCTATATTTTGTAGATATTCCTCATTTCATTTAGGTTATCAACTTTATTGACCTGTAATTGAACAAAATAACTCATAATGATTGCTCTGATTTCCTTTTTCATTGGTGGAAAGGTTTCCCTTTTAATTTTTGAGACTAACAATTTTATTTTCTTCTTTCCTTTTTCTAATCAAATTAACTAAAAGCTTGTCTATTTTGTTGGGTTTTTTCATAAAACCAATTCTCAGTTTTATTTATTAATTCAATAGTTTTCTTTACATTTTATTAATTTTCCCTTTTTTTCAGAATTTCAAATTTAGTATATAATTGGGAGGGTTGGTTAATTCCTTGCCTAGCTTTTTCAGATGCAAGCCCAATTCATTGATCTTCTCTTTCTCTATTTTGTGCAAATAAGCATCTAGAGATATAAAATTTCCCCTAATAACTGCTTTGGCTGCATCCCACAAATTTTTGTATGTTGTATCATTATTGTAATTCTCTAGGATAAAATGATGTATTATGTCTGTGTTTTGTTGCTTCACCCATTCATTCTTTGGATTAGATTATGTAGTTTCCAATTAATTTTTGGTAATTTTTACTTGTCCTTTTATTGGGCATAATTTTTAGTGTGTTATGATCTGAAAAAAGGCATGAACTATTTATTACTTTCTGTATTTGATTTTGAGGTTTTTGTGCCCCAATACATGATCAATTTTTACAAAAGTTCCATGAATCAATGAGAAAAAAGTATATTACTTTGTCTCCATTCAATTTTCTCCAAAGATCTATAATACCTAACTTTTCTAAAACTAGGTTTATCTCTTTAACTTCTTTATTATTTATTGTGGCTCAATTTATCTAGTTCTAAGAGAGCAAGGGGCAAGGGTGTGATCCCCCACTAGAATTGTTTAGCTATCTCTTCTTGCAACTCTCAATTAATTCTCTAGAAATTTGAATGCTATATCATTTGAAGCATATATGTTTAATATTGATATTAGTTAATTATCCATGATACCCTTAAGCAACATATAGTTTTCTTCCTTATAATCTTTTAATTAGATCTATTATTTTCCTTTTGCTTAATTTGAGATCAGGTGCTACCCCTGCTCTTTGTTTTTCTTTACTTCACCTGAAGCATAATACATTCTGCTCCAATCTTTTACCTTTGTTCTGTATATATCATTCTGCTTTAGATCTGTGTCTTGTAAACATTGTATTATAGGGTTCTGGCTTTTAATTCAGTCTGCTCTCCACTTCTGTTTTATGGGAGAGTTTATCCCATTCACATTCACTGTGTAAATGACTACTTCTGTGTTTCCCCATATCTTATTTATCCCATGTTATGCTTTTCTTTTTACTTTGCCCTTTCCCCTACTTCTTCCCTATAAGAGAAGTTTCTCTGTGAAACCAAATATGTCTGATATTATCTCAGCCAAATCTTGTGAAATAAGATTCACACTGTTCATTTCCCTCCATTTTCCCTCAATTATAATAGGTTTTCTTTGCCTCTGCCTGAGATGCATTTTTCCTCCATTTTCCTTTTTTTCCAGTAGAATCTCCTTCCCACCTCCAGTTTCTTTTTCATTATCACAATAAAAATCAAACTATTCCTGAATTCCTAAGTATACCAGAGATATAGTTCTCAAGAATTCTTTCTTTTGTCTCTTTTTATGCTTTTCTTGACTTCTGTATTTGGAGATCAAAATTTTTGTTCAAATATAGTCTTTTCATCAGAAATAAATGAAATTCACTTTTATCTTTGAGTGTCTATCATTTTCCCTGAAAGATAATGCTCAATTTAGCTGGATAGTTGATTATTGGGCTGCAATCCAAATATATTTACCTTTCAGGATATCAGACTACAGAACCTTTGATCCTTTAATGTGGAAGCTGCTAGGTCCTAGGTAATCCCGATTGTGGCTCCTAGATATTTGAATTGTTTCTTTCTGGCGGCTTACAATATTTTTTCATTGATCTGATAATTCTGAAATTAACTACAATATTCCTCAGAATTTTAATTTTGGGTTCTCTTTCAGGAGGTGATCAGTGAATTCTTTCAATGGTTATTTAACCATTAATGGTTCTAGGACATCAGGGCACTTTTCCTTGATGATTTCCTGAAAGATGATGTCTAGGCTCTTTTTTTTCTTTTTTTTTTTTTTCATCATGGTTTTCGTGAAGTGCAATAATCCTTAACTTGTCTCTCCTAGATCTATTTTCCAGGTAAGTTGTTTTTCAAAAAAAAATTCAAATGTTCTTCATTTTTTTGGTTTTGTTTAACTGATTCTTGAGGTCTCATTGATTCATTCATTTCCATTTGTTCAATTCTAATTTTTAGTGAATTGTTTTCTTCAGTTAGCTATTTTATCTCCTTTTGCATTTGGCCAATTGAACTTTTATATGAAGTGTTTCCACTTCAGACAGGTTAATCCCAGCCTGGGGTCTTTCCTCAGATTTTGTTTCCTAGTATCAGGAGGACCCTATTCCAAGTCCTCTTGTTTTTTCACCAGGCTGTGTTTTCCCACATACAAAAATGTGTTCTATTTGTGGAGAAAATAGGGAGAGAGTAAAATTTACCAACCTGTTCCACCATTTTCCCAGTATCCTCCCCCCACCAAAAGTTTTCTTAGAAAAAATAAAATCCTGCCCCTAAGGTAGACATATCATTTCCAATATCAGTCCTTCATTAGATTTCAAAATTAAAAATGACAAGTGTAATATTTTTCCTTATCCCAAAAGCCAAGAAATAAAGACATTGGCAAGGTACTTGTGTAGATAAGGACCATATATCAGCGTACCTGTCTTAACATTTACAAAACCAAAATGAGAACAACCCCATAGGTCAGAGAAACTAAGGTATGAGCTCACTGAAATGATTGAAGCCAAAGGTTTTTATAGTTGGCTGACTATCCTTACTTATCTTCTTTTGGTAGACTGACTGACCAATTTGCAATTTAATTAGGTTCAGAGTATACAACTAAGTAAATGTGTATGTGTGTGTGTGTGTGTGTGTGTGTGTTTGATATGTTTATTCATTTAAATTATAGTGATGGTAATGAAAATGAGTGTAGGTAACCATAGGTTTAAAATAGAAATATTTTCTAAAACCAAAGAAAAATGAAAATCCTATAATCATTCAGTATGATAGTTTAAAGAAAATGTTAGGCCCTTTTCAAGGCTGAGATACTTTTAAATGTGATCAGAGAATCCCTTCCAATTGAGCCTAAACAGAGTATCACTCTTTATTATTTACCAATTTTAAGTTTGACTACACTTAATATATAGTCATACTCAAAATGATAGACATTGTATCTGTAAGCATCAGCTACTTAGTGAACTCACTGAAAACTCTCGCAGATTATTTTCCTCTCCCCTCTACTTTTATGTTTAATATTCTCTCCTAAAATGCAGAGCAACCAAGTTGCTCTAGGAACTTGTTACCACTCAGCATGATGGCTTACCATGTATATTTTAACCCTATTTTCCTCTAATATAAACATTTGACACAGCTTTGTTTTCTTTCTTTCACTAGTCATAAGTTAATTTCCTGCTTAAACAATTTCATAAATAAACCCCTTTTAAAATTTTTCCCATTTTCTGAAAAAATATTTCCCCCCCAAATCATGATTTTACCATGTCTTCCTTTAATTTTGCTTATCCCTTTTCTGAGCAAAAAAGCATACCTGTATATCATAGCTAATAAGCAATGAGAACACCTGGATTAAGAAAGATAAAATTAGTGGTGTAAATTGAATTTACTAATCTCATTTTTAAGGTTTCCTTCATAATCTCAATAAAAGGCTTTAGCTCATCTCCTCTTTTTCTAATTAAACTTTAAAAATTAAGTTAATTCTTGAGATGCAAAATTCTTATTGAATTGTTTTTTTATTTTGTTTAATTATTAAATTAACTAGTCATTTGAACGAGTTACTCCAAAAGACCTGAATTCATATTCAACCTCATATACTTTCTAGTTGTGTGACCCTGAACAAATGTGTTTCTCAATTTCCTCAAGTATGAAATGAGGATAATACCCACTTCCCAGGGTTATTACAAAGACCAAATGAGGGAATATTTTTAAAGTGCTGAACACAGTGTCTGGGACCTAGTAGACACATAATAGATGCTAGTTTTCCTCCTTATCAAGTTACATCTAATCATCTCAATAATTGCAGTTGGGAGAATGGGGAAGGAGGAAATCTCTTCCCCTTTACCTACCTTAGACACTCTGGAAGAAGGAATAAGGAAAAAAAAAGGAAAAGGGGTAGTCCTAAAAAAACAAGAAAAAAACTAAAATATACATATATGAATATTTATATACACATCCATTTCTTCAATAGTACATGATTTGGTGTAATAGATATTTCCTCTATCAATTCATAACATTACCTCTTTACAACTTGGTAGATGGTCAGCTATGGACTTCAAGGTTTTCAGTGGATAGAATGCTGGGCCTCGAATGAGGAAGACTCATCTTTGTGAATTCAAGTTTGGCCTCAGATACTAGCAGCATGTCTCTGGGCAAGTCACTCAATCTTGTTTCTCTCCTTTCCTCATCTGTAAAATGAGCTAGAGAAGGAAATGGCAAACCATTCCAATATCTTTACCAAGAATAGCCAACATGAGGTGACAGTTGAACAGAAATGAAATGACTAAACCAAAAAGGTGGACTTTGAAATGCACTATCAATAAAAAAAATAAATAAATCATCTTCCTTTAACCAAATTGGTGATATCTTTATGACGTTAGGTTGGTCCATGGACATACCAAGCTCTTACTGAAAACCTTTCTAGAATGGTAGAACTATGAAAACACAGTACTAGAATAGCCTGTAGCAGCACAGAACTACTTCAACCGTATAATGCTGCATTTCAGTGAGCTTTAGTGCAGAATGCACACACTTGTCTATGTATATGTACAAAGGTACAATATACAAATATGTAAGGGTTTTTTTCCCCTGAGGCAGCTGCTTTGCTAAATATTTTGTAATTGTGGATGGATATTTTTATTGGGAAAAGTTATTAGATTTGACAACCAGGCAGGGTGAAGCCCATCTGTAATCCCGGTTACCAGGGAGGCTGTGGCTGACATCTCTTGAACTCATGAGTTCTGAGCTGCAGTGGGTCAGGCCAGTAAGAACTCTGCTCTGTTTGACATCAGTATGGTTAGTCCCAAGGTATAATTGCCTCAGGAGAAGTGAATTAGCTGAGGTTAGAAACTGAGAGAAGTTCCCTTGCTAATCTCTAGTAAAATCTAAATCTACCTACTGGATATATTCATTCTCCTCTCCCCCACTCCTGGTGATTTTGTCTATCATATCAGTTTTGTATTTCTTTAGGTAGTCATTTATTTTGGAAGTGATTTACAGTTAAGGGATAAGAATTATAATGCATGTTATAATTACAATTATCCTAAGAATATTACATTTTTGATTGTTGTAGTACATTATCAAACAGTCACATTACTCTCTCATTTCTGTAGAACACCTCTTCACTTGGCTTGTGCTAATGGATATGCAGATGTTGTGTCTCTCTTAGTAGAGAGAAAATGCGAACTAAACTTGTTAGATAATGACAGTCGAACACCTTTAATGAAGGTATGCATTAGTTAACTACGCTGTTCAATGAAATGTATTTTTATTTCTTTCGTTGATTAAGAAAATTTAAAGTTAATAAGCCTTACTAACTTATTTAAATATCACTAATGATACTGGGATATACTAAATTCTATATTACATTATTATTTCTTTGTATTTATTATACTGACAGGCAATAGAGTGTCAGCAGGAGGAGTGTGCAACAATCCTGCTAGAAAATGGTGCAGACCCTAATCTTGGGGATAGCAAGAACAACAATGCACTTCACTATATTACCTCTGGTCGGACCAAATTCATGGCAGAAAAACTGATTAAGCACAAAATTGATATTGAAGCAAAAAACAAGGTAGAAACTAGCCTCTTGTATAATAAAGCAAATTATCACCTAAAAATAATATAGTGTACAATTCATATATTTTTATTCATATATTTATTTTTTTAATAGAAATAACAAAATCATTTCATACTCAAAAGTTTATTAGCCTTCAGGATTTTCTAAAGCAGAATGGAGGGGTGAGGGACATGGTAAATGGGCATGACACTGGAAGAGATTGCTTTCAAATGAATTCACATTCATATTCATTTGTATTCATTCTATTCATTTAAAAAAAATTCCCTCTACTGATTTAGACAAGCACTTGCTTTGTGTTTTAAATTACAGCATGGATTCTTTAGAATTTTTAAAAGGACTGTAATAAGTGTATAATTACTTAATGTAATTGGTTTTGCTTGCTTTCTACATATTTTAGGCATTTAAAAGCATTACTCTGAAAAGGGATCCATGACACAAAAAAGTTAAGAAATCTTGTGTTAGGGAGAGTCCTGGAGTACTGCTGGGTCACCAAGTCAGTATATATGTGTCAGCAGCAGGCCCTGAGTCTAGATCTCACTGACTTTGAAGCTAGCTATTTCATCACATCTGTCTTTCCAGAATCATCTTTGAGGGATGTATTATGTCTGCTCTCCAGAATGCAATAATTCCACCAGATATTGTGCATAATGCTTTTTCTACATTTAAACCTTTATAATATGAATTTGACATGAATAAATGTCATAATATTTTAGGAAAAAAAATTTTGAAATTTGTTCCTACTAGGTATAACTACATAGAGAAAGCATTTTCACAAAAACAAATTGTTAAGTACATGTGTCTTTATCCTAATGACTACTCATTTAAAATCATTTTCTCTATAACTACTGAGTGATTCTTGATTTTTTTTGAGTTAAAGTTTAATTCCTAGTCATTGGCACTTGAGAAAAAAACAAAGAACATATTATTAATATTATTTATCCATGGAATATTAGGAAGGTTGGTAAGAGAGGGAAAAATGCTAGGTGAATGACTTTCTTCCAGGTTTAAACCTCTCAAGGAAATTTTTTTTTTAATTATTTGTTGTAGTTTTGGTTGTGGTTGCTTTGAGTTTATATACCCCAAAGGGATGGGCAAAGATAACTAGTCAACCTCAAACCCAGCTAATATATAATTTTATTTTAGGAGAATTCTGAGAAAATAAGTTTGGCTGCATTTGCACAACAATTGATTATTAAAATGAAAATGGCAAGAAAGGAAGACACCTATAATACAAAATGGTCTGTTACAAATTCTGGATTTCTATCTTCTTATTATATATTAATAGCTAGAAGGAATCCCAAAAGTATCTACTTTCATTATATCATTTTAGATGTAAGAAAATTTAGGTCCAAGAGAGGTGAAATAATTTGCTTAATGATCACACAGGAATTAACTAATAGATGCAGGATTTATGCTTTGGTCCTCTAACTCTAATGATCCATTGTGCCATACTTCGTTAACAAATTCATAAGATGTTCACAAAATGTCATAAGCTTAATTCCAATACATATAGAATGCTTGCTTAATATAATACTATCTTTTTTTTTTTTCCTTTGCAGGAAGGCCTTACACCGCTCTTGCTTGCAATTACAACAATGAACACTGAAATGGCAGATTTTCTCTTAAAGAATGGAGCAAATGTGAATGCATTGGATAGCTGTAAAAGGTACAATAATTATACCTTAATTTTTTTTAAAGTAACATTTCTAGAGGAATAAGTTAAATCATGGAACACTTAGCGAACAACAGTAATTGAAATTGAATGTCATTGCAAAAATATGAAAAATGTCAACAAATATCAGCTACCAAAAGAAAACCTCTTATGATTCTGCAAGAGAAAAGACTCCATGTGGGCATATTAATCAATCTTTATTGGTGATTGTTATTTGAAGTTTCTTTATTGATTTTAAATTAAGATTATTCCGTAGAAATTTTGAAATCTCATGAATCAGTTGATTCTCTTTATGAAATAATCTTAGTCACCCATGAGGATTGTAGCATGTATTTTCTGCTCCTCCTTGTTTCAGTTTCCCTTAAGAATATGATACATTGACAAATGCAAATAAATAAAAGAATGATATGAAATACTTTGATGGATCCTTGCTCTTATTGTGAATACATATGACACTGATTCTTATTTTAATCCTACTATCCAATCTCCTCCTATAGGACTTTTGTCATTGTTCATAAAGAATCCAGGAAACATGATGAATTATTCCCTTGGTTCTTTTAGTACTTGTGGACCAGTGTAAGCTTTTATTTTCAATACAAGATTAGCCCACCTCTTTTCCTGTTCATGCATGTTTTTGACATCACTTACTATATCAAAAATTATTATTGCCTACTTTCATTCATCACACATATGTCCATGGATCATTGTGATAAGGTACAATTTTGATTCTTCTAAGATTATATGTTTGTGTTTGAGATTTTAAAAATTTATTGTAGCCAAATATCATTCCTGAAAGAATATTAATGTTTAAAATGAATTTTTGTGGCAGTGTCATCATTAGAAGTGTTCTGTAGTTTCTCAAATGAAATCCAATTGGATCTCCTTTCCCCAAAAGTGCATTTTGAGACCAGTGAACTGTTGTTGTTCAGTGTCTATGAAGGATTTGGTGAGTGTTCTGTAGTTTCTCAAATGAGATCCAATTGGATCTCCTTTCCCCAAAAGTGCATTTTGAGACCAGTGAACTGTTGTTGTTCAGTGTCTATGAAGGATTTGGTGTACGCATGCATGTCTATGCATATATCCACTTCTACAAAGACATAAATACACCAATTGGATGTAGCTGCCCATTAAACTACATAGAATCTGCAAAATACTCACTTTTCATCTACTTTTTCAGTGTGGAGTCTTTGCCCGACCTCTTTTTACCAAATGTGGGCCGTTTTCATGTTCCTCCAAGGCTTGATGCAGAAGAATTTGGAAATAATTTCCATCATCTACAAATCTATTCTAGTTGGATGTTGTGTAGAACATCCTACAGAATACTGGCAAACATTTTAAATGAGCATATACCTCAATATTTACACCTAGCTTAATACTAATAGTTACAGAAAAAAGTATTCCTTTGAATGGAATTTGTTGGATCTTGTATGATTTTAACATTTGCATGAAAGAAAAAATTTTGATATCACCAAAAACAAAAACAAAAACAAAAAACAACCACAATCCAAACTCAAACATAAAACTGACATTATCCTAACAGACAAAAATGACTCATTACCATTGTTGGCATAATTTCAGAATTATTTTTATTTTCATTCAGATCTTGGTTGGCCAGAGTTAAAGTGCGAATTAATGCAAATGAGGAGAAAGCCTAAATATGAAACAGACAGTGATTATAACAATTATAATCTGCTGTGATTAAATAAGGTATCAACTCAACAAAATGGGAAATACTAAACCATTGTCCAAAAGAGGAGGCCAAAATAGCCCCAAAACTGCATCAAAATGGAAAAATCATCTCTGTCAAAAAGAGAAATGTTGTGGATAATATTAACTGAAGGTTAGAATATGTCATTTGTAAAAAAACAAATTGAAGATAGATGATGAAGACTAGTATTGCTTCACAATGAAATGAAAAGCCATTAAGGAGAGAACAATCCTGTAAGTTCATTTACATGAAAAAAATAGTCAGATCATCTTGTGAGCATTTGTCTATGAAACAGAGAGAGTGACAATGAATAAATATGAAATCGAACAGAAGTATCAGTTATAATTAATAATTCAAAAGTTTGATTCAGGAAGAGTGGCTAGATCAGAATTAGATAAGCTTACAGAAAAAAAATACATAACAGAGAAAGAAAAAAAATATTTTTAAAGTATTTGAAAGAAGGGAAGATTCCAAAATAATGGGAAAGATAATGAAATAAAAATGTACAAATATTGAAGTTTAATAGATCAGATATTCATTTAGCTGAAATTTCAAAAGATGTTTATAATGTATTTTTGAGGCTTTATTCTGAATATATTAACTTTATTTTAATAGGATTTTATGTTTTACCAAATACATGTCAAGAAAATTTTAGCATTCACTTTTACAAAATTTTGAGTTTCAAATTTTTTCTCCTTCCTTGCAAGATGATATAGGTTCTAATATCATAGAAAACTTATTTTCACACTAGGCACATTCATTTTCAAACAGGTCAAAAGGAAAAATAACAAAAATTACAAAGAATTGAAGTAAATGAAAAAGTATGCTCCAGTCTCCAGAGTCCATCTGTTATTTGGATGTGAACAGTGTTTTCCTTCCTGAGTTCATTCTATTTCTCTTGGACAATTGTGTTGCTGAGAAGAGTTGTGTCATATAGTTTGTCATCACACAGTGTTTTTTCTATTGTGTACAATATTTTCCTTTTTTCTCATTTCACTTTGCTTAAGTTTATATAAGTCTTCCCATGTTTGTATGAAGTCTGCCCTTTCAACATTTCTTATTGCTCAATAGTATCCCATTATTACATTCATGTAACAGTTAGTCCAACCAATCTCCAGCTGCAGGGCATTTGTTCAGTTTTCAATTATTTTGTGCCACAAAAAGAGCTGCTATAAATATTTCTATCCATGGAGGTCCTTTTCCTTTTTTAATACTCATGTGGAGTACACACTTAATAGTGCTGATATTCAGTTTTCTTATTCTTTGGGCATAGTTCCAAATGGCTCTCCAAAATAATTGGATCAGTTCACAACTCCACCAACAGTGCATTAATGTCCCAATTTTCCTATATGATCTTTAATTTTTATTATATTTCTTTTATAGTCTATAATTTTCTTTCTCTGTGTAGCTTTGACTTAGGTATAGCACCATATTTATGCCATAAAAGGAATTTAGTAAGACTACTATTTCATCTATTTATACAAACAATTTATATAGCATTTAAATGAAGTTTTTTTTTTTTGAATGTTTATTAGAATTCTCAAATGAATCCGTCTGGCACTGGAGATTTTTTTTTCTTAAGGAGTTTAATAATGGCTTACTCAATTTATTTTTCTAAGATGCAGTTATTTAATTAGACGTACTATGTCCTGATCTGTTAATCTGGATAATTCATATTTTCTTAAATATTCATTGATTTCCTCATATGGTCAGATTTAATGGCATATAATTGGGCAAAATATTTCCCAATAATTGATTTAATTTCTTCATTGGTGATAATTTCACTCTTTTATTTTTTGATAGTGGACATTTCGTTTTCACCATTTTAAAAAATCTAACTAATGGCTTCTCATTGCTGTTTTGTTAAAGAGCTATTAGATTTATTTACATTTTTTCTTATACTTTAAATCTTTTGAATGTCATATTTGATTGTGAGGATTTCCAAGTTGGTCGTGAATTGATGATTTCTGAATTTATTCTCTTACTAGGTTGTTTTGCTTTGTTTTGTTTTTAGTTTTAGTTTCAGGTCTAGTTCATTGTTCTGTTCTTTTCCTATTTCAATAATAGAAGAATTTAGAGAAGCAAATTTTACCTTAAGTACTGTTTTGACTGCTTCTCACAAATTTTGGTATGTTATCTCATTGTTATCATTCTCTTTTATGTGCATTTATTTTATAGCCTGCAGCTTTGCCCAAGTTAATTATTTCTAGTTTGGTTTTATTGCTGCTGTTGTTATAAACATCATAGCATCAGCAAAGAGGGATAGTTTTGTTTTCTCATTACCTACTCTTTATTCCTTCAATTTCTTTTTTTACTTGTATTGCTAAAGTTAACATTTGTAATACAATATTAAATAGTAGTGGGGATGAGGGGCAACCTCATTCCACCCCTGATCTTATTGGCAATGCTTCTATATTTCTTATTCTCACTGTGTATAAAGTTTGATAATGGTTTAAGATAGATGGCATTTATCATTTTAAGGAAAACTTACTTTATTTTAAAACTTTATTCCTATGCAATGTTGTTGGTGGAGTTTTTTTTTTTTTTGTTTTGTTTTGTTTTTTTTGCTAATAGAAATGGGTATTGTATTTTGTCAAATGCTTTTTTCTTCATCTATTGAGATAATTATATAATTTCTATTAGTTTGGTTATTGATAAAGTCAATTATGCTGATTGTTTTTCTGATATTGAGCCGGCCCTGTATTTTCATATAAATACCACTTGGCCATTTTGTATTATCCTGGTTATAAGTTCCTATAATTTCTCTTTTTTAAAATTTAGTTATCATTATTTGCCAATTACATTTTAAAATTTACATTTCTTTTTAAAAGTTTTGAATTCCTAATTTATAAAAATACAAGCCATTTGCCAGTTGATTAGTGGTCAAATAATATAAACAGACAATTTTCAGATGAAGAAATTAAAACCATTTCTAGTCATATGAAAAAAATGATCTAAATCACTATTGGTCAGAGAAATGCAAATTAAGACAACTCTGACTTACCACTCATTACATACCTCTCAGATTGGCCAAGATGAAAAGAAAAATTATTGATGAATGTTGGAGGGAATTCGTGAAAACTGGGAGACTAATATATTAAGGGTGCAGTTGTGAACTGATACAACCATTCTGGAGAGAAATATGGAACTATGCTCAAAAAGCTATCAAACTGTGCATACCCTTTGAACCAGTAGGATTTCTAGTCACTTATATCACAAAAAAGATGCATAAAAAAGGGAAAAGGATTGACCCACACTTAACACTCTCTACCATGACAAAGTCAAATGGCTTCATGATTTAGGCATAAAGAATGATACTATTAGCAAATTAGAAGAGCAAAGGATAATCTATCAGATCTATGGAGAAGAAAAATGTATGGCCAAAGAACAACTAGAGTACATTGTGGAATACAAAATAGATATTTTTGATTACATTAAGTTAAAAAGTTTCTGAATAAATAAAACCAATAAATATAAGATTAACAGAGGAAAAAAATTACATCCAAAGGTCCTGATAAAGGCCTAATTTCTAAAATACATAGGCAATTAATTCAAATTTATTAGAATATAAAGTTATTCTCCAGTTGACAAATGGTAAAAGGAGATGAACACATAAATTACAGATAAAGAAATTGTAACCATTTCTAGCCTATAACTTATTATTGGTCAGAGACATGCCAATTAAGACAACTCTGAGATACAACTATATACCTCTCAGATTGGCTGGGATGACAGGAAATGACAATGATGAATATTGGAGAGGATGTTGGTGGAGTTGTAAACTGATCCTACCATTCTGGAGAACAATATCAAACTAGGCCCAACGAGCTATGACACTCTGCATACCTTTTGAAATAGCAAGATCTCTATTGGGCCTGTATCCCAAAGAGATCACAAAAAAGAGAAAAGGATCTGTGCGTACAAAAATATTTGTAGCAGCTCTTTTTGTAGTATCAAAGAAGTGAAAATTGAATGAATGCCCATCAGTTGGAAAATAGCTGAATTAGTTATGGTATATGAAAGTTATGGAATATTATTGTTGTATAATAAAGCATTATTAGGATGATTTCAGAGCAGTTTTGAGAGACTTGCTTGAACTGATGTTAAGTGAAGTGAGCAAAATAATATCACATTGTACACAGCAACAAGCAACAAGATTATATGATGATCAATTCTGACAGACATGGCTCTTTTCAATAGTGAAAAGTCAGTTCCAATGGAAAGAGCTATTTGCCCCCAGGCAGAGGACCATGGCAATAGGGTATTGATTACAACATAGTATTTTCCTTTTTATTGTTGTTTACTTTATTTTCTTTCTATTTTTTTTTCCTTTTTGATCTGGTTTTCTTTTACAGCATGATAATTGTGCAAATATGTATAGAAGAATTGATGTTTAATATGTATTGGATTACTGCTGTGTGGGGAGGGAATGAGGAGAAGGGTAGGAAAAAATTGAAACAAGATTTTGCAAGGGAGAATGTTGAAACTATCTATGTATATGTTTTAACAATAAAAATAAAAATAAAAAACTTTTAAAATAAATTTAATTCAATTCAATTTAAGTTAATTAAAAATAAAACAAAAAAATTGACTTCTAGATTCTCTCCCTTGTTCCTAATCACAGCTTCCATTAGGAAACCACATGTGAAGTTATGCAAAACATTTCCATAAGAGACATGTCGAGAAAGAAAATATATCTCTCCTATCATTAAAAAAAACAACAAAAAACAAAATAACAAGCAACTTTAAAGAAATATAAATTTAAAAGAAAAAAGAGTAACATTGGAAGAAAGATGAGAAAGAGAGATGAGAAAAGAAGAAGATAGAGAGAAAACTTCATTCTTTATTCAAATATATCAAACCAGTTTCTTATAAATCCTTCAGAGTATACATGAATCATTATACTACTGAGAATAGCAAAGTGATTTACAGCTGATCATTGCAAACCATGTATGTTAATTTGTATATCTACAATACATTTCATGGAGGACTTTCAAAGTTTATTTATGAGAGCATCCTGCCCAACATTTCATAATATTCCATGACAAATAACATGCCACAATTTAAACAGCCCTCCCCCAACTGATAGACACCTATTTTTTTTTTTTTTGTGAGATTTTGTGCCTTTTTTCCCAATTGGTCAATATTCCTTTTTAATGCATTCTCCTCATTAGCTTTTTTTATTTTGTATTTTATTTTGCATTCCTTCCTTTTTACACCATTATTTTTTATTTTCCCTATTTTTATTCTTTTTCAATTTTAAAGATCCCCCAATTTAAATTTTTCTTGGAAGCTTTGGATATAGGGCCTTTGATAGTTATCTTCTTCTGAGTATGTGTTTTGATTCTCTTTGTCACCATTTTATTATTTATGGTCAGAAACTATTTTTGCTCTCTGCTCATGTCCTCATTTTCCTATTACTCAGGTTTTAACTCTTTGTTAGAATAGGAGTCTTTTTCCAGGGTAAAGGGTGTATTGCCCCAAGTTTCACTATTTGTCTTGTGTGGTTGTGTTCAAGGTATCACAGTTTATCTGCTATTCCACTGATTTCAAAACCAGAACAGAGTCCAAAACTGCTGTATTTTGTATCCCTGTGAATGGGACCTCTGGCCTGGGGCTCCCTGTACCCCCTGACTATTGAGACAAACCTTCCCTGAAGTCCCTCCAAAATAACTTCTACTTGAAATTTGTTATATTCAAAATATTTATAATTTCTGTCACTCCTAAACCCATTCAGAGGCTTAATCTGATCTTGATTCTGAGGGAAGCCAGGAATAGCTCAGGCAAAGATCTGTCTATTGTCTGCCATTGTTGCTCTACCCTCCATCATTTCCTTTCTTTTCTCTTTTAATTGGATCAATTTTTGCTTCTATTTGATTTGAGATCAGAATTGCTATGCCTGCTTTTTTTTCCTCTTAATCAGGAGTATATTATATTCTGTTCTAGCATTTTCCCTTTAACATGTATTTATCTCTCTGCTTCAGAAGTGTTTCTTGTTAACAACATATTGTAGTATTCTGGCTTTGTCCTTTCATTTTATGAGAGAATTCACTCCATTCACATTCACAATTAAGGTTACTAACTCTTGTTTTTCTGCCATAAGCAGGAAAAAAGTGTAACTTTTCCATATTCACCTCCATAAAAACATAAAATAGTTTCCAAATCAAATTTGGGTACTGTACAATTATGAAAAAGACAGGAGAGAAAATCTGTGAGCCCAAGAAACTTGAAAAATTAGGAACAAATATGTGAGATAAAAGGGGAGCCCAATACTAGGCAGGAAACAAACAAACAGCAAACTCCACCTCAGCAGCCTAGGGAGAAACTGAAAACCAATATGGTGGAGTAGGCAAATACCAACATTTAGATCTCTCAAATACTTTAGTATTGTCACATGCTTCAGTGTACCCCTGGTAAACAAGTAGGCCTTAAAACTTCAGGTGCCTAAGAAAACAGGCGGCTGCCAGTGACTGGATCACTGAGTCCTTCAGTGTATTGAGGGTGAATGCAGAAACATCTCAAGAGCCTCAACACACACCAGATCCCACCACTAACAAACAGCATAACTTAGTACCAAGTAAGCTATTAGATTCTGAAGGGTTCCAGTAATGCCAAAGGATGAGCAAAAAAAAAAATAGAAGATTCACAAAATTGAAAAAAAGAAAACAACTTAATAAAGAAAAGTAAGAATTGGCTTTATTGTTTTCTTAATAAGATTTTTTTATTAATTTTATAATTATAACATTTTTGACAGTACATATGCATGGGTAATTTTTTACAACATTATCCCTTGTACTCACTTCTGTTCCAAATTTTCCCTTCTTCCCTCCACCCTGTCCCCAGACATTCTCATACATTTTAAATATGTTATAGTATATCCTAGATACAATATATGTTTGCAAAACTGATTTTTTTTTGTTGAACAGGAAGAATTGGATTCAGAAGGTAAAAATAACCTGGGAAGAAAAACAAAAATGCAAACAGTTTACACTCATTCCCCAGTTTTCCTACTCTGAGTGTAGCTGATTCAATCTATCGTTGATCAATTGGATCTGAATTAGATCTTCTCTTTGTTGAAGATATCCACTTCCATCAGAATACATCCTCATACAGTATTATTGTTGAAGTATATAATGATCTCCTGGTTTTGCTCATTTCACTCAGCATCAGTTCATATAAGTCTTTCCAAGTCTCTCTGTATTCACCCTACTGGTCCTTTCTTACAGAACAATAATATTCCATAACATTCATATACCATAGTTTACCCAACCATTCCCCAATTGATGGGCATCCATTCATTTTCCAGTTTCTAGCCACTACAAAAAGGGCTGCCACAAACATTTTGGCACATACAGGTCCCTTTACCTTCTTTAGTATAGCTTTGGGATATGAGCCCAGTAGTAGTGCTGATGGATCAAAGAGTATGCACAGTTTGTTAACTTTTGGGCATAGTTCCAGATTGCTCTCCAGAATGGTTGGATTCTTTCACAACTCCACCAACAATGCATCATTATGTGTCCCAGTTTTTCCCACAAACCCTCCAGTATTCATCATTATTGTTTCCTGTCATCTTAGCCAATCTGACAGGTGTGTAGTGGTATCTCAGAGTTGTCTTAATTTGCATTTCTCTGCTCAATAGTGATTTGGAACATTTTCACATGATTTGAAATAGTTTCAATTTCATTATCTGAAAATTGTTCATATCCTTTGACCATTTATCAATTGGAGAATGTCTTGATTTCTTATAAATTAGTCAATTTTCTAGATATTTTGGAGATGATGCCTTTATCAGAATCTTTAACTGTAAAAACGTTTTCCCAGTTTGTTACTTCCCTTCTAATCTTGTTTGCATTAGTTTTGGTTGTACAAAAGCTTTATAATTTGATGTAATCAAAATTTTTTATTTTGTGTCAATAATGATCTCTACTTCTCCTTTGGTCACAAATTCCTTCCTCCTCCACAAGTCTGAGAGGTAAACTATCCTATGTTCCTCTAATTTATTTATGATCTCATTTTTATGCCTAAATCATGGACCCATTTTGATTTTATCTTGGTATGGGGTGTTAAGTTTGGGTCCATGCCTAATTTCTGCCATAATAATTTCCACTTCCCCCAGCAGTTTTTCTCAAATAATGAATTCTTATCCCAAAAGTTGGGATCTTTGGGTGTGTCAAACACTAGATTGCTATAATTATTCACTATATTTTCCTGTGAACCTAACCTATTCCACTGATCAACTAGCCTATTTCTTAGCCAATATCAAATGGTGTGGTGACTGCTGCTTTAAAATATAGTTTTAGATCAGGTACATCTAGGCCTTCATGTGATTTTTTTTCATAAATTCCCTTGAAATTCTCCACCTTTTGTTCTTCCACATGAATATTGTTGTTATGTTTTCTAGGTCATTAAAATAATTTCTTGAGAGTATTGTCATCTTTATTATATTCGCTCATCCTATCCAAGAGTATTTAATGTTTTTCCAATTATTTAAATCTGACTTTATTTTTGTGGCAAGAGTTTTGTAATTTTGCTCATATAATTACTGACTTTACTTCGGTAGATAAATTCTCAAATATTTTATATGATTGACAGTTATTCTGAATGGAATTTCTCTTTGTATCTCTTGCTGTTGGATGCTGGTAATGTATAAAAGTGCTGAGGATTTATGTGGATTTATTTTGTATCTTGCAACTATACTAAAGTTGTGAATTATTTCTAATACCTTTTTAGTAGAATCTCTGGGGTTCTCTAAGTATACTTTCATATCATCTGCAAAGAGTGATAAGTTGGTTTCCTCATTACCTACTCTCATTCCTTTAACCTCTTTCTCTTTCTTATTGCCGAGGCTAGCATTTCTAATACAATATTGAATTATAAGTGTGATATTGGGCAACCTTGTTTCACTCCTGATCTTACAGGGAAAGGTACTAGTTTTTTTGCCATTACATATGATGTTTACTGAAGGTTTTAAATATATGCTCATTATTATTTTAAGGAATAGTCCATTTATTCCTCTACTCTCAAGAGTTTTTAGTAGGAATGCATGTTGGGTTTTATCAAATGCTTTTTCTGCATCTATTGAGATGATCATATGGTTTTTCTTAATTTGATTATTAATATGGTCAATTATACTAATAGTTTTCCTAACATTAAACCAGCCCTGCATTCCTGGTATAAATCCCACTTGGTCATAGTGTATTATCTTGGGGATGAATTTCTGAAGTCTTTTTGCTAATATCTTATTTAAGATTTTAGCATCAATATTCATTAAAGAAATTGGTCTATAGTTTTCTTTCTCAGTTTTTGAACTACCTGGTTTAGGTATCAGTACCATTTCTGTTTCATAAAAGGAATTTGGTAGGATTCCTTCAATCTCTATTTTTTCAAATAGTTTATATGACATTGGAGCTAGTTGTTCTTTAAATGTTTGGTAGAATTCACATGTGAATCCATCTGGTCCTGGGGATTTTTTCCTGGGGAGTTGATTAATAGCTTGTTCTATTTCTTTTTCTGAAATGGGACTATTTAGACTACCTACTTCTTCCTCTGTTAATGTGGACAGACTATATTTTTGAAGGTATTTTTCCATTTCATTTAAGTTATCGAATTTATTGGCATGAAGTTGAGCAAAGTAGCTCCCAACTATTGTCCTAATTTCCTCTTCATTAGTGGTGAGTTCTCCGTTTTCATTTTCAAGACTAACAATTTGCTTTTTCTCTTTCCTTTTTTTTAAATCAGGTTTACTAAGGTTTGTCTATTTTTTTGTTTTTTTCATAGAACCAACTCTGTTTTATTAATTAATTCAATAGTTTTTTTTTTACTTTCAATTTTATTAATCTTACCTTTTATTTTTTTGAATTTCAAGTTTTTTGTTTGTCTGGGGGTTTTTAATTTGTTCCTTTTCTAGCAATTTTAGTTGTAAGCCCAATTTGTTGGCCCTCTCTTTCTCTATTTTATGCAAGTAGTCCTGTAGAGATATAAAACTTACCCTTATTACTGCTTTGGCTGTATCCCACACATTTTGGTATGATGTCTCATTATTGTCATTTTCTTGGTTGAAGTTATTAATTATGTCTATGATTTGCTGTTTTACCCAATCATTTTTTAGTACAAGATTATTTAATTTCCAATTATTTTTTGGTCTATTTTCCCCTGGCTTTTTATTAAATGTAATTTTGATTGCATTGTGGTCTGACAAGGATGCATTCACTATTTCTGCCTTACTGCATTTGATTTTGAGGTTTTTATGCCCTAGTATATGATCAATTTTTGTATAGGTTCCATGAACTGCTGAGAAGGAAAATCTATCATATCAAACTTTTCTAGTATTCTATTTACCTCTTTGACTTCTTTCTTATTTATTTTGTTTTTTGATTTATCTAATTCTGAGAGTCCCATTATTATAGTTTTGCTGTATATTTCTTCTTGCAGCTCTCTTAATATCTCTTTTAAGAATTTAGATGCTGCACCACTTGTTGTATATATGTTTAATATTGATACTGCTTCCTTATTGATGCTACTCTTTAGCAGGATATAATGCCCTTCCTTATCTCTTTTAATTAGATCAATTTTTGTTTTTGCTTGATCTGAGATGAGGATGGCTACCTCTGCTTTTTTGGCTTTGCCTGAAGCATCATAGATTCTGCTCCATCCTTTTACTTTTAGTTTGAATGTATCACCCTGTTTCAGGTGTGTTTCCTGTAAACAACATATAGTAGGATTCTGACTTTTAATCCTGTCTGTTAACTGCTTCCTCTTTATGAGGCAGTTTGCCCCATTCACATTTATGGTTAGAATGACTAATTCTATATTGCTTGCCATCCTATTGACCCTTTTTCCCTTTCCTTCCCTCTTACTCCCCTACCCAGTATTAAACTTTTGAACACCACTTGCTTTTCACAGCCCTCCCTTTTTAGTATCTCTCCCCCACCTTAAAGTTCCTCCCATTATTTTACCCCTTTTCCTCACAATTTCTGTATTGCCTTCCCCTTAGCTTACTCTTTCCCTCTCACTTTTCAATGAAGTGGAAAAAGTTTCACCATAAATCAAATATGTCTATTGATACACACTATGTTCATCTCCCTCCTTTCTTTCTCTCAGATATAATAGGTTACCTTCGCCTCTTTATGAGATGTAGTACCACCACTTTACACTTTTTTATGATATAATTTCCATGTCACCTCCAGTTTCTAGGACAAATTATACATATGTTCTTTACATATTTTTATGGCAGAAGTATAGTTCTCAAGATTTCTTTTTACCTTTTTAGAAATCTCTTGAGTTCTGTATTTGAAGATCAAACATTTTATGTAAGTCTGGTTTTTTCATCAAGAATAGATGGAATTCATTTATTTTGTTCAATGTCCATCTTCTTCCCTGCGAAACAATGCTCATTTTTGCTGGGTAAGTTATTCTTGGCTGCATCCCAAGTTCCTTAGCCTAAATTTTGTTTTTCAATGATTTGATTTCTTTATCCACTCTGTCTTTAAATGCATGCGATGACTTCTCCAGACTCCCTTCCCAAGCTTCCCTTTCCTTTTCCCATTTCTCTTCTAGCTCTCTTGTGAGACCCTTTTTGATTTCTTTTATGAAAGTTTTGTATATTGAGCAGCAGATCATATCCCCCTTGGGGATTCCTCTGGAGACAGTCTGTTTTTAATCTCCTCAGGGTTTGAAGTCTGCTCTCTATCCATATCGAAGCTATCACTGGTTAGAGTCCTGTTAAATTTTTTGTTCATTTTGTCAGAGCAGAATCAAAGAAAACAAACTAACAAGAAAAACAAATGGTGTGCTTTTTTTTTGGGGGAATGGATGGTGTTACCAGGCTTTCTCTACAGACTGGCAGGGGGACAACAGTGAGGCACTAGCAGGACAGCAATGGCTGTCCTGCTTCTGTGATCTGAGACTCTTAAGGGTCTAAGAACGTGCTGAGTCACTCTGGGTAGGGGTAGGGGTGGTTAGGTCCTGAGAGATGCTAGCTTTTGGGGTTTCATTCTTTACCTCCTGTGTTTTCAGCTTCTCTGGTGATCCTGGCTTGCTGCCAAGACAGAGTATCCACACTGGGGTAAAGGTCGTTATGCAGAAACAGCAGAGATCACACCCCTCCCCCCTCCAGTCTTCACAGTGTGAGCTGCTTGCCCGATCTGTTCGTCCCCTCCCCCAAGCAAAAATAGACCTTTTCTGGCAAATTTTGAGGATGTCTTCTGTTGGTAATTATTTATGGTTTTTTATCCAGTCAAGAATTAATTCTGAGGCTTGTCATGAAATTAATTCTGAGAGAAAACATGGAGCTTAAGCAGATGTGTGCCTTCTCTCTACCATATTGGCTGGAAATCCAATTGTCAAGAATTGGCTTTATGAAAAAAAAATAGATAAACCTTTCATCAGTTTGATTAGAAAAGGGAAAGAAGAAAATCAAACTGTTAGTCTCAAAGGGACAAATTTCCAACAATGAAGAGGAAATTAGAGCAATAATTAGGAATGCTTTTGCCCAGTTTTGTGCCAATAAATTTGACAACTTACATACAAAAATATAAGTTGCCAGGTTAACAGAAGAGGAAATACATAGTTTAAATAGTGCCATTTTAAAAGAAGAAATAGGACAAGCTATTAATCAACTCCCTAAGAAAAAAAATGTCCATGACCAGATTAATTCCAATACTATGCAAATTATTTGAAAAAATAGGGAAAGGAATCATACCAAATTCCTTTTATGACACAGATATGGTGATGATAGCCAAATCAGGTAGGGTGAAAACAAGAGAAAGAAAATTAGAGACCAATTTCCCTAATAAATATTGATGCAAGAATCTTAAATAAAATATTACCAAAGAATTTACAGAAAGTCATCACCAAGATAATACACTATGGACAAGTAAGAGTTATACCAGGAATACAGGGCTGGTTCAATGTTAGAAAAATATTTACATAATTCATTATATCAGTAATTAAACTCACAAAAAATAAATGATTATCTCAATAAATGCAGAAAAAGCTTTTGATAAAAATCCAAAACCCATTCCTATTAAAAACACTATAGAATATAGAAATAAATGGACTTGGATACTTCCAACCAAAATGGTGGAGAGGATACACACATCTATCTAAACTCATCCTTGCTGTCAAGATACTTTTTTTTTTTTTTCCACGACAAGGCCTCAGAATTATTGACTGAAAAAAACCCATGAATACATTACCAACAGAAAATATCTTTGAAATTCACCAGAAAAGATCTATTTTTGCTTGTGGGTGGTGACTGTTAGATCAATCCCAGACTGCATGCAGGCAGTCAGTGAGAGCATTGCAGGCAGGAAGAGCAGGAAAGGCAGCTCACACTGAGCAGACTTTAGGGAGATGGGGTGTGATCTCAGCCATTCCTCTTTGGAGAACTTCACCACAGTGTAGCTACTTTGTCCTGGCAGCAAACCAGAGAAGCTATTAACACAGGGGGTAAAGACCCGAAAAGCTAGGGTCTCAGGAGACCAGGCCACACCCACCTGGAGTGACTCATCATTCTCTCAGAATCTCAAGAGTGCAGACACAGAACAGCTATTGTGTCTTGCTAGTACCTCACTGCTGCCCTTTGTAGTCTGTAGAAGAAGCTTGGTAATACTATCCAATTCCCCGCCTCCAAAAAAAAAAAAAAAAAAAAAGCAGACTGCATTTGCTTTTTTTGTTAGTTTTCTTTGATTCTTCTTTGACAAAATGAGAAAAAATTTAAAGTGAGCTCTATATGGATAGAAGCAGACTTTTCACCATGAGATGACTAAAAACACTGTCTCCAGATGAATTCCCAAAGGGGGAATATGATCAGATCCTAAAAACATTAGGCTCTCATAGAAGAAATTGAAAAGGCTTTTACAAGAGAAGAAAAATGGACAAAGGAAAGGGAAGCTTGGCAAGAGGATCTGGATAAGTCATCCCGTTCATTTAAAGATAGAAGGGGTAAAGAAATCAAATCCTTAAAAAGCAGAATTAGTGAATTAGAAAAAAAGAAAATAGCTCTCTAAAAATAACATTGGTGAAAAAGTTATATACAGCAAAACAATTCACTTAAAAACTCAATTGGACAATTAGAAAAATACATAAAAAAGTGAGTGAAGAAAATAATCCATTAAAAATCAGAATTGAACAAATGGAATTGAATGACTTAAGGAAACAACCAAGAATCAAGTGAAGCAAAACCAAAAAAAAAAAAAAAAGAAAAAAAAAAGAAACAATGGGAAAAAATGTCAAAAGAGCAGACCTGGAAAATAGTATATAGGATTGGACTTCCTAAAAATTATGATGAAAAAAACAGTCTGGGCACTATTTTCCAGAAAATTATCTAAGAGAACTGCCCAGAGGTTATAGAAACAGAGGGTAGAATAGACATGCAAAGAATTAATTAATCATCTACTGAAAGAGACCCCAAAATCAAAACTCCAAGAAATATTGTGGCTAAATTCCAGAACTATCAGACCAAGGGAAAATATAAGCAGCTAGAAAAAAAAAAATTCAAATGTAGAGGAGTCACAATAAGGATTACTCAGGATCTAGCAGCACCCACATGAAAGGATCAAAGGGTCTGGAATATGATATTCTGAAAGGCAAAGGAACTTGGTATGAAGCTAAGAATAAATTACCCAGCCAAAATGAGCATTTTTTTTCCCTAGGGAAGAAAATGGACATTCAATGAAATAGGTGAATTTTATGTATTTCAGATGAAAAAAAAAAAATCAGAAGTAAACAAAAAGTTTGATTTCAAAATATAAGACTCAAGAGAGACATGAAAAGATAAAAAATAAATCTTAGGGACTATATTTCTCTTATAAAGTTACATAAAGAACAGCAGTATAATTTGTTTTAGAAACTAGAGGTGGAAAGGAAATTGTAACAGAAAAAGGGTAAAATGGGGGTAATACATCTCATGAAGAGGCAAAGGAAAGCTATTATATCTAAGAGAAAGAAGGGAAAGGGGATGAACATAGTGTGTATCTTATTCTCATCAGAATTGATTAAAGAGAAAAATATTACACATATTTGATTTACAGAGAAACTTCTCCCACCCACCTCATTGAAAAGTGGGAGGGGAAAAGTGAAAATGGAACGAGTAATCTAACCCAGAAGGGAATACAGAAATTATGAGAAAAAGACATGAGAAAGGAGGAGGAACTCTAAAGTGGGAGGAGGAATCCTAAAAAGAGAGGGCTGGGAGAAGCAAGTAGTGCTCACAAGTTCAATACTGGGGAGAAGGATAAGGAGGAAGGAAAAGAGAAAAGCATAAACAGAGGTTAACAAGATGGCAAATAATACAGACATGTGAATAGGGTAAACTCCCCTATAAAGAGGAAGTGGTTAGCAGACTGGATTAAAAGCCAGAATCCTACAAGGAAATACACTTGAACCAAGGTGAGTAAAGGCAAAAGGCTAGAGCAGAATCTAGTATGCTTCAGGCAAAGTCAAAAAAGCAGTGATAGTAGCCTTTCTTATCTCAGATCAAGCAAAAGCAAAAATTGATCTAATTAAAAGAGTTAAGTAAGGACACTATATCTTGCTAAAGGGTAGCATAGATACTGAAGCACTATCAATATTAAACATGTATGCACCAAGTAGTGTAGCATCTAAATTCTTAAAAGAGAAATTAAGAGAGCTGCAAGAAGAAATAGACAGCCAAACCATAATCATGGGAGATCTCAACCTTGCATTGCCAGAATTAGACAAATCAAACCACAAAATAAACAAGAAAGAAGTCAAAGAGGTAAATAGAATACCAGAAAAGTTATGTATGATAAATCTCTGGAGAAAACTAAATGGAGACAGAAAGGAATACAATTTCTTCTCAGCAGTTCATGGAACCTGTACAAAAATTGACCATGTATTAAAACATAAAAATCTCAAATTCAAATCTAGCAAGGTAGAAAGAGTAAATGCATTCTGTTCAGATTATAATGCAATGAAAATGACATTCCATAAAAAGCCAGGGCAAAATAGACCAAAAATAATTGTTAACTAAATAATCTCATACTAAAGAATGATTGGGTGAAACAGCAAATCATAGACATAATAACTTCCACGTAAGAAAATGACAATGATGAGACATCATACAAAAATATGTGGGATGCAGCCAAAGTGGTAATAAAGGGAAATTTTATATCTCTAGAGGCCTATTTGCATAAAATAGAGAAAAAGGTCAAGGTATTGGGCTCATAACTAAAATGCTAGAAAAGGAACAAATTAAACATTACATCAAACAATAAATTTGAAATTCTAAAAATAAAAGGAGAGATTAACAAAATTGAAAATAAAAAAAAACTATTGAAATAATAAATCAAATTAAGAGTTGGTTCTATGAAAAAAACAACAAAATAGATAAAGGAAAGAGGAAAATCAAATTGTTAGTCTTAAAAATGAAAAGGGAGAACTCACCACTAAGAAGATTAAATTAGAGGAATAATTAGATGTTAAGTTGCCCCACTTTATGCCAAGAAATTTAATAAATAAAATGAAATGGAAGATTACCTTCAAAAGTATTCCTTGCCCAGATTAACAGAGGAAGAAGTAAATTGGTTAAACAGTCCCATCTTACAAAAAGAAATAGAACAAGCTATTAATCAACTCTGTAAGAAAAAATCCCCAGGACCAGATGGATTTACATATGCATTATGCCAAACATTTAAAGAACAATTAACTCCAATGTTACATAAACTATTTCAAAAAATAGGGATTGAAGGAGTCCTACCAAATTCTTTTTATGGCATAGACATGGTACTGATACCTAAACCAGGTAGGTTGAAAACAGAGAAAGAAAATTATAGACCAGTCTCCATAATAAGTATTGATGCTAAAATCTTAAATAAAATATTAGCAAAAAGATTAGAGAAAATCATCCCCAGGATAATAAACCATCACCAAGTGGGATTTATACCAGGAATGCAGGGCTGGTTTAATATTAGGAAAAATATTAGCACAATTGACTATATCAATAACCAAATTAACAAAAACCATATGATCATCTCAATAGATGTAGGAAAAGCATTAGATAAAATTCTACATCCATTCCTAACAAAAACACTTGAGAGTATAGGAATAAAAGTACTTTTCATTAAAATACTCAGGAGCATATACTTAAAAATCAGTAAGCATCATGGGTAATGGGGATGAACTGGAACCATTCCCATTAAGATAAGGAGTGAAACAAGGTTGCCCAATTTCACCCTTATAATTCAATATTGTATTAGAAATGCTAGCCTTGGCAATAAGAATTGAGAAAGAGATTAAAGGAATTAGAATAGGTAATGAGGACATTGGATTATCACTTTTTGCAGATGATATGAAGGTATATTTAGAGAACCCCAGAGTCACAACTTTAGCATAGTTTCAAGATACAAAATAAATCTAAATAAATCCTCAGCATTTTTATACATTACCAACACAATCCAACAGCAAGAGATACAAAGAGAAATTCCATTCAAAATAACTGTTGATAGCACAAAATATTTGGGAATCTATCTACCAAAGAAAAGTCAGCAATTATATGAGCAAAATTACAAAACACTTTCCACACAAATAAAGTCAGATTTAAATAATTGTAAAAATATTAAGTGCTCTTGGATAGGCTGAGTGGATAATAAAGAAAACAATACTACCTAGACTAATTTCTTTATTTAATGCTATACCAATTAGACTCCCAAGGAACGTTTTTGATGACCAAGAAAAAAAAATAACAGAATTCATTTGGAAGAATAAAAGGTCGAGAATTCAAGGGAACTAATGGGGAAAAAAACAAAACAAAAAAAAAAAACCAAAAAAAAATGGAAGGTGGCCTAGTTGTACCTGATCTAAAACTCTGTTATAAAGCAACAGTCAGCAAAACCATTTGGTATTGGCTAAGAAATAGATTAATTGATCAGTGGAATAGGTTAGATTCACAGGACAAAATAGTCAATAACTATAGTAATCTAGCATTTGACAAACCCAAAGATCCCAACTTCTGGGATAAGAATTCACTTTTTGACAAAAACTGCTGGGAAAACTTGGAAATTAGTATGGCAAGAATTAGGCATGGTCCCACAATTAATACCATACACCAAGATAAGATTAAAATGGTTCCATGATTTAGGCATAAAGAATGAGATTATTTTAAAAAAAATAGAGGAACATAGGATAGTTTACCTCTCAGACATGGAGGAGGAAGGTATTTGTTACCAAAAAGAACTAGAGATCATTATTGATCACAAAATAGAAAATTTTGATTATATCAAATTAAAAAGCCTTTGTACAAACAAAACTAATGCAAACAAGATTAGAAGGGAAGCAATAAACTGGGGAAAATATTTTTACAGTTAAAGGTTTCAATAAAGGCCTCATTTCCAAAATATATGTAGAATTGACTCTATAAGAAATCAAGCCATTCTCCAATTGATAAATGGTCAAAAGATATGAACAGATAATTTTCAGATAATGAAATTGAAACTATTTCTACTCCTAGGAAAGGATGTTCCAAATCACTGTTGATCAGAGAAATGCAAATTAGGACAACTTTGAGATACCACTACACACCTGTCAGATTGGCTAAGATGACAGGAAAAAATAATGATGAATGTTGGAGGGGATGCGGGAAAACTGGGACACATTTGCAGTGCTGGAGTTGTGAACGAATACAATCATTCTGGAGAGCCATTCTGGAATTATGCCCAAAATGTTATCAAACTGTTCATACCCTTTGTTCCAGCAGTGCTACTACAATGGAAAGGGAATGGAAACATGTGCCAAAATGTTTATGGCAGCCCTTTTTGTAGTGGCTAAAAACTAGAAAATGAATGGATGCCCATCAATTGGAGAATGGTTGGGTAAATTGTGGTATATGAATATTATGGAATATTATTATTCTGTAAGAAATGACCAGCAGCAGGAATACAGAGGCTTGGAGAGACTTACATCAACTGATGCTGAGTGAAACGAGCAGAACCAGGAGATCACTATATACTTCAACAACAATATTATATGAGGATGTGTTCTGAAGGAAGTGGATATCTTCAGCAAAGAGAAGATCTAATTAAATTCCAATTGAGAAATTATTGGCAAAATCAGCTACACCCAGAGAAGGAACACTGGGAAATGAATGTGGACTACTTGCATTTTTGTTTTTCTTCTCAGGTTATTTTTATTTTCTTAATCCACTTCTTCTTGTGCAACAAGAGAACTGTATGTATAGGATATACTATAGCATATTTAACATGTATAAGACTGTCTGCCATCCAGTTGAGGGGGTGGAGGGAAGGGAAAAATCGGAACAGAAGTGAGTGCAAGGGACAATGTTGTAAAAATTACCCATGCATATGCTCTGTCAATAAAATTTTATGATTAAAAAAAGAAAAAGATGTACATGGACTTTTCCTTACATTATCAGTAGATCTATTTACAACCATCAGCAAGCACCATATGTAATGGGGATAACTAGCATCATTCCCAATAAGATCAGTGAAATAAGATTGCCCGTTATCACAACTGTTTTTTTTTAATATTGTATTAGAAATGTCAGCTTTGACAATAAGAGAAGAAAAAGAGATTAAAGAAATTAGAATAGGTAATGAGGAAATTAAATTATCACTTTTCGCAAATGATTTGATGATATACTGAGAAAACCCTAGAGAATTAAATAAAAAATATTAGAAATAATCCCCAACTTTAGCAAAGTTGAAGGATACAAAATCCACATAAATCATCAGCATTTTTATAGTACCAACAAAGTAAGAAACTAAGAAAAGGAAAACTTTACAAGAGGGTTTGGAAAAGGCAACACAAAATAGACTTAGTGGAATACAAAAAGCATATAACTCATTAAAGATAAATTTGATAAAATGGAAAAAGAAAGCAACTCCCCGAAAACAGAATTTGTGAAACAGCATTTTTTGAAGTACCAACAAAGTCCTGCAATAAGATATGAAAAGAGAATTTCCATTCGAAATAACCTGTCAAGGGACTTCCCAGGGCAGAGGTAAGATGGAGGAGACTACACATGTTTTTCTCTGAGCTTCTTTACAATCCTCACAATAATTATGAAATCCAGCCTCTGAATTAGCTCTGGACTGGCAGAACCCACAAATATTGGGAGTGCAACAAATTATCAGCAGAAGATAATTTCAAAGATCACAAGAAAAAAGGTCTGTTTCAACTTGAAATGGGAGGGAGGCAGCCTAACACAAACAACTGCCCTCAAAAGCCAGTGTAGACAGCACAGAGTCCTGCAGCATTGGAGACTCTGCTGGCATGTTGACTCCACATGGCAGAGAGATATCTACAGATATCTACTTTAGTGTTGGACACACTGCCCTGGTTGCAAGCCAATAGATCAGCAGAGAAGTTATAAAACATCCAACACAAATGCAAAAGATTAATAATGAAACCCAAAACACCAGAATCTCAGGGATCTAGCCACTCCCAACCAGCACTGGGAGTGAATCAGCACTGACCCAGCGTAACTGAGGTGGCTCTCCTGACCTAAAGGTAGACCTTAACTTTAAAGAAAGAGGACCCTTAACAATTGACAGCTTTTATGGTGAAACAGAACAGATTTCAAACCTGAGAAGAATAAAGGCAGATTGTCTCCAGATGAAGCTCCAAAAGATGATATAACCTGGTCCCCATCACACAAGACTCTCCTAGAAGAAATTAAAAAGGATCTTAAAAGAGAACTTAGAAGAAAAATGGGGAAAGAAAATGAAAACTTTGCAAGAGGGTTTGGAAAAGGCAACACAAAATAGGCTTAGGGAAATGGAAAAAGCATATAACTAATTAAAGATAGATTTGATAAAAATGGAAAAAGAAAGCAACTTCCAGAAAAACAGAATTTGTGAAACAGAAAAAAATAACTTGTTAAAAACAGAATTTGTGAAATGGAAAAAGAAATTTTATAGAACAAAACTCATTTAAAAATTCAATTGGACAAATACAAAAGTAAAAAAAAAAGTAAAGGAAGAAAATGCACAAGAATTCAGAATTGAACAAATGGAAATTAATGACTCAAGACAAGAATCAGTCAAGCAAAACAAAAAAAAATAAATAAAATAGAAAAAAAATGTAAAAAACCTAACTGGGGTAACAACTGACCTGGAAAATAGATTTAGGAGAGATAATCTAAGAATTATTGGACTCCCTAAAATATATAATGAAAAAAATAGCCTAGACACTACATTTCAGGAAATCATCAAAAGAAAAAAAATTTTCCAGATATCTTAGAAACAGAAGGTAAAATAACCATTGAAAGAATTCACCAAACACCTCCTAAAGGAGACTCCAAAATTAAAAACCCAAGGAATATTGAGACTAAATTTGAGAATTGAGAATTCAAGGAAAATTGAAGGCAAGGGAAAATATCATGAGCAGTCAGAAAGAAACAATTCAAATACGAAGGAGTTACAATAAGGATTACCCAGGACCTAGCAGTTTCCACTTTAAAGGATCAAAGTTCCTTGAATCTGATATTCTGAAAGGCGAAGGATCTTGGAAGGCAGCCAAGAATAAATTACCCTGCTAAATTGAGCATTTTCTTTCAGGGAAGAAGATGGACATTCAATGACACTGGTGAATTCCATGTATTTTTGATGAAAAGACCAGAGCTAAACAAAAAAATTGACCTCCAAACATAGAACTCAAGAGAATCATAAAAAGGTAAAAAGAAAAAAAAAACTCTTGAGAACTGTATTTCTGTTATGGGTATACATTGACAATACATGTATAATCAGATTTTATTGTTATATAGTATAGATGTGGAAAGTGGATTGCAATAGAAAAAATAGAGGAAAGTGGAGGTAAAAATGAGGAAAATTACATCTCAGGAAGAAGCAAAGAAAACATTATTATAGAGGGAAAGAAGGGAAAGTGATGAATATTGTATGAATCTTACTCTAATCAGATTTGATCTAAAGAAAGAATATTATATATATTTGGTTTCACCAAGAAACATCTCATTTTTTTAATTTATAATTTTTTTCCACAGTATATATGCATGAGTATTTTTTTTATGAAACATCTCTCATTTTATAGAAAAGTGGGAGGGGAAAAGGGAAGAAGTAGGCTAAATAGAAGGGAAAAAAGAAATAGTACAGGAAAATATAAGAAAAGGTGAGAGACACTAAAGGGGGAGAACTGTATGAGGTAAGTAGTGCTCATTAATAAAATACTGGGGAAAAGAGGGGAAAAGGAAAGAGAAAAGTATAATTTTGGGTTAATAAGATGGCAGAAAATACATATTTAGAAGCTTTAACTGTAAATGTGAATGGAGTGAACTCTCCCATAAAACATAAGCAGATAGCAGACTGTATTAAAAGTCAGAATCCTACAATATGCTGTTTACAAAAAACATATTTAAAGCAGGGTGATAAATACAGAGTAAAGGAAAAAAAGACTGTAATAGAATATGAAGCTAAAAAATAGCAGAGGTAACCATCTTTCATCTCAGATCAAGCAAAAGCAAAAATTAATCTTATTAAAAGAGATAAGGAAATTAAATCTTGCTAAAGGGTACCATAAATAATGAAGCAATATCAATATTAAACATATATGCACCAAGTGATGAGGCAATTAAATTCCTAAAGGAGAAGTTATGAGAGTAGACAGCAAAACTATAATAGTGGGAGATCTCAAACTTGGTTTCTCAGAATTAGATAAATCAAACCACAAATAAGAAGATAAAATAAGAGGTAAATAGAATACTAGAAAAACTCGGTATGATAGAACTTTGGAAAAATTGAATGGAGACAGAAAGGAATACACTTTCTTCTTGGCAGTACATGGAACCTATACAGAAAATTGACCATATATTAGGACATAAATATCTCAAAATCAAAAGCAGAAAGACAGAAATAGTAAATGCATTTTTTCAGATCATGATGAAATAAAATTACATTCAATAAAGGGCCTGGGAAAAATAGGCCAAAAAGAAATTGGAAACTTAATAATCTTATCCTAAAGAATGAATGGGTGAAACATCAAATCATAGACACAATCAGTAATATCATCCAAGAGAGTAACAATGATGAGATAACAGCAAATTTTGTGGGATGCAGCCAATACAGTAATAAGAGGAAATTTTATATCTCTAGAGGTTTACTTGCATACTAGCTAAAGACTTGATCATTAAATTGGACTTGTAACTAAAAGAGCTACAAAAATAATAAATTAAAAAACTCCTATTAAATATCAAACTTGAAATTCTAAAAATAAAAGAAGAGATCAATAAAATTTAAATTAAAAAAAAACTATTGAATTAATAAAACAGAGTTGGTTTTATGAAAAAAAAAATCAGCAAAATAGATAAAACTTTAGTTAATTTAATTAGAAAAATGAAAGAGGAAAATCAAATTTGTTAGTCTCAAGAATGAAAAGGGAGAACTATCCACTAATGAAGAGGAAACTAGAACAATTATAAGGAGTTAATTTGCCCAACTTTATGTCAATAAATTTAACAACTTAAGTGAAATGGAGGAATACCTACAACAATATAGATTGCCCAGATTAACAGAAGAGGAATTAACTTACTTAAAAAGTGCTTTTTAGAAAAAAAAATACAACAATCAGCACCCTAAGAAAAAAAAATCTCCAGGAACAAATGGATTTACATTATGAATTCTACCAAACATTTAAAAAACAATTAACTCCAATTCTGTGTAAACTATCTGAAAAAAGGGGGAATGAAGGACTCCTACCAAATTATTTTTATGACACAGATATGGTACTGATACCTAAACCAGATAGGAAAAACAGAGAAAAAAAATAAAAAATATTGATGCAAAAATCTTAAACATAATATTAGCAAAGCAATAATCACCCCTAGGATAATGCATCATGACTAAATAGTATTTATACCAGGAATGCAGGGCTAGCTCAATATTAGGAAAAAATATTAGCATAATTGACTATATCAATAACCAAATTAACAAAAACCAGATGATTGTCTCAATGGATACAGAAAAAAAAAAAAAAAAAAAACTGATAAAATCCAGCACCCATTCCTATTAAAACACTAGAGCATATAGGAATAAATGGACTTTTAACTTAAAATATTCAGTAGCATCAGCATGTCACTCATATGTAATGAGTGTAAGCTAGTACCATAGCTGTTCAATATTGTATTAGAAATGTTAGCTTTGGCAATAAGAGAAGAAAAAGAGATTAAAGGAATTAGAGTAGGTAATGAGGAAACCAAATTGTCTCTCTTTGCAAAGTTACAAAATAAATGCACATAAATCATCAGCATTCTTATACATCACTAACAAAATCCAACAGCAAGAGATACAAAGAGAAATTCCATTTAAACTAATTGTTGAAATAATATACACTGATCAATTCTGATGGACATGGCTGTCTTCAACAAGGAGATGATTCAAACCAGTTCCAACTGTTCAGTATTGAAGAGAAACAGCTACATCCAGAGAGAGAAGTATGGGAAATGAGTGTAGACCCGAACATAACATTTCCACTGTTTTTGTTGTTTGCTTGCATTTTTGTTTTCCCCCTCAGGTTGTTTTTTACTTTCTTTCTAGATCCAATTTTTCCTGTGCAGCAAGATAAATGTATAAATATGTAGAATGTATTTTATTTAACATATACTTTTAACATATTTAACATGTATTAGTCTACCTGCAATCTAGGGGAGGGGATAGAAGGAAGGAAGGGAAAAGTTGCAAAAGAAGGTTTTGCAAGGATCTATGTTAAAAAATTTACCATGCATATGTTTTGAAAATAAAAAGCTATAATAAAAATAAAATAACTGTTGATAATATAAAATATTTGGGAATTTATCTTCCAAGGCAAAGTCAGAAATTCTATAAGCAAAATTATGAAACACTTTCCACATAAATGAAGTCAGATTTAAATAATTGGAAAAAGATTAAGTGCTCTTGGATAGGCTGAGTGAATGTAATAAAGAGGACAATACTCCTTAAACTAATCTATTTATTTAGTGCTATACCAATCAAACTCCCAAGAAACTATTTTACTGAACTAGAAGAAATAACCAAATTCATCTGGAAGAACAAAAGGTCAAGAATTTTATAAGAATTAATGAAGAGAAAAGCAAATGAAGGTGGCCTACCTCTATCAGATGTAAAACTATATTATAAAGCAGGGATCATCAAGACCATTTGGTACTGGCCAAGAAATAAGATTAGTTGATCAGTAGAATAGGTTAAGGTCACAGAACAAAATAGCCAATGACTATAACAATCTAACATTTGACAACGTGAAAAGCCCCACCTTTTAAGATAAGAATTTACTATTTCACAAAAACTTCTGGGAAAATTGAAAACTAATATGACAGGTGTAGATCCACATCTAACACCGTATACCAAGATAAGGTTGAAATGGGTTCATAATCTAGAGATGAAGATTGATACTATAAAAATTAGAAGAACATAGGATAGTTTACCTTTCATATTTGTGGAGGAGGAAGGAATTTGTGACCAAAGAAAAAGTAGGGATCATTACTGATCATAAATAGAAAATTTTGATTATATTAAGTTTAAAATGTTTTGTATAAACAAAACTAATGCAGACGAGATTAGAAGGGAACCAATAAGTTCGGAAAATATTGTTACATCCAAAAGATTTGATAAAGTTCTCATTTCTAAAATATATAGGGAATTGACTCAAATTTATAATAGTTCAAGCCATTCTCCCATTGGTAAATGGTCAAATGATACAATTTTCATATGAAAAAATTGAAATTATTTGTAGCCACATGAAAATATGCTCCAAATAACTTTTGATCAGAGAAATGGAAATTAAGACAGCTCAGAGATATCACTACACACCTGTCAGATTGGCTAAGATGACCGAAAAAGATAATGCTGGATTTGGAGTGGATGTGGGAAAACTGAGACAATAATACATTGCTGGTGAAGTTGTGAATAGATCCAGCCATTCTGGAGAGCAGTTTGGAGCTATGCTCAAAAAGTTATCAAACTGTGCATACCCTTTGATCCAGTAGTGTTTCTACTGGCATTATATCCCAAAGAGATCTTAAAAGAGGGAAAGGGACCAACATATGCAAAAATGTTTGTGGCAATCTTCTTTGTAGTGGTAAGAAACTGGAAACTGACTGGATGCCCATTAATTGGAGAATGGCTCAATAAATTATGGTATATGAATGCTATGGATTATTATTATTCTATAAGAAATGACCAGCAGGATGGTTACAGTAAGGCTTGGAAAGACCTACATGAACTGATGCAAAGTGAAATAAGCAGAACCAGGAGATTATTACACATGACAACAATGACTATATGACAGATGTGTGTCTCTTTAACATTGAGATTATTCAAACCAGTTCCACTTGTGCAGCGATGAAGAGAACATCTATACCCAGAGAGACAACCATGAGAACAGAGGGTGGAACACAACATAACATTCTCACTCTCTCTGTTGTTACTTGCTCGAATTTCATTTAGGTTTTTTCAGTTTTTCTTTTTCTTCTTCTTGACCTGATTTTTCTTGTGCAACCAGATACCTGTATAAATATGTATACACATATTGTATTTGATGTGTATTTCAACATATTTAACATGTATTGGACTACCTGCCTGATTGGGGAAGAGATAGGGGAAGGAAGGAGAAATTTTGAAATAAAAGGTTATGCTAGGGTCAATGTTGGAAAAAATTACACATGCATATGCTTTGTAAATAAAAAGTTTTAATAAAAATATAACTGTCAAAAATGTAAAATTTTTGGAAATCTGCCAAGGGAAAGAGGCAGAACTGTATGAATGCAACTATAAGACAGTTTCCCCAAAAATAAAGTCAGATCTTAACAATTGGTAAAATAACAAGTGCTCATGGATAGGCCAAGTTAATATAATAGAAATGACAATACTACCTAAATTAATCTACCTACTTAGTCCCATACTAATCAAACTCCCAAGAAATTATTTTATAGACCTAGAAAAAATAACAATTCACCTGGAAGAACAAAAGTTCAAAAATTTCAATGGAATTAGTGAAAAAAAAATCAAGGCAGCCTTGCTGTGCCAGACTTAAAACTATAGTATAAAGCAGCAGTCATTAAAATTATTCGGTATTGGCTAGGAAATGAGTAGTTGATCAATGGAATTGATTAGATTCCTAGGACAAAATAGTCTATAAATATAGCAATGAAATGTTTGACAAACTCAGACACTCCAGCTTTTGGGATAAGAACTCAATTTCTGACAAAAATGCTGGGAAAATTCGAATCTAGTATGTCAGAAACTAGGCAGTAACCCACACCTAACACCTTATACCAAGATAAGGTCAAATTGGAGTCATGATTTAGGCATTATAAGCAAATTAGAAGAACATATGATAGTTTGCCTCTCAGATCTGTGGAAAAGGAAGGAATTTGTGACCAAAGAAAAATTGGAGCTCATAACTGAACACCAAATAAATACTTATGATTATATTTAAAAACCTAATGCAAACAAATTTATAATGGAAAGAATAAATTGAGAAAACATTTTTTACATTTCAAGTCTGAGAAAGGTCTCATTTCATTTCTAAAATATACAAATAGACTCAAATTTATGAGAATTCAAGCCATTCTCCAGTTGATAAGTGGTCAAAGGATATAAACAGACAATTTTCAGATGAAGAAATTGAAACCCTGTCTAGTCATATGAAAAGCTGTTCTAAATCACTATTGATTAGAGAAATTCATATTAAGACAACTCTGAAATACCACTACACACCTCTGAGATTGTCTAAGATGACAAGAAAAGATAATGATGAATGTTGGCGGGAATGCTGGAAAACTGGGACACTGATGCCATTGTTGGTGGAACTGTGAATGGATTCAACCATTCTGGAAAGCAATTTAGAGCTATGCTCGAAAGGCTATAGATGTGGAAAAACTAGACACTAATATATTGTTGGTGGACTTGTGAATATATCCAACCATTCTTTACAGCAATTTGGAACTATGCCCAAAGAATTATCAAACTTTGCATATTCTTTGGCTCTTAGGTATGAAATTAGAGTGTATCAATGTAAAATGTATGAGATTGCCTGTCATCTAGGGGAGGGAGTAGAGGGAGGGAGGGGAAAATCTGGAAAAATGAATACAAGGTATAATGATATGAAAATTATTCATGCATATATACTGTCAAAATATATAATTATAAAATTAATTTTAAAAATTAGAGTGTATCACGAAAAAAAGGTTTATAGAGAATGTTTATATGTGCCAGAAAGAGCTTATGATTTCATCAGTGAGGATACTCGTCACACTAACTGAAGTGTTAACAGATTCAAGCTGTTTATCACTTATAAATAATCAAGTGGTAGTAGACCTCACCATTATATCAGTGATATTACTTCAATACTAGCTTAGGCAAAAATCCCATGCATCATTCAGCATACAATAAACTCAGAACTTCAGTTTTCATCAATATGGATATTCCTTCTACTTCTTTAGTTCCTGAGGAATCTGATTCTTAATAAACTGCCTTTGTGAGTTAACAATCTTATTCCAAATCAACAGTGTTATCTTTCTGATGATTAATTCTTTTAAATTTACATAAGTTTTTCCTTAAACAAGAAAGTTCATTGCTGTATTTATGTTCAAAGACTTTCAGAAAGTTTAAGACATAAAATAGCTTGTTCTATTTTGACTTTAGACAACCAGTGGTCACCTCTACCTTATGATGGGGCATTGGAATAAGAATTTAATCGAGTTGCTGATTATTTCTAATTATTTTCAAAGAACTTTCCCCTTGTAAAACCAGTAAACAAGGTGATTTCTCAATTGTTTCATACAAGAAACATTGAAATATTCTCTTTTTTCTGTTATGTTAAATTTGGCAAGTCCTACTATAATTGAAAGGGGTCAAAAAAGTTGTCTTTTCCATCTCTCTGGTCTTCCTTGATGTTTTTAATACTGCACTTGAACAATCAAAGTACTCCTCTTCATCACTGTGTCTTCATGTTGCACATATGCATTAAGATTAAAGAATATGAGACATTCTCTTATTTAAGGATATCCAGAAAATATGATTAAATATGACTAGTTTACATTTTTGAAAATGAATTGCTGCTTTGTTATTCTAGAACGGCCCTTATGATTGCTGTCAGTGTGGAATCTATAGCCCTGGTCACTCTTCTTCTTCAAAACAATGCTGATTACACTCTCCAAGATATAGCTGGATGGACAGCTCAAACATATGCTGAGCGGTATGGTTATCCTCTGTAAGTGCTAACATAATTCTAATTATTTTTGTATCTTGGCATCTAAAAGAATTTTCCTTGAGAAAGGAATAAATATTATATATACCATATGTATATACATATATATATATACATATGTATATATGTAATATAATATAATAACTTGCTGACATATACCCTGGCAAACTCCAGCTCTGAAAACTGCCACATGCTTGGGAATAGCCCCAGGCAAACAGGAAACCTGTAGAGGAAGAAGTAAATTGGTTAAACAGTCCTAAGAAAAAATCCCCAGGACCAGATGGATTTACATGTGAATTCTACCAAACATTTAAAGAACAATTAATTCCAATGTTAAACTATTTGAAAAAATAGTCCTGCCAAATTCCTTTTATGACACACATTGGTACTGATATTTAAAACAGGTAGGTTGAACATGGAGAAAGGAAATTAATAGACCAATCTCCCTAATGAATATTGATGTTAAAATTTTAAATAAAATATTAGCAAAAAGGTTACAGAAAATCATCCCAGTATAATACACTATAACCAAGTAGGATTTATACCAGGAAAGTAGGGCTGGTTCAATATTAGGGCAACTATTACCACAAATGACTATATCAATAACCAAATTAACAAAAAACATATGATCATCTCAGTAAATACAGAAAAAGCATTTGATAAAATCCAACATCCATTCCTAATAAAAACACTTGAAGAATGTAGGAAAAAATGGACTCTTCCTTAAAATAGTCATGAGCATATATTTAAATCCATCAGAAAGTATCATATGTAATGGAGATAAACTGGAACCATTCCCAGTAAGATCATGAGTGAAGCAACGTTGACCATTATCACCATTATTATTCAATATGGTATTAGAAATGTTAGCCTCACCAATAATAGTCAAGAAAGAGATTAAAGGAATTAGAGTAGGTAAGGAGGAACCAAAATTATCACTCTTTGAAGATGACATGACGGTATACTTAGAGAACCCCAGAGATTCTATTAAAAAGCTAGTAGAAATAATTTACAACTTTAGCATAGTTTCAGGGTACAAAATAAATCCACATAAATCCTTAGAATTTTTGTACCTCACCAACAAAATCCAATAACAAGAGATACAGAATATAAGCTGAGCAAATATAACAAAGTTGACAATACTACCTAGACTAATCTATTTATTTAATGCTATACCAATCAGACTCCCAAGAAACTTACTTTAATGACCTAGAAAAAAATAACAAAATTCATATGGAAGAACAAAAGGTCAAGATATTCAAGGGAACTAATAAAAAACAATAAATGAAGACGGCCTAGTTGTACCTGATCTAAAACTATATTATAAAGCAGCAGTCACCAAAACCATGTGGTATTGGCTAAGAAATAGATTAGTTGATCAGTGGAATAGGTTAGATTCACAGGACAAAAATAGTCAATAACTATAGAAATCTAGTGTTTGACAAACCCAAAGATTCCAACTTTTAGGATAAGAATTCACTATTTGGCAAAAACTGCTGGGAAAACTTGAAATTAGTATGAAACTAGGCATGTATCCACACTCAACACCTTACACCAAGATAAGATAAATGGGTCCGTGATTTAGGCATAAAGAATGAGATTATAAATAAATTAGAAGAACATAGAATAGTTTACCTCTCAGACTTGTGGAGGAGGAAAGAATTTGTGACCAAAGAAGAACTAGAGATCATTATTGATCACAAATAGAAAATTTTGATTTTATCAAATTAAAAAGCCTTTATGCAAACAAAACTAATGCAGACAAGATTAGAAGAGAAGCAGTAAACTGGGAAAGCATTTTTACAGTTAAAAATTCTAATAAAGGCCTAATTTCCAAAATATGTAGATTGATTCTATAAGAATTTAAGCCATTCTCCAGTTAATAAATGGTCAAAGGATATGAACAGACAATTTTCAGATAATGAAATTGAAACTCTTTCTACTCCTCTGAAAGTGTGTTCCAAATCACTATTAATTAGAGAAATGCAAATTAAGACAACTCTGAGATACCACTACACACCTGTCAGATTGGCTAAGATGACAGGAAAATATAATGATGAATGTTGGAGAGGATGCAGGAAAACTGGGACATTGTTGCTTTGTTGGTGGAGTTGTGAACAGATCCAACCATTCTGGACAGCTATTTGGAATTATGCTCAAAAAGTTTTCAAACTGTAGTGTTACTGGGCTTAGCTCCCAAAGAGATACTAAAGAAGGGAAAGGGTTATGTGCCAAAATATTTGTGGCAGCCCTTTTTGTAGTGGCTAGAAACTAGAAATTGAATGAATGCCCATAAATTGGACAATGGTTGGGTAAATTATGGTATATGAATGTTATAGAATAGTATTCTTCTGTAAGAAATGACCAACAGGAAGAATACTGAGAGGCTTGGAGAGACTTACATGAACTAAGTGAAATGATTAGAACCAGGAGATCATTGTACACTTCAATAACAATAGTGTGTGAGTGTATATTCTGATGGAAGGGGCTACCTTTGAAAAAGAGAAGATCCAATTCAGTTCCAGTTGATCAATGATGAACAGAACTAGCTACACCCAGAGAAGGATAGTGCTGTTTTAATAGGTTTTTAAAGGTTTTACAACCTTTTATTTGACCTTCACAGAAGTTATATAATTTGATAATAATAATGCACATTTATACAGGCAGTGGTTTGCATTGTTGTTTGGTTCTATTTTAATGTCTTGCTGTCTTGCTGACACTTCTCAATTGTAAGAGACCTAAAGTTTTAGTTTTAGAGAAAATCCCCTAATGTCTTGGATTCCTTGTGAACAAAAAATAATCATAAATTTTAATAGTCAACATTAGAATTCACAGAGAGGCAATTTGCAGGGGAAGAGATATTCAACGTGGAGTCCTGGGGAGAGATCATGCTCTCAGGCTATGTGTGAACTTGGACAACTGTAACCTTTCTGGAATTTAGTTATTTAATTGATAAAATAAAGAGATTAATGTTAATGTCCCAAATAATCCTTATCAGTTTTAAGTCTACCATTCTATATTACTTGACTCTGAAGACAAGTGTATTATATCTAAATTAAAAATTAATTTTGCTCTCAAAATATTATTAAACAATAAGAAAAGAAATATTTAAAATCTAATTAAGATTTGAGATACACAAAGATATGTAACATATAGTTTTTATCTTGGATGATACAAATTTATTGTTTTACTTTTTATTTTAGACATATTTATCACAAACAAATTGAAAAACAGAAGGAACTTCAAAATGCCTGTTCACCCCATATCAGCTGTTTAGAAAATCCTTTTGATACTGGATTTGCTTTGGGTGCACCATCCCTGGACAAAAAAGGTAGAACTGATAGACAAAATAAATAGTTAATTTTAACAATATTGGAGAACAATCTTAAAATTAATTAAGTTCTCTGGTGTTTCTATTTTAATTTTACATTTCAAAGCAAGAGGAACTGTTTTATATTTAGTTAATGATTTAGTTACCCTTGAAGGTCTATTACCCTGAAACTTCAAAAACTGTGTTTGTGTTGTTGTTTGCTTTACTGAAAAATAAAATCAAACTACTTATCTGTTTTCTGACTTCTAAATTACTCTGAATATGTTTAACTAAATCACATTGAAACTTTTTTTTTCAATTTCTTGCCAAATTCTAAAATGCATATTTTTTATTTAGAATTTTTTTCCACAGTATATATGAATGAGCAATTTTTAATAACATTATCCCTTGTATTCATTTTTCCAAATTATCCCTCCTCCCTCCACTCCCTCCCCCTGATGACAGGCAATCCCATACATTTTACATGGGTTACAATATAACCTAGATACAATATATGTGTGTAAATATCATTTTCTTGTTGCACATTAAGTATTAGATTCCAAAGGTATAAGTAACCTGGGTAGATAGACAGTAGTGCTAACAATTTACATTCACTTCCCAGTGTTCCTTCTCTGGGTGTAGTTATTTCTGTCCATCATTGATCAACTGGAAGTGAGTTGGATCTTCTTTATGTTGAAGATATCCACTTCCATCAGAATACCTCTTCATACAGCATTGAAGTGTACAGCGATCTTCTGGTTCTATTCATTTCACTCAGAATCAGTTGATGTAAGTCTTTCCAAGCCTCTCTGTATTCCTCCAGTTGGTGATTTCTTACAGAGCAATAATATTCCATAACCTTAATATACCATAATTTATCCAACCATTCTCCAAATGATGGACATCCATTCATCTTCCAGTTTCTAGCTACAACAAAAAGAGCTGCCACAAACATTTTGGCACATACAGGTCCCTTTCCCCTCTTTAGTATTTCTTTGGGATATAAGCCCAATAACAGCAATGTTGGGTCAAAGGGTATGCACAGTTTGATAACTTTTTGGGCATAGTTCCAAATTGCTCTCCAGAATGGCTGGATTCTTTCACAACTCCACCAACAATGTATCAGTGACCCAGTTTTCCCACACCCCCTCCAACATTCATCATTATTTGCTCCTGTCATCTTAGCCAATCTGAGAGGTGTGCAGTGATATCTCAGAGTTGTCTTAATTTGCATTTCTCTGATCAGTAGTGATTTGGAACACTCTTTCATATGAGTGGATATAGTTTCAATTTCATCATCTGATAATTGTCTGTTCATATCCCTTGACCATTTATCAATTGGAGAATGGTTTGATTTCTTATAAATTAGGGCCAGTTCTCTATATATTTTGGAAATGAGACCTTTGTCAGAACCTTTCTTTTTAAAAATATTTTCCCAATTTGTTACTTCCCTTCTAATCTTGTTTGCATTAGTATTGTTTGTACAGAAACTTTTTAGTTTGATGTAATCAAAATCTTCTATTTTGTGATCAATAATGATCTTTAGTTCTCCTCTGGTCATAAATTCCTTCCTCCTCCACAAGTCTGAGAGGTAGACTATTTCCTGTTTCTCTAATCTATTTATGATCTCATTCTTTATGCCTAAATCATGGACCCATTTAGATCTTATCCTGGTATATAGTGTTAAGTGTGGATCCATATCTAATTTCTGCCATATTAATTTCTAGTTTTCCCAACAGTTTTTTCCAAATAATGAATTTTTATCCCTAATGTTGGTATCTTTGGTTTTGTCAAAGATTAGATTGCTATAGATGTAACCTTTTTTGTCCTTTGTATCTAATCTGTTCCATTGATCTACCGGTCTATTTCTTAGCCAATACCAAATGGTTTTGGTGACTGCTGCTATATAATATAGCTTTAGATCAGGTACACTTAGACCATCTTCCTCTGAGTTTTTTTTCATTAGTTCCCTTGCAATTCTCGACCTTTTATTCTTCCATATGAATTTTGTTGTTATTTTTTCTAGGTCATGAAAATAGTTTCTTGGGAGTCTGATTGGTATAGCTCTAAATAAATAGATTAGTTTGGGGAGTATTGTCTTCTTTATTATATTCGCTCGGCCTATCCAAGAGCACTGAATGTCTTTCCAATTATTTAAATCTGACTTTATTTTTGTGGCAAGTGTTTTGTAATTTTTCTCATATAGTTCCTGATGTTTCTTTGGTAGATGGATTCCCAAATACTTTATACTGTCAACATTTGTTTGGAATGGAATTTCTCTTTGTATCTCTTGCTGTTGCATTTTGTTGGTGATATATAAAAATGCTAAGGATTTATGTGGATTTATTTTGTATCCTGCCATTTTGCTAAAATTCTGAATTATTTCTAATAGCTTTTTAGCAGAGTCTTTGGGGTTCTCTAAGTATACCATCATGTCATCTGCAAAGAGCGATAGTTTGATTTCCTCATTTCCTACTCTAATTCCTTGAATCTCTTTCTTGGCTCTTATTGCCGAGGCTAGCGTTTCTAGTACTATATTGAATAGTAATGGTGATAGTGGGCAAACTTGTTTCACTCCTGATCTTACTGGGAAAGGTTGCAGTTTATTTCTATTACATATTATGCTTACTGGTGGTCTTAAATATATGTTCCTGATTATTCTAAGGAATAGTCCATTTATTCCTATACTCTCAAGAGTTTTTAGTAGGAATGGATGTTGGATTTTGTCAAATGTATTTTCTGCATCTATTGAGATGATCATATGGTTTTTTGAATTTGATTATTAATATGGTCAATTATATTAATAGTTTTCCTAATATTAAACCAGCCCTGCATTCCTGGAATAAATCCTACTTGATCATAGTGTATTATCCTGGAGATGATTTTCTGAAGTCTTTTTGCTAATATCTTATTTAAGATTTTAGTATCAATATTCATTAAGGAAATTGGTCTATAGTTTTCTTTCTCAGTTTTCGATCGACCTGGTTTAGGTATCCATACCATGTCTGTGTCATAAAAGGAGTTTGGTAAGTCTCCTTCATCCCCTATTTTTTCAAATAATTTATATAACATTGGGGTTAATTGTTCTTTAAATGTTTGGTAGAATTCACATGTGAATCCATCTGGTCCTGGGGATTTTTTCCTGGGGAGCTGATTAATAGTTTGTTCTATATCTTTTTTCTGAAATGGGACTATTTAAGCAATTTATCTCCTCCTCTGTTAATCTAGGGAGCCTATATTTTTGGAGGAAGTCATCCATTTCACTTAAGTTATCAAATTAATTGGCATAAAGTTGGGCAAAGTAACTCCTTATTATTTCTCTAATTTTCTCATCATTGGTGGAAAGATCCCACTTTTCATTTGTAAGACTAACAATTTGATTTTCCTCTTTCTTTTTTCTGATCAGATTTACCAAAAGTTTATCTATTTTATTGGCTTTTTCATAAAACCAACTCTTGGTTTTATTTATTAATCCAATAGTTTTTTTTTTAACTTTCAATATTATTGATTTCTCCTTTGTATTTCAAGTTTAATTTTTGGTTGGGGGTTTTTAATTTAGTCTTTTTCTAGCCTTTTAAGTTGCAAGCCCAATTCGTTAATCTTCTCTTTCTCTATTTTCTTCAAATAAGCCTCTAAAGATAAAAAATTTCCCCTTATTACTGCTTTAGCTGCATCCCACAGATTTTGGTAAGATGTCTCATCATTGTCATTATCTTGGGTGAAATTATTAATTGTTTTTATAATTTGCTGTTTCACCCAGTCATTTGTTAAGATGAGATTATTCAGGTTGCAATTATTTTTGGTCTATTTAACCCTAACTTTTTATTGAATGTACCTTTTATTGCATTGTATCTGAGAAGAAGGCATTTATTATTTCTGCCTTCCTACATTTAATTTTGAGATCTTTATGTCTTAATATATGGTCTATTTTTGTATAGGATCCATGAACTGCTGAGAAGAAAGTATATTCCTTTTTATTGCCATTCAGTTTTCTCCAAAGGTCTATCATACCTAGTTTTTCTAATGTTCTATTTACTTTTTAAATTTCTTTCTTATTTGTTTTGTGGTTTGATTTGTCTAAATCTGAGAGTGCAAGGTTGAGATCTCCCACTATTATAGTTTTACTGTCTATTTCTTCTTGCAACTCTCTTAACTTTTCCTTTAGAAAGTTAGATGCTATACCACTTGGTGCATATATGTTTAGTATCGATATGGCTTCATTATTTATGCTACCTTTAAGCAGGATATAGTTTCCTTCCTTATCTCTTTAAATTAGATCAAGTTCTGCCTTTGCTTGATCTGAGATAAGGATAGCTACCCCTGCTTTTTTGGCTTTACCTGAAGCATAATAGATTCTGCTCCAACCTTTTACCTTTACTCTATATGTATCTCCCTGCTTTAAGTGTGTTTCCTGTAAACAACATATTGTAGGGTTCTGATTTTTGATCCAGTCTGCTATCCGTTTCCGTTTGATGGGAGCGTTCATCCCATTCACATTTACTGTTAAAATTACTAATTCTGTATTTCCTGCCATCATATTATCCCCAGATTATGCTTTTTCCCTTGACCCCCCTGAACCCCTTCCCCAATATTTAATTTATAGAAGCCCCTTGTGACGCACAGCCCTCCCTTTTTTTTTTTTAGTATCCCTCCCCCCTCCCTCCACGTCCCTTCCCTTATTCTCCTTTTCCTTTTCCCTTTTCCTCTCCCCCCTTTTAATGAGGTGATAGAGAATTCTCTGAAAAGCAAATATGTCAATTATTTACTCTTTGAGCCTCTTCTGATGAGAGTAAGATTTACCCAATGATTCTCCCCTTCTCTAAATTCCCTCAGATATGGTGTATTTTCTATGCCTCTTCCTGGGATGTAGTTTCCCTCTTTTTATCACTCCCTCCCTTTTTTCTGATACTACCCACTTCCCTTTACTACACCCCCTCCTTTTTTTTTCCTTTTATATCAGTAAAATCAAATTATCCATGCATACTTTCTATATACCCACAGCAGAGATATAGTTCTCAAGGGTTCTGTGTACCTTTTTCTGTTTCTCTTCAGTCTTGTGGATGTAGATCAAATTTTTTGTTTAAGTGTGGTTTTTTTCTTAGAAACATATGGAATTCCTCTATTTCATTGAATGACCATCTTCTTCCATGGAAACAGATGCTAAACTTAGCTGGGTAGTTTACTCTTGGTTGCAATTCTTGATCTTTTGCCTTTCGGAATATGAGGTTCCAGGCCCTTCTATCTTTTAATGTGGAGGCAGCCAGATCTTGTGTGACCCTTATTGTGGCACCTTGGTATTTAAATTGTTTTTTTTTTCTAGCTACTTGAAGTATTTTCTCCTTTGTGTGGTAATTCTGCAGCTTAGCCACAATATTCTGTGGTGTTCTTTTTTTAGGGTCTATTTCAGAAGGAGTTCGATGAATTCTTTCAACATCTACTTTCCCCTCTGTTTCTATTATCTCTGGACAGTTCTCTTTGATAATTTCCTGTAAACTAGAATCTAGGTTCTTTTTTTGGTCATAGTTTTCGGGAAGTCCAATGATCCTCAGATTATCTCTCCTAGATCTATTTTCCAGATCTATAGATTTTCCCAGTAAGTATTTGACATTATTCTATAGCTTTTCATTTTTTTTTTTTTGTTTTGTTTGACTGATTCTTGGGTTCTCAATGAATCATTCATTTCTATTTGTTCCATCCTGAATTTTAAGGAGTTATTTTCTTCTTTCACAGTTTTTAGTTCTTTTTGTAAATGCCCAATTTCGTTTTTAAATGAATTATTTTGCTCTATTGAATTTTTTTCCATTTCCCTATTTTTTTTGAGAATTATTTTCTTTTTCCAATTCAGAAATCCTATTTTCCTGAGACTTTTTTATCTTCTCCAATTCAGAAATCTACTTTCCTGTGATTTTTTTTTTACCTTTTCTAATTCACTAATTTTGTTTCCCTGCATCTCCTGAGAATTCTTAATTTTTTCCAACTCCAATTTCATAGCTTCTCTTTCCTTTCCCCATTTTTCTTGAAACTCTCTTAAGTTTTTAATAGTCTCTTCAAGGAGAGAGTTATGTGATGGGGGTCAGGAGTTTTTCCCCTTTAGGTTGTTATCTGCTGACTCTCTGCTGTTAACTTCCTTGGGGTTGGATACCCGCTCTTTCTCTGTGTAGAAGGAATCTATAGTTTTTTTTTTGGCTTTTTACTCATACTTAAAAAAATCTTTTGGGGTCTGTCCCTAGGGCAGGAAATTATTTATTTATTTCTTTAGTAGCTTCCTCCCAGACCAGATGGATGCAGCGGGCCCTGTGCCTGAGCTAAGAGAGAGCTCTGGGAGCGAGTTCCCTACCCCCCTCCCTGGAAGTGCCTCACAGGTGATCAGCACTGCTGTGCTTTGAGGGCACTGTGTTCTAGGGGCTTTCCTGAAGTTTGAGATCGAACAGTAAAGGCAACACAAAGCCCAGCCTATGCGTCCTGGTGGGGCGTGGATGTCAGCAGCAGGTGATGTGAAAAGCCCCTGTGCTCAAACTGGAAGTGTCTGCCAGAAACCGCAGTCCCTAGTTCAAAGGTTCTGCTTCTCTGGGACTTCTGGGGCTGAGTTCCATAGCCTCCACCTGAGCCAGGCACTATGTGTTTCCTTGGGTCGTATCAGCCCACTTCTCAATCTCTTAACTACTCACAGGTGAGAGCTAGGACCGCCTATGTCGGCCACACCCACAGTGCCAAGATCTAGTGAGTCACCTCCAGCATCGGGAAGATCCAGTCCCTGGCTTTAAATTTTTTTTTAAAGTGGCTTAGATTTCTCTTCTGAACTGCTGTTTTATAAGAGAAGAGCTAACAGCCTGTGCCAGATTCTTCTATCTCAGTGGCTTGTCTGATCCCAGAGCCCTCCTCAGGGCAATCGGCGCAGTGTGCCAGCACCCAACTGTCTGTGCTGGCCTCTCTTCTTCCTCCCCTGGGAACTGACCTTTCCTGTTGAAACTCCAGATTCTCTTCAGCTGGTAAGTAGTGCTTCCAGTCCTTGTGGTATCTATCAGTCCAGCGCTATTTTTGAGGCTGATTTATCTAATTGGTTGTGAGGAAATAGGGACGTTCACAGATATTGCAAAACCATTTGTTCCAATTTTTCTCCTCCTTAACTCCATTCCACTAGCTGGCAGATCATCCAGTACATGTTAAATATGTTGAAATATATGCTAAATCCATTATATGTATACATATTTATAGTTATTTTGCTGCATAAGTAAAATCAGATCAAGAAGGAAGCAAAAAAAAGCAAGAAAGAAAACAAAATTCAAGCAAACAACAACAGAGAGAGTGATAATGCTATGTTTTGGTCCACACTCAGTTCCCACTGTTCTCTCTCTGGATGTAGATGGCTCTCTTCATCACTGAACAAGTGGTATTAGTTTGAATTATCTCATTGTTGAGGATAGTCATGATCATCAGAATTGATTGTTGTGTATTGTCTTGTTGCTGTGTACAGTGATCAACTGGTTCTACTCATTTCACTTAGCATCAGTTCATGTAAGTCTCTCTAGGCATCCCTGAAATAACACTGCTGGTCATATCTTACAGAACAGTAATATTCCCTAACATTCATATACCATAATTAATTCAGCCATTTTCCAATTGATGGATATCCCCTCAGTTTCCAGTTTCTTGCCATAAATATTTTTGTACATGTGAGTCCATTTCCTTCCTTTAAGATCTCTTTGGGATATAATCCTAGTAGAAACACTCCTGGATAAAAGGATCTGCACAATTTCATAACTTTTTGAGCATAGTTTCAAATTGCTCCAGAATGGTTGGAACAGTTCCACTAACAATATATGACTGTCCCAGTTTTCCCTACCCTCTCCACCATTATTCATTATCATTTCCTCTCATGTTAACCAATCTGACACGTGTGTAGTGGTATCTCAGAGTTGTCTTAATTTGCATTTCTTTGATCAATAGAGATTTTGAGCACCTTTTCATATGATTACAAATAGTTTCAATTTCTTCATCTGAAAATTGACTATTCGTATTCTTTGACCATTTATCAATTTTAAAATGGCTTGAACTATGATAAATTTGAGTCAATTCATTATATATTTTAGAAATGAGGCCTCTCTTAGAACCCTTAAATGTAAAAATCTTTTCCCAATTTATTGCTTCCCTTTTAATCTTGTATGCATTATTTTTGTTTGTACAAAAACTTTTTAAGTTAATATAATCAAAATTAGTTATTTTTTTATCAATAATCTCTAATTTTTCTTTGGTCACAATTCCTTCCTCTTTTATAGATCTGAGAGGTAAACTATCCTATGTTCTTCTAATTTGTTTATAACATAATTCTTTGTGTCTAGATCATGAATCCATTTCAATCTTATCTTGGTATACAGTGTTAGGTATGGATCAATACGTTGTTTCTGCCATACTAGTTTCCAATTTTCCCAGCAGTTTTTGTCAAATAGTGAATTCTTAGTCCAAAAGCTAATATCTTTGATCTATCTATATCTATATATATCTATATATATATATATATATTTACACATACACACACATATCCATATAGTTATTTTGTTGCACAAGAAGAATTCGACATTGAAATAATGTACAATTAACCTGTGAAGGAAATGGATTGGAAATGCTATGTAGTGGTTCACACTCATTTCCCAAAGTTCTTGTGCTGAGTGTAGCTGGTTCTATTCATTATTGAACAAATGGAACTGATTAGTACCAAATGGTTTTGATGACCACTGCTTTATAATACAGTTTTATATCTGGTACAGCTAAGCCGCCTTCATTTGCTTTTGTTTTCATTAATTTCCTTGAAAGTCTTCACCTTTTGTTCTTCCAGATGAATTTTGTTGTTATTTTTTCTAGTTCAGTAAAATAGTTTCTTGGGAGTTTGATTGGTATCTCACTCAATAAATAGATTAGTTTGTATTGTCATCTTTATTATATTCACTCAACTTGTCTAAGAGTATTTGATATTTTTCCCATTGCTTAGATCTGACTTTATTTGTGTGGATAGTGTTTTGTAGTTTTGCTCATATAGTTCCTGACCCCCTTTTGGCAGATGGATTCCCAAATATTTTTCCCATTGACAGTTATTTTAAATGGAATTTCTCTTTGTATCTCTCTTGCTGTTGGATTTTTTATGATAAATAAAAATGTTGATGATTCATGTAAATTTATTTTGTATCCTGCAACTTTGCCAAAGTTGTGGATTACTTCTCACACTTTATTTTCTTTTGTTTTATTAATTCTCTTGGGTTTTCTAAATAAACAATCATATCATCTACAAAGAGTGATAATTTGGTTTCCTCATTTCCTATTCTAATTCCTTTAATCTCTTTTTCTTCTTTTATTGCCAAAGCTAGCATTTCTAATAAAATATTGAACAGTAATGGTGGTGGTGGGCAATCTTCTTTCATCCCTGATTTATTGGGAATGATTCCACTTTATTCCCATTAAAAATGATGCTTACTGATGGTTTTAAATAGATGCTACTGACTGTTTCAAGGAAAATTCCATTTATTCCAACACTCTCTAGTGTTTATAATAGAAATATCTGTTAGATTTTATCAAATGCTTTTTCTGAATCTGTTGAGATAATCATATTGTTTTTGTTAATTTGATTATTGATATTGTCAATTATGCTAATAGTTTTCCAAATATTTAACCAGCCCTGCATTCCTGGTATAAATTTTATTTGGTCATGTTGTATTATCCTGGTGATAATTTTCTGTAATATATTTGCTAATATTTTATTTAAGATCTTCACATCAACATTCAGATTGGTCTATAATTTTCTTTCTCTGTTTAAGTCCTACCTGGATTAGGTATCAGTATACCATGTCTTTCTCATAAAAGGAATTCGGTAGGATTATTCCATTCCCTATTTTTTTCAAATACTTTATATAGCATTAGAGTTAATTAAAAAAATGTTTGGTAGAATTCACATGTAAATCCTTCTGGTCCTCGGGATTTTTTTTTAAGGAATTGGTTGAGTTTGTTCTATTTATTTTTTTTTTAAATGGGATTATTTAAGGGATTTATTTCCTCTTCTGTTAATGTGGGTAATGTATAATTTTGTAGGTATTACTCCATTTCACTTAGGTTTTTAAATTTACTGGCATAAAGTTTGAAAGTAACTCCTAATTATTACTGTAATTTCCTCTTCATTTGGTGGAAAGTTTTCGCTTTTCATTTTTGAGACTAACAATTTCATTTTCCTCTTTCCTTTTTTCTAATAAAATTAAATATTTACCTATTTTGTTGATTTTTTTCATAAAACCATCTCTTAGGTTCATTTGTTAACTTAATAGTGTTAGGATTACAAGACGTGAACTCTGAGCTACAGAATTGCCCAGAAAACGTGAGTTCTCACCTTGTAATCTGAGGAGCTAGCCTGGACCTTCACATAATAGTTTTTTGTTTGTTTGTTTGTTTTAAATTTCAAATTTATTGATCTATCTTTTATTTTTAGAATTCCAGGTTTGGTATTTAATTGGTGGCTTTAAAATTTGTTTTTATTTTGTTTTCAACCCAATTAATTGATCTTCTCTTTCTCTATTTTATGTAAATATGCGTCTAGAGATATAAAATTTCCCCTTATTTCCACCTTGTCTGCATCCCACAAATTTGGTATGCTGTCTCATTATTGTCATTCTCTTAGATGAAATTATTGATTGTATCCATGATTTGGTGTTTCACCCATTCATGCTTTAAGATGAAATTATTTAGTTTTCAATTACTTTTTGGTCTATTTTCCCCTGCTCTTTTATTGAATGTAATTTTTATTGCATCATTATCTGAAAAAAAAATCATTTACTATAGCCTTTCAGCATTTGATTTTGAGGTCTTTATGTACTAATATGTACTATGGTCAGTTTTTGTATAGGCTTCATGAACTGCCAAGAAGAACGTGTACTCCTTTTTGACTCCAATTTTCTTCAAAAATCTATCATACCTAACTTTTCTAGTATTCTATTTACCTCTTTAACTTCTTTTTTTTTTTTTTTTTATTTATTTTGTGGTTTGATTTATCTAGTTCTGAGAGACCAAAGTTGAGATCTCTCACTTATATAGTTTTGCTGTCTGTTTCTTCTTGCAATTCTCTTAACTTCTCCTTTGGGAATTTACATGCTACATCACTTGGCACATATATATTTTAATATCGATAATGCTTCATTATCTGTGTTTCCTTTCTTATCTCTTTTAATTAGATGGATTTTTGCTTTTGCTTGATCTGAAATAAAGATGGCTCCCCCTTCTTCTTCTTCTTCTTTTAACTTCGCCTGAAGAATAATAAATTCTGTTCCAAATTTTTACCTTTAAATTTTATGTATCACTGTGCTTTAAATGTTTATTGTAAATAAAATATTGTAAGATTCTGGCTTTTAATCCGGTCTGATATCTGCTTACACTTTATGATAGAGTTCAACCAATTCACATTTATGGTTAAAACTAGTAATTCTGTATTTCCTGCCATTTTATTAACCCTGAATTATACCTTTTTCTTTTCTTTTCCCCTTTCCCTCCTCCCCAGTATTTTATTTATGAGTACTACTTGCCTCAAGCAGTTCTGCTTTAGAGACCCTCCCCTTATATCTTTCCCCTGTTATTTCTGTTTTCCCTTCTTTTTAGACTACCCCTTCATTTGTGCTCTTTACCCTCCAGCTTTTCTATAAGGTGAGAGAAGTTTCTCAGTGAATCCAAATATATCTAATATTCTTTCTTTGAGCCAAATCTGATGAGAGTAGGATTCACACAATGTTCATCACCCTCTCTTCTTTCCCGCAATTATAATAGGTTTTCTTTGCTTTTTCCTGAAATGTAATTTGCCTTATTTTACCTCCTTTCTGCCTTTTCAATACAATCCCCCTTTCCGCCTCTAATTTCTTTTTTATATTATAATAGTGAATTTGATTATACATGTATTTTCTATGTATACCCATAACAGAAACAGAGTTCTGCAGAATTCTTCTTATCTTTTTATGGTTCTCTTGAGTTCTATATTTGGAGTTCAATTGTTTTTGTTTAGTTCTGGTCTTTTCATTAGAAATTAATATAATTCACCTTTTTCATTGAATTGTCATCTTCTTCCCTGAAAAAAAAATGCTCAATTTAGCAGGATAATTTATTCTTGGCTGCATTCCGTGTTTCTTCACCTTTTGGAACATTAGATTGCAGGCCCTTTGATCCTTTAAAGTTCAAGCTGCTAGGTCCTGCATAATCCTTATGGTGCCTCTTCATTATTTAAATTGTTTCTTTCTGAGTATTCCAAATCATTACTGATCAGAGAAATGCAAATTAAGACAACTCTGAGATACCACTACACACCTGTCAGACTGGCTAAGATGACAGGAACAAATAATGATGAATGTTGGAGGGGAGGTAGGAAAACTAGGACACTGATACATTGTTGGTGGAGTTGTGAAAGAATCCAGCCATTCTGGAGAGCAATTTGGAACTATGCCCAAAAAGTTATCAAACTGTGCATACCCTTTGACCTAGCATTGCTGTTATTGGGATTATATCCCAAAGAAATACTAAAGAGGGGAAAGGGACCTGTATGTGCCAAAATGTTTATGGCAGCTCTTTTTGTTGTAGCTAGAAACTGGAAGATGAATGGATGCCCATCAATTGGAGAATGGTTGGGTAAATTATGGTATATGAAGGTTATGGAATATTATTGCTCTGTAAGAAATGCCCAGCAGGAGAAATACAGAGAGGCTTGGAGAGACTTACATCAACTGATGCTGAGTGAAATGAATAGAACCAGAAGATTGCTGTACACTTCAATGCTGTATGAAGAGGTATTCTGATGGAAGTGGATATTGTCAACATAAAGAAGATCCAACTCACTTCCAGTTGATCAATGATGGACAGAAATAACTACACGCAGAGAAGGAACACTAGGAAGTGAATGTGAATTGTTAGCACTACTGTCTATCTAGCCAGGCTACTCATACCTTTGGAATCTAATACTTAATGTGCAACAAGAAAATGGTATTTACACACATGTATTGTATCTAGGTTATATTGTAACACATGTAAAATGTATGGGATTGCCTGTCATCGGGGGGAGGGAGTAGGTGGAGGGGGGTAATTTGGAAAAATTAATACAAGGGATAATATTATAAAAAAATTATTCATGCATATATACTGTGGGAAAAATTATAAATGAATAAAAAATAAAAAATAAAATAAATTGTTTCTTTCTGACTGCTTGTAATATTTTTTCTTTGTTCCAATAGTTCTGAAATTTAGCCACAATATTTCTTGGATTTTTAATTTTGGAATTTCTTTCAGGAGGTGTTCAGTGAATTCTTTCAATTGTTATTTTGCTTTCTGATTCTATGACATCTGGGCAGCTTTGATAATTTCCTGAAAAATAGTGTGTAGGGTCTTTTTTTCATCAAGTTTTTTAAGGGAGTCCAATAATTCTTAGATTGTCTCTCTTAGATCTATTTTCCAGGTCAGTTGTTTTCCCAATTAGGTATTTTACATTTTTTTTCCTATTTTATGTTTTTGATTTTGCTTGACTAATTATTGTTGTCTCATTGAACCATTCATTTCCATTTGTTCAGTTCTGAATTTTGCTGAATTATTTTCTTCTTTTACTTTTTTTTACTTCTTTTTATATTTGTCCAGTTGAATTTTTAAATGAGTTGTTTTGTTCTTTGGAATTTTTTTCCATTTCACAAATTCTGTTCTTTAAGGAGTTATTTGCTTTGTCTTTCTCACAAATTCTGTTTTTTAGGAGTTATTTTCCTTTTCTCTTTCACAAATTCTGTTTTTCCGGATTTGTTTTCTTTTTCTATTTTATCAAATCTATCTTTTCATGAGTTATATGCCTTTTCCAAATGCTCTTGCAAAGTTTTCTTTTCCCTTCTCCTTTTTTCTTCCAGCTTTCTGCAGAGATCCTTTTTAATTTTTTATAGGAGAGCTTTTGTGATGGGAACTAGGTTATGGGGCTTCATCTAAAGATGATCTGTTTTTAGTCTCTTCAAGTTTTGAAATATGTTCTTCTCTTTTACCATAAAAACTGTCTATTGTCAGAGCTCTCTTTGCTTTTTCACTCATTAAAAAAATTAAAAAATGTTAAGGTCTGCTTTTAGGGCAGGGTATATTTTCCAAGCTTCCTCTGTAAGTGGAGGTGACTATGCTGGCTCAGTGCTGACTCACTCGCACTGCTGGGTGGGCATGGCCAGGTCCATGAGATTCTGGCATTTGGGGGTTCACTATTTACCTTTTGTTTTTGTGTTGGATGTTTTCTAACTGCTCAGCTGATTTACTGGCTTGCAACCAGAGCAGAGTAGCCAACACTGCTGTAGATTACTCCCCATAGATTCTCCACCACACAGAGTTCGCAGTGCAGTGCAGACACTGCCGGGTACTCTGCATTTCTTGCACTTGACCAGTCTCCCTTGTTGCCAACTGAAATAGATCTTTTTCTGGTGATCCTCAAAATTAACTTCTGCTGGTATTTGTTACACTCCCAATATTTATGTATTCTGCTAGTCCAGAGCTAATTCAGAGGCTGGATTTGCTAATTAGTCTGAGAGTTATACGAGAAAGTCAGAAAGACAAATGTGTCCTCTCCATCATCTTGGCTCCACCCCTAGAAGTCCACTCTGTACTTTCTTTCTCTGTTTTGGCTATTCGTGGTTTAGGTATCCCATATTTGTGTCATGGAAGAAATTTGGCAGTACTCCTTTATCTATTTTCTGAAATAGTTTACATAATATTGGAGTTAATTGTTCTTTATATGTTTGGTAGAATTTACTTGTGAATCCATCTGGAGTTTTTTTCTTGGAGAATTCATTAATTACTTGTTCAGTTTCTTTTTGTGAAATGGGACTAGTTCAGTAATTTATTTTCTCTTCTGGCCAATTGATATTTTTGTAAAGATTCATCCATTTTTGGATAGTTTGTTACATTCGCTGCCACATAGTTGGGCAAAATAACTCCTAATTATTACTTTAATTTCTTTTTCATGGGTGTTGAATTCACCCTTTTCATTTTTGATGCTTGTGATTTTTCTTTTGGTTGTTTATTTGTTTTTCTAGTCACATTAACCAAAGGTTTATCTATTGTGTTTTGTGTTTTTTTTTCCCATAAAACGAAATCATTGTTTTGTTATTTCAAATGGTTTTAGTACTTTCAATTTTATTAAGCTTTCCTTTTGTTTTTAAACTTTTCCCATTTGGTATTTAAGTGGGAATTCTTAATTTGTTCTTTCTTTGCTTTATTAATTGCATACCTAATTCATTTGTCTGCTCTTTCTCTTTTTTTATTAATGTAGCTATTTAAAGATATATAATTTTCTCCTCAGTGCTGCTTTGGCTGTGTCCCATAAGTTTTAATATGTTGTTTCATTTTTGTCATTCTTTTGAATAAAATGATGGATTGTTTCTATGATATGTTTGAACCACTTATTTTTTTAAAATTGAAATAAAATCCAATTGGAAAGTAAGTAATCTATCTTTCCCTAACCTTTTATTGAATATAATTTTTTATTGCTTTATATTCTGAAATGGAAGCTTTTACTATTTCTGCCTTTCTGCATTTGAATGCAAGGTTTTATGCCCTAATAAATATTCAATTTTTGTATAAGTACCATGTGCAGTTGAGAAAAGGGTTTATTCCTTTCCCTCCCTATTTACATATCTCCAGAGGTCTATCATATCTAGGTTTTCTAGGATTCTATTAATCTCTAGTTTGTTTCTTGGGTATTTTGTGACTAGCTTTGTCTGATTCTGACAGAAGAAGATTGTAGTCTCCCACTACTAATAGTCTTCTTGCACCTTAAAAACTTCTCCAGGATTTTGGCTGTTCTACCACTTGTCACAAGTGGGAGTACTTTTAGTACTGTTACTACTTCATTGTTAGGGTACCCTTTATCAATATATACTTTCATTCTTTATGTATTGTAATAATATATATTTTTACTTTTGCTTTATCTGAGATCAGAATTGCTATCCCTGTTGTTTTTTGTTTGTTTGTTTGTTTTTGTTTTTGTTTTTCTTTTTTACTTCAGCTGAAGCACTGAAGCAGAGTAAATTGTGTTCCAGCCTTTTATCTTTACTTTGTATGTGTTTCCTGTAAACAACATATTTTAAGATTCTGCTTTTTAATACACTATGTTATTTCATTCTGTTTATGGGAGAGTTCATCCCATTCATGTTCATCATCATGATTAATAGCTCTGTATTTCCCTCTATCTTATTTTCTCCCTTGTATATACTTGTGTTTTCTCTTTTCACCTGCCCTTAGAAGTATTTTATTTTCCACCCCTATTCACTACCTTATCTCATATCCCACCTTCTCCTTCTCTTTCTTGTGTTTTCAATATATAATATCCACTATCTTTTCTATCACTCCTTCATCACTTCTTTTAACTTTTTTTCTTAGTATTTTCCCCTCCCTACTAACTTCTTTCACCCTTTTTTGTCCTCTTTCTCCTCCTACTTCTTTATAAGGTTATTCATTCATTCATTTATTTATTTTTATTTTTTTTAATTTTATAATTATAACATTTTTGACAGTACATATGCATAGGTAATTTTATTTACAACATTATACCTTGTACTCCCTTCTTTTCCAAATTTTTCCCCTCCTCCCCTCCTCCTGCTCCCCTAGATGGCAGGCATTCCCATACATATTAAATATATTACAGCATATCCTAGGTACCATATATATGTGCAGAACTGAAATTTGTTGTTGTTGTTGTTGTTGTTGCAAAGGAAGAATTAGATTCAAAAGGTAAAAATAATCTGGGGAGAAAAATAAAAAAAATGCTAACAGTTTACACTCATTTCCCAGTGTTCCTTTTCTTGGGTGTAGCTGACTCTGTCTATCATTGATCAATTGGAATTGGATTAGCTCTTCTCTATGTTAAAGATATTTGCTTCCATCAGAATACATCCTCATACAGTACCATTGTTGAAGTGTATAATGATCTCCTAGTTCTGCTCCTTTCACTCAGCATCTGTTGATGCAAGTCTCTCCAAGCCTCTCTGTATTCATCCTGTTGGTCATTTCTTACAAAATAATAGCATTCTATACCATTAATATACCATAATTTATCCAACCATTCTCCAATTGATGGGCATATGTTCATTTCCCAGTTTCTAGCCACGACAAAAAGGGCTGCCACAAACATTTTGGCATGTCCAGGTCCCTTTCCCTTCTTTAGTATTTCCTTGGGATATAAGCCCAGTAGTAGTACTGCTAGATCAAAGGATATGTAGTTTGATAACTTTTTGGGCATAATTCCAGATTGCTCTCCAGAATGTTGGATTTTTTCACAACACCACCAACAATGCATCAGTGTCCCAGTTTTTCCACATCCACTCCAACATTCATCAATATTTGTTACTGTCATCTTAGCCAATCTGACAGGTGTGTAGTGGTATCTCAGAGTTGTCTTAATTTGCATTTATCTGATCAACAGTGATTTGGAACACTCTTTCATATGAGTGGAAATAGTTTCAATTTCATCATCTGAAAATTGTCTGTTCATATCCTTTGACCATTTAGCAATTGGAGAATGGCTTGATTTCTTATGAATTAGAGTCGATTCTCTTTATATTTTGGAGATGAGGATTTTATCAGAACTTTTTTTTCCATTTTTTTATAATTTTTTTTCACATTATATATGCATGAGTAATTTTTTAATAACATTATCCCTTGTATTCATTTTTCCAAATTATCCGCTCCCTCCCTCTACTCCCTCCCCTTGAAGACAGGAAATCCCATATATTTTACATATATTACAATATAACCCAGATACAATATAAGTGTGTAAATACTATTTTCTTGATGTACATTAAGTATAGAATTCGGAAGGTATAAGTAGCCTGGCTAGATAGACAGTAGTGCTAACAATTTACATTCACTTCCCAGTGTTCCTTCTCTGGGTATAGTTGTTTCTGTCCATCATTGATCAACTGGAAGTGAGTTGGATCTTCTTTATGTTGAAGATGGGAGTGTTCATCCCATTCACATTTACAGTTAAAATTACTAATTCTGTATTTCCTGTCATCATATTGTCCCCATATTATGCTTTTTCCTTTGACCCCCCTGAAACCCTTCCCCAATGTTTAATTTATAGACCCCACTTGTGACCCACAGCCCTCCCTTTTTTAGTATCTCTCCTTCCTCCTTCCAAGTCCCTTCCCTTATCCCCCTTTTCTTTTTCCCTTTTCCTCTTGCCTCTTTTAATGAGGTGAGAGAGAATTCTTTGAAAAACAAATATGTCAATTATTTACTATTTGAGCCTCTTCTGATGAGAGTAAGATTCACACAATGTTTCTCCCCCTCTCTAAATTCCCTCAGATATGGTATATTTTCTATGCCTCTTACTGGGATGCAGTTTCCCTCTTTTCATCACTACTTTCTCTTTTTCTGATACTCCCCCTTTCCCTTTACTACTCCCCCCCTTTTATTTATATCAGTAAAATCAAATTATCCATGCGGACTTTATATATATCCACAACAGAGATACAGTTTTCAAGAGTTTTGTTTACCTTTTTCTGTTTCTCTTCAGTCTTGTGGATGTAAATCAATTTTTTTGTGTAAGTCTGGTTTTTTTCTTAGAAACAATTGGAATTCCTCTGTTTCATTGAATGACCATCTTCTTCCATGGAAGAAAATGCTAAACTTAGCTGGGTTGTTTATTCTTGGTTGCAATCCTTGATCTTTTGCCTTTCTGAATATCAGGTTCCAGTCCCTTTGATCTTTTAATGTGGAGGCAGCCAGATCTTGAGTGATCCTTATTGTGTCACCTTGGTATTTAAATTGTTTTTTTTTCTAGCTGCTTGCAAGATTTTCTTCTTTGTGTGGTAATTCTGCAGCTTAGCCACAATATTCCGTGGTGTTCTTTTTTTAGGGTCTTTTTCAGAAGGAGTTTGATGAATTCTTTCTACACTTATTTTCCCTTCTGTTTCTATTATCTCTGGACAGTTCTCTTTGATAATTTCCTGTAAACTAGAATCTAAGTTCTTTTTTTCGTCATAGTTTTTGGGAAGTCCAATGATCCTCAGATTATCTCTCCTAGATCTATTTTCCAGGTCTATAGATTTTCCCAGTAATATTTGATGTTATTCTCAAGCTTTTCATTTTTCTTGTTTTGTTTTGTTTCACTGATTCTTGGGTTCTGAATGAATCATTCATTTCTATTTGTTCTGTCTTGATTTTTAATGAGTTATTTTCTTCATTCACATTTTTAAATTGTTTTTGTATATGCCCAATTGAGTTTTTAAATGAATTATTTTGCTCTATTGAATTTTTTTCCATTTCCCTAATTTTTTAGAGAATTATTTTCTTTTTCCAATTCAGAAATCCTATTTTCTTGAGATTTTTTTATCTTTTCCAATTCAGAAATCCTACATTCCTGTGATTTTTTAACCTTTTCTAATTCACAAATTTTGTTTCCCTGCAACTCCTGTGAATTCTTTATTTTTTCCAACTCAAATTTCAGAACGTTGTTATTCTTTATCATTGCTTCTCTTTCCTTTCCCCATTTTTCTTCAAACTCTCTTACTTTTTTATATAGCCTCTTCTAGGAGAGAGTTATGTGATGGGGGGCAGGTATCATTCCCCTTTAGGCTGTTATCTGCTGACTCTCTGCTATTAACTTCCTTGGGGTTGGATACCTGCTCTTTCTCTGTGTAGAAAGAATCAATATTTCTTTTTGGCTTTTTACTCATGGTTAAAAAATCTTTTGGTTTCTGTCCCTGGGGTAAGAAGTTTATTTATTTATTTCTTTACCAGATTCCTCCCAGACCAGATGGATGCAGCGGCTCCTGTGCCTGAGCTAAGAGAGAGCTCTGGGAGAGAGTTCCCCACCCCCTCCTTGGAAGTGCCTCAGAGGTCATTAGCACGGCTGCGCTTTGTGGGCGATGTATGTCCTAGTGACTTCCCTGAGGTTTAAGACTGAACAGTAACGGCAACAGAAAGCCCAGCCAATGCGTCCCGTGGGGCATGGATATCAGCAGCTGACCTGAAAAGCCCCTTTGCTCAAATTAGAAGTGTCTGCCCAGAAACCGCGGTCCCTATTTCAAAGGTTCCACTTCTCTGGGACTTCAGGGGCTGAGTTCCACAGCCTCCACGCAAGCCAGGCACTATGTGAATTAGATGTAGCCTTGGGCTGTGTCCCCGCTTTTCAAGTTCTTAACTACCCCCAGGTGAAGCCCCAGCAGCAGAAGCCAGGCACACAGCTGTGCCAAGATCTGTTAGGTCACTTCTGGATTGGGGTGGTTCCAGTATATGGCTTTATATTTTAAAGTGCCTTGATTTCTCTTCTGATCTGCTGTTTTGTAAGCAGAGAAGAACTAACAGCCTGTGCCAAAATCCTCTATCTCAGTGGCTTCTCTGATCCCCGAGTTCTCCCCAGCCCAATCTGCGCAGTGTGTGAGCACCTCACGCTGTCTGTGCTGGCCTTTTTTCTTCCTCCCCTGGGAACCGACCTTTTCTGTTGAAACTCCAGATTCTCTTCAGCTGGTAAGTCGTGCTTCCATACCTTGTGGTTTCTATCAGTCCAGCCTTATTTTTGAGGCTGATTTAACTAATTGGTAATGAGGGAAGAAGGGAGCTCAAAAAATCGCCTGTATCTTCTCTGCCATCTTGGCTCCACAACCTTTATCAGAAATTTTAACTGTCAAAATGTTTTTCCAATTTATTACTTCTCCTCTAATCATGTTTGCATAAGTTTTGTTTGTGCAAAAGCTTTTTAATTTGATGTAATCAACATTTTGTGATCAATAATAATCTCTAATTCTCCTTTGGTCACAAATTCCTTCCTCCTCCACACATCTGAAAGGTAAACTATCCTATGTTCCTCTAATTTTTTGGTGATCTCATTTGTTATGCCTAAATCTTGGACCCATTTTGATCTTATCTTAGTATGTGGTGTTAAGTGTGAGTCCATGCCTAGTTTCTGCCATACTAACTTCCTGTTTAACCAGCAGTTTTTTCTCAAAAAATGAATTATTATCCCAAAAGTTGGGATCATTGGGTTTGTCAAACACTAGATTCCTATTTTTATTCACTATCTTGCCCTGGGAACCTAACCTATTCCACTGATCAACTAGTCTATTTCTTAGCCAATACCTAATGGTTTTGGTGACTGTTGCTTTATAATATAGTTCTAGATCAGGTACAGGTAGAGCACATTCATTTGATTTTTTTTTTTCATTACTTCCCTTGAAATTCTTGACCTTTTGTTCTTCCATATGAATTTTTTTGTTATTTTTTCTAGGTCATTAAAATAGTTTTTTTGGAAGTCTCATTGTATAGCACTAAATAAATAGATTAGTTTAGGGAATATTGTCATCTTAATTATATTCGCTCGCCCTATCCAAGAGCATTTAATGTCTTACCAATTATTTAAATCTGACTATTTTTGTGGCAAGTGTTTTGTGATTTTGCTCATATAATTCCTGACTTTCCTTTGGTAGATATATTCCCAAATATTTTATACTATAGACAGTTATTTTGAATGGAATTTCTCTTTGTATCTTTTGCTGTTGGATTGTGTTGGTAATGTATAAAAATGCTGAAGACTTATGTGGATTTATTTTGTATCCTGCAACTTTCCTAAAGTTCTGAATTATTTCTAATAGCTTTTTAGGAGAGTCTTTGGGGTTCTCTAAGTATACTATCATGTCATCTGCAAAGAGTGATAGTTTGATTTCCTCATTACCTACTCTAATTCCTTGAATCTCTTTCTCGGCTCTTATTGCCGAGGCTAGCGTTTCTAGTACAATTTTGAATAGTAATGGTAATAGTGGGCAACCTTGTTTCACTCCTGATATTACTGGGAAAGGTTCCAGTGAATGGCCATTACATATAATGTTTACTGACGGTTTTAAATATATGCTTCTTATTATTTTAAGGAATAGTCCATTTATTCCAATACTCTCAAGTGTTTTTAGTAGGAATGGATGTTGGATTTTATCAAATGCTTTTTCTGCATATATTGAGATGATCATATGGTTTTTGTCAATTTGGTTATTGATATAGTCGATTATGCTAATAGTTTTCGTAATATTGAACCAGCCCTGCATTCCTGGTATAAATCCCATTTGGTCATAATGTATTATCCTGGGAATGATTTTTTGTAGTCTTTTTGCTAATATGTTGTTTAAGATTTTAGCATCAATATTCATTAGGGAGATTGGTCTATAGTTTTCTTTCTCAGTTTTAATCATACCTGGTTTAGGTATCAGTACCATGTCTGTGTCATAAAAGGAATTTGGTAGGACTCCTTCAATACCTATTTTGTCAAATAGTTTATATAGCATTGGAGTTAGTTGTTCTTTAAATGTCTAGTAGAATTCACACATAAATCCATCTATCTAGTCCTGGGGATTTTTTCTTAGGGAGTTGGTTAATTGCTTGTTCTATTTCTTTTTCTAAAATGGGACTATTTAGACTATTTACTTCTTCCTCTGTTAATCTGGGCAAGCTATATTTTTGAAGGTATTCTTCCATTTCATTTAAGTAATCAAATTTATTGGCATACAGTTGAGCAAAATAGCTCCTAACTATTGTTCTAATTTCCTCTTCATTAGTGGTGAGTTCTCCCTTTTCAATTTTAAGGCTAACAATTTGCTTATGCTCTTTTCTTTTTTAATCAGATTTACTAAGGGTTTGTATATTTTGTTGTTTTTTTCATAGAACCAACTCTTAGCTTTATTAATTAATTCAATAGTTTTTTTTTTGTTTTTTTTTTTTTACTTTGAATTTTATTAATCTCACCTTTTATTTTTAGAATTTCAAGTCACGTGTTTGGGATTTTTTAATGTGTTCCTTTTCTAGCAATTTTAGTTGTAAGCCAAATTGGTTGACCCTCTCTTTCTCTATTTTATGCAAGTAGGTCTCTAGAGATATAAAACTTCCCCTTATTACTGCTTTGGCTGTATCCCACACGTTTTGGTATGATGTCTCATTATTGTCGTTTTTTTGGGTGAAGTTATTAATTATGTCTATGGTTTGCTGTTTCTCCCAATCATTCTTTAATATGAGATTATTTAGTTTCCAATTATTTTTGGTGGATTCTGTTCCACCCTTTTACTTTTATTTTAAATGTATCACCCTGTTTCAGGTGTGTTTCCTGTAAACAACTTATAGTAGGATTTTGGCTTTTAATCCAGTCTGGTAACTGCTTCCTCATTATGAGGGAGTTTACCCCATTCTTATTTATAGTTAGAATCACTAATTCTATATTTCTTGCCTTCTTGTTTACCCCTTTCCTTCCCTCTTACACCCCTACCCAGTATTAAACTTGTGAACACCACTTGCTTTTCACAGCCCTCCCTTTTTAGTATTCCTCCCCCACCTTAAAGTTCCTCTTCCTATTTTACCCCTTTTTTCTCACAATTTCTGTATTGCCTTCCCCTTAGCTTACTCCTTCCCTCTCACTTTTCAATGAAGTTGAAGAAGTTTCACCATAAATCAAATATGTCTATTGATACACACTACATTCCTCCCCTTCCTTTCTTTCTCTCATATAATATGATACCTTTGCCTCTTTGTGATATGTAGTACCACCACTCTACCCTTTTTTATGATATAATTTCCTTTCCACCTCTGGTTTCTAGGACAAATTATACATGTGTTCTTTACATATCTTTATGGCAGAAATATAGTTCTCAAGTTTTCTTTTTACCTTTTTAAAAATCTCTTTGAGTACTATATTTGAAGATCAAACATTTTGTGGAGATCTGTTTTTTTCATCAATAATAGATGGAATTCATTTATTTCGTTAAATGTCCATCTTCTTCCCTGGAAAACAATGCTCATTTTTGCTGAGTAAGTTATTCTTGGCTGCATACCAAGTTCCTTAGCCTTTTGGAATATCATATTCCAGGCCCTTCGTTCTTTTACTGTGGACGCTGCTAGATCCTGGGTTATCCTTATTGTAGCTCCTCCATATCTGAATTGCTTTTTTCTAGCAGCTTCCGATTTTTTTTCCCTTTGTCTGATGGTTCTTGAACTTGGCCACTATATTTCTTGGCGTTTTGATTTCAGAGTCTCTTTCACTAGGTGATTGATGAATTTTTGCAGTGTCTATTTTAACCTCTGTTTCCATAACGTCTGGGCAGTTCTCTTTGATAATTTCCTGGAAATAGTGTCCAGGCTCTTTTTTTCCTCATATTTTTCAGAGAGTCTGATTATTCTCAAATTTTCTCTCCTGGATCTGTTTTCCAGGTCTGTTGTCTTTCCAATAAGGTACTTGATATTCTTTTCAATTGTTTTGTTTTTTTGGTTTTTCTTAACTACTTCTTGATTTCTCCTTGAGTCATTCATTTCTACTTGTTCAAATCTAATTTTCAATGATGTATTTTCTTCACTCACTTTTTAAATATTTTTTTGTAATTGTCCAATTGAGTTTTTAAGTGAATTTTTTTCTTCTATGTAATTTTTTTCCATTTCATCTATTTTATTTTTTAGAGAGCTGTTTTTCTTTTTCCAACTCACTAATTTTATTTCTCAAGGATTTGTTTATCCACTCTGTCTTTTAATGCCTGGGATGACTTCTCCAGACTCTCTTGCCAAGCTTCCCTTTCCTTTTCCCATTTCTCTTCTAGCTCTCTTGTGAGAGCATTTTTGATTTCCTCTATGAGAGTCTTATGTATTGAGGAGCAGTTCATATCACCCTTAGGGGATTCCTCTGGAGACAATCTGCTTTTAGTCTTCTCAGGGTTTGAAGTCTACTCTCTCTCTCCATACAAAAGCTGTCAATGGTTAGAGCCTTTTTAAACTTTTTGTTCATTTTATCAGAGTGGGAATTGAAGAAAACAAATTGACAAGAATAACAATTTGTCTGTTTCTGTGGGTTGGGTGGGGCTGGACGGTGTTACCGGACTTCCTCTACAGACTGCAGGAGACAGCAAGGAGGCAATAACAGGGTAGGGATGCCTGAGCTGCATCTGGGCCCTGAGGCTCTAAGAACTCTCTGAGTCACTCCAGATGGGGTGGGGGTTGCTGGGTCCCTAGAGATGCTAGCTTTCTGGGGTTTTATTCTTGACTTCTGGTGTTTACACCCTCTCTGCTGCTCCTGGCTTGCTATCAAGAGGGAATATCCCCGGTGGGGTAAAAGTCTTTTAGCAGAAACAAAAGAGATTGCATTCCCTTCCCCCTGTGGTCTGAGTAGTGTAAGCTGCCTGCCTCACTCTTGCTGCCTGCCTTCAGTTTGCACCCAGTCTGTTTGTCCTCTCCCCCAGCAAACCCAGACCTTTTCTGGTGAATTTCCAGGATGTCTTTTTTTGGTGATTATTTGTGGGTTTCTTTTCCAGTCAAGCATTAATTCCGAGGCTTGTCATGAAGTAAGTCCTGAGATAAAACGCAGAGCTCAAGCAGCTGTCTGCCTCCACGCCACCATCTTGGCCAGAAGTCTATAAGGTTATTTAAATGCTTATACCCAACTGAATGATTTTTTATTCCTTCTTCTGAGCCAAAACTAATAAGACTGAGCTTTATATACTGCTCATCCCCTTTTCTTTCCCCCCTTAATTTTAATAGGTCTTTTGTACTTCATAATGTGTTTGAATTTTCCCATTATACTTCCTCTTTTTCCAGGATAGACATTTTTCCAGCACTTACTGTCTTTCTCATTGATATCATCAAATCAGAGTTCATTCAAAAACCCTAGCCTTTCTTCATATAATGCCCCCCTCTGCCGCAGGTCTCAAGAGTTATAGGTATATTTTTCCTGTCTAGAAATATAAACAGTTTAGCTTTTTAAAGTTATAATTTTTTTTCTCCTGTTTACTTTTGTATACTTCTTCTAAGCCTTGTCTTTGTTGGTTAAATTTTCTGTTTAGTTCTATTTGTTTTTTTGTTTTTTTTCAATTAAAATGATTGAAAGTCTCTTACTTCACTGAAAATTAATTGCCTTCCACGAAATATTATGCTGAGTCTAGTTGAACAGTAAATTCTTGGTTATAACCCTCAGTCCTTTACTTTCAAGTATATATTATTTCAAGCCCTCCATTTCTTTATTGTAGACACTGCCAAATCCTGGGTAATCCTGACTGATTGAAAATGTACTTGTCAATAATATGAATTCATTGTTGTTTTTATGTTGTGTTGTTTTGTTTTTTGATAGCTTGCAATATTTTTTCTTTGAGATTATAGATTTGGAGTTCCCAAACAATGTTCCTTGCAGTTTTTCTTGTGGGATCTCTTTCTGAAAGTGATGTTTGGGTTCTTTTAATGAGTATCTCCCCCTGCCTTTTCTAGAATGAGACCAATTTTCTTTAACGATCTCCTGAAGAATAATATCCAGGCTCTTTTTATTTGGTTATGGCCTTTAGGATGGCCCATAATTTTAAATTGTATCTTCCAGATCTATTTCTAGATTGCCCATTTTTTCCCAATGAGATATTTCACATCTTCCATTTATTTATTTTTGTAACTAGTTTCACTGATTCTTGCTGAATGAGAAAGTCATTATCTTCCATTTGCCCTCTTATGGTTTTTAATTTGTGATTTTCTTCAGTTTTTTTTTTCTATTTGAGTAATTTTACTTTTGAAGATGTTTTCTTCAGCATATCACTCTTTGAGATCTCCTCTGTGGATATTTGGTCCTCATTTGAGTTGGTTTTTGGTCTTCCCTGTCACCATAGTAGTTTTCTATGTTCCTGGCTTCCAATTGATGATTTCTCGAAAAATATTGCCTAAGCTCTTTCTGTCATAATAGTGTTCTTAAATTGTTTCTCCAGGATTTATTGTAGGTCAGCTGTTTTCCCAATGAAATATCTTATATTCTCTTCTATTTTTTTCAGTTTTTTCCTTTGGTTTAACTGATTCTTGATGTCTCATTCTAATTTTTAGTGAATTGTTTTCTTCAGTTAGCTTTTTTACCTTTTGCATTTGGCCAATTGAACTTTTAAATAGGTCATTTTGTTTGTTTTCCCCATTTCACATTTTATTTTTCAAAGAGTTGTTTTCATTTTCCATTTTGATAAAACTATTTTAAGGAGTGCTTTTCTTCAGACTAATTCTGTTTTTCCTTCTAACTCTCTTTTAAAATCTATTTTGAATTCTTCCAAGAGAATCTTTTCACTTGGAGACTCAACTTATATCACTTTTTGAGGTTTCTTCTAGAGGTGTTTTGCCTCCATTGTCTTCAGGGTTTGAGATATGTTCTTCCCTGTCTCCATAAAACCTATCTATAGTCTGAGTTCTTTTTGGGTTTTTTTCATTTTTAAAGGCTGAGGTCTGCTCTTTCAGCAAAATGGGAGATTGTCCCAAATTCCTTCTATAGGAAACAGCAGCTTTATACTTCCCTGGAGTCAGTGCTTCTGGTTTCTTCCAGTACTGTGTGAGTGTGGCCAAACCTCATTTGTTATGCTGGGTTTCAAGGTCTTAATATTTGCCTTCTGTAGTTGCAGCTAGTCAGCTGATCCACTTGTTTCTTGAATCAGGTTAGAGTAGCCAATGGTGCAGTATTTTGGCTAAGAAACTCCCAACAGATTTACACAGTGTGCAGAAGCCACTCCTACCTGGGTCCTTGTACCATGTCTATGGTGGGTCACTTCCACTCCACCCTAGCATTTTGACAGTTCTTCCTAAATATCTTCTACTGGATATTTGTTACATACACATATTTGTGGGTTCCATCTCTTCAAAATCAGTTCAGAGGCTTGATCTGGTGTTGACCTGAGAGAAGCCAGTAAGTGCTCAGACAAAAATTTGTCTGACATATTGGCTCTACCTTCTTGCTTTTAACTTTTAAAAAAAACTGATAGAGTAATGTATCTCCTGACCATATTTAAACAGGGAGAATCATTAGCTATATTTTTGTATAAATTTAGCTAACTTATTCAGATCTTCCATCCTTTAGGATAGTATCTAGTAATACCATTTTATGTTGCATAATATGGCATGACGTTTTTAGCTTGCTTATGTTTAAATGGGGAGAAAGAATGTAAGTCATATTTTTTTTGTTCACATAATCTTTACTAAATAACTCAATAAGTATTAGGCTCTATACAGAAGTCTTAATTCCAAAATACATCAGAGAGTACAGGGAACTCTAAATTCTCAATCTGAGTAGACACAGGAAATACCCTTAAAGGTCCTAGCCTGTTGGCAAAACTGTATAAAAAGCTGTCATTTACAGCTAAAAGGCATAGATTTAAAACCCACTTTTGATACATACTACCTGCTGGACTTTATCCAGGTTGCTTAACTTCTAAATGCCTCAATATACTAATTTACTTACACAATTTCTCTCCATATTGTATTCTATCGATGGAAGTAATTTTTATCACTGTGATTTCTATACAAATGAAATCTCATATCTAGTTGAAAATAATGAGGTCAAAAACAATCTGGCAACATTGTGTTCAATGGTTTGGAGAAAGTAAATTTTGCAGAATAATTATAATTAAATAATAACATAATATACCCAGTGAAATGGGCAAATGGTTAGTTCTTAGTTCTTTCCTTAGACTCGTGTGATGGTTGATAAAAAAACAATAGAAGTGCTTATTTCATTTCCTAGCTGAATATATATATTTTGCAGTCAAAAGTCAGAAGATATAATATATATGCATTGTATATGAAAAGTTTTATTTTTATTTTTTGTTTCCCTTTCCAGGAAGAGTTGAAAAGAGAAAATACATTGGTTAGTTACTCATTAACCCATTTCAGTGTGGTCTTTTTGCAGTGTGGTCTAGTTGCATAAAAAGCCAGATTAATCATGTTATGGCAGCTTGTTCCTTCTATTTATTGTATCTGCTAGAGATAATTGTGCTCTATTAGTGTTAAGCAGTTAATGTAACCAAATCACTGACAGATATATAATATAGTAGAAAGACTACCTCTTTCTACCCACCTCATTCTACTTAAAGACATTTATCTGTAGCACAATTACATTTAAATCATATTGTCATTTCTCAAAAAACACATTGTAGAAGTGCTTTTAAATTATGCTTTTCATATTATACATTATAGAAGTGCTTTAAAATTGTGGTTTTCATATTCTATTTATGTAGTAAGTTTTAATTGTATTTTTCTTTTTTTCTACCATATCAGAAGAAAGTTCTGCAGAAGATTCTATAAGCAGGTAGGCTTTGTAGCAGATTTACATTTATTTTAATGTATCTTCTTGGTCCAGTCTTCAATGAGTTTTTCAATCTAGGGCAAAGCAGATTTTTACACTTCCAAAAGTCATATCTTTAATTTCACAAAGTTCTAATAGCACACTAATCCACGTTTGTACTTCATTAAATGTCTTTAAAAATTAGCTGTACTAAACACCTAAATGATATGTGTGTGTTTATACACAAGTATATATGTATATGTGCATTATTATGTATTTGTTTGTATATATATATATGCATATATATGCATATATATATATATATATATATGTATATAAAATGTGCAATATACAAATAATATACCAAAATATAATCCAACATATACACACATCCATAGACACACAGAAACACACACACATTTGTACATTTATGCACAATGTGTGGGTGAGTGTGTGTGTGTGCTTTTTTATCCATAAGATTGGCAATTATTTTGTGTTGAGAGTTGCCTGTCACAAGTGACTTGTTTGGATTCTTAAAATCTGTATTTGACAAAGGATGAAATTGAATCCACTATATTTTCATCCCCTTTCTACTTCCTATCTACAATGCCCTACTATAAATATTAATAAATAGTTATTGGATGAATGAAGAATGAACCACTTCCATCTGGCCACACCACATAGTAGCCACTTGAGATGAATTCCTAACAAGCCTTTTAAGGTACATATGCAGTTCAAATATGTATCATAATATAATTGTGGAGATTAACCTAAGTGCTCTGATAAAGGAGTTATCAAGACAGGGTGTGATTAGTCACTGTGACCAGGATCTGAAATTCAGACAAGAAATGGTATTAGAAATTACTCAGCAAGGAGAAAAACAATAGAAAAGAAGAGGGAAGTGCCCAGTGAATGGTTTCTGCTTGGAATGCTTGTGGACAACTTTGGTAGAAAGCCACTTTTCATTTTGAGACTTTAGCAGAAATATTCTTGTTTTCAATTAGAGGCATATATACAAGCTGGTATTGTATCTTGAGAAGTGGTGGTAAGCCTTTTTTTAAAAATACTTTTTTCTGGAGTTCCTAGAAAGGCAAATATGTAATGAAGCATTTAGCTACAAAGGTCTTTAACAAGAATGCCTAAAGACTAAGTTTCTCATTTCTAATGAACTCATTTTCTCACAGCACAGAATTTTTTTTTTTGCAGTGACCTACAGATTCTGTGCTCTTGATTGCTATCAGTGATAAGAGTTAGTCTTACTACAGAAGAAGGTGAAAAGTCTGGAAAAATGTGTTTCTATTTTCTAGATGATCAAGTAGAATGTAGCATTTCTGAAAATGATAAAAAAATTGAAAAAATAAAAGAAAAAAAACCCTACAAAGGCAAAGTGAGGAGTGATTGTGTCAGAAGGCTGGTGGAAAGAATCCTGTGATACCAAGAAGCTCAACATTAGGACCCTTTCTTCCTACTTTATCCAGCAATGAAGCACCCAGGTACCAAGTGGGAGAGCTGTTCCTAATGTGACAAATTCACCTGAGATACTTATCACAACCACAATATCAAACAATTTATGGGCTAAATCATATATGATTAATCAAGATGCTTCAAGGGACATGGCTTTTTAAAGTCAGAGGGAAGAGGGGCAGGTAATTAAAGACTTGATCTAGAAAGTAAAGAAGACATTAAGGACTTAGGGAGGGTGCAGGAAACAATCTAGGTAAGACAAACTCTCATGTACATTGTGTCTAGTTGAGTAGTTTTGAGTAGTTGCAGGACACCTAATGAGATGATTGAGTCAGTCTCGTGCTAACAAGACAGTCCTGGAAAACTGATCTCCTTTGTGTGGAATTATGGTTGATGGATACATTTGAAGCATTTACTTTATTCCTATTAATGGCGCAGAATGAATTCTTTTTGATCTAAATTTAAGGGAAAACAAATGTGAATGTGATTTTGAATCCTTAAGAATCTGGAAAAATTAAGAGATTGAATAAATTTAGGGAGAATTGAAGGAGAGAGACTCCATCTAAAGGAAGAAAAGAAAGCCTAACGAGGATTTGAAGAGATGGAGAACATAAACAAAATGAGGTTAAGGGTACAAGGAAGAACAGGAAGAGGAGGAAGAGGAGAAAGAAGAGGAGAAGAAGGGAAAGGGAGGAGGAGGAAAAAGAGATGAAATTCAATTGAAAGAGGAGAAGGATGTAGTCCTTAGTTGGCAAGGTTAAGGAGAAGAGAATGGAGATTGGGCATGTCTATCAAAGAAATGGAGCTAAAAAAGAAAGAAAGAAGGAAAAGCTGTCTTAGTGCTAACACATCCTAAAGAACTGACAGGAGGACTGCCTTGGAGTTCATAGACAAGGAGTGGAAGTGGGAATAAAGATAAACTGGATTCAAGTTTTCCCTCTGTCACACTCAGCAAGTGTCCCCCAGAAATTCACACAACAGTTGCCAACTGATTCTAGCAAAGAAGATAAATGCTTGCTATTTTAATAAAGATTTTTTCTGAGATTGGAATGTATGACTTACTCTCATAACTAAGGGGAAGCTAGGCAAAGCAGTGGATGATATCCTGGGATTAGAATAAAGACAACTCATCTTTACGAATATAGATCAGATACTTATTAGCTTGTGATGCCAGACAAGTCCCACTTAATCCTATTTTTCTCAGTTTCCTCATCTGTGAAATGAACTTGGAAAAGAAAAAAGCAAACCACTTTGGTATCTTTGCCAAGAATATGCTAAATGGGATCACAAAGAGTCAAACACTACTGAAATGATTAAACAACAATAAATACAACTCATCTAGAGCTGATCTTTGAAGGGTAACTTTAAGAAAAAATAAAGAGACTCACAATGAAAGTGTTTGTCAGGACTTAGTAGGGAAGGTACAGAGAATAATGACATCCTACAAATAGACTCCAGAATTTTGATGACTCTGGGATTTATAATGTCCCATTGTGTTCATTTGTAAACTTTAGAAGCGTGTAAAAATTTAAAATGAGATTATGCTGGAAGATACATCTATTGATATCTTCTACATGAATATTTTCTTCTCTGCCAAAATAAATCTTGAAATAGGAATAGTTGATATATCCTGCTCTATTAAGTCATTTTTTAATCTATCATTTGGCATTAAAGCACCTTGCAACAACTAAAAAGCCTTATTGTTCATGATTAACTTCTAGAAATAAAAGTACTAACTTTTGGTTTCTTTTTGAAAGATTCTCTGATAATCCAGAACCTGATGATCACTTGCCAAGCACAGATAATGAGTTGGCTTTTGGTACAGAGGTAAAGATTCTTTATTGAATTATTTTCTACTCTTATATTTCAGTATAGAGAATGTTATGCTTTGGTAAAAAAATATTGTAAAGATAGTGTACAATCTCTTTAGTATTTAACATTAAAAATCCAAATGGAGTTAAGTGGACCCAAATGATTTTAAAACAAATATGCTTTTGTAGTGTGTCAAGCTTTCTTTCAAGTGTCTCCACCTCTAGCTTAGTTTTGTTGTGCATTTTTGGTTTTTGTTTTTACTTTTTTCTGAAAAACTGGGTGAAATAAACTTTTATACAATTTGATTTCTGCTAAATACATATATCACTCCATATTTCTTGATATTTTTGTATTTTCTGTACACTAAAAAGACTTCATTATCCCATGACTGCCACTTTAAAACAAATGACATTTTAAAATCTTTGTTTCCAATATGATATTTAAGTCCCTTCTAGCTCCAAATCTGTGATCCATACCATAATAATAACTTTTCTCTAAATGTTGGCTATACAAATTGTCTCCAATATATTTTTACAAATAGAGCAGCTAAGAATATTTTTGTACACAAAAGTATGTGTACATATACACATTTTTCCTTCTTTTGCTCTTTTAAGGATGAATTATCAGCAATGGAACTGATAGAATCAGTTTTATGACTTTTGTATGTTGTTTTCTAAAATACCTGGACCAATGTGCAGTCCCCCAGTGGTATATTAGAATTTTTCATTATTTGTAATTTTTTTTTCCTGTGGCATTTTATTTATTTTTTGAATTTATTTTATTTGAAAAAAACAGAGTAAGAAAAAAGAAAAACAGAAAAGGAATTCAAAACAAAATAAAGCAAAATAAAAGAGAACATTGTCAGGTGCCCTGCAAAACCTCAGGAAGGATTCAAAATATGTAACAACAAAATACCAGATCAATAAAGTATATACATATATACATATATACTTTACCTTCCCCTTCCCAAGGATCCTTCCCTTGTCTTCTTTCCTCACAACTTTGCATCCCTGTCTGCCCATCCCTCTGCCCTTATTTCTTTGTGGATTTTGGAGGGTCCTATACTCTTCATGGTATATATGTAGTGTTGACTATTGAACCAATTCCTGATGTGAGTAGGTTTTCATAATTGTGTCTTCTTCCCCTCTCATATTAATGCCAATTTCTATTTTTCTTCTACACTTCATTTGTATAACATTTTTACTATTTTACCTTAATTTGGCATTCTTTCTTTTTTATGTGAATCTTAAATATATACATATATTATACAGTTCCCCTGTAAAAAGAATAAACAATTTATTGATGTTTAAACATTTTGTCTATGTGAGTTCCTTAAAAGTGATCTTTGATATTGATTCTTATATGTCAAATTTTCTGTTAAGCTCAGGTTTGGTTGATAGAAAGTCCTGAAAATTTTTTCTCACTGAAAATTATAGATAATTTTGCTGGATATGATATTTTTGGCCACAGGCTTGTTTTTTTATTGTGGGTAGATTGATTCCAGAGTCTATGGTCTGTTATTTAGATGCTGATAAGTCTTGTAAAATTCTAATTGTAGCTCTAGACTAACTGGGGAAGAAAAGGAATTGTAATATAACCCAATAAGACATAACCTGTCTGAAGTGCAACACCTCCAGGCTAACCCTACAGATCCATTAAGGGGGGACCCCTCAGCTAGCTCAGCATGGCAGGAGCCTCAACAGGAACCACAGAGACTTTTACCTCACGATACTTTTTTGCCAACTTGACGTTTGAGTCCAGGAAGTCAGAGTGAATTTGAACTTGTTTTTTCTTGCTTCTTGCAAAATTTTCTTTTTGATGTGAGGATTTCAGAATTTGGTCGAAATAATCCTTCAAAGCTTCTCTTTGAGGTGGTGATCAGTAGACCTTTTTTGGTCTCAACTTAATGGCTGTCTAATTATTGTTATATTTTATTTCTTGATCTATTTGATCTGTCATTTTTCATATAATATTTTCACATGCTGTAACATTTTCTCATTATTTATAATCTATCTTTTTCCTCAGTGACTCTGATTTGATTTTTGAATTATTTTTAAAATTTTTTCTATAAATTCGCTCAGGGCCAGAAGCCATCTTAGATTATTCTTTGAGGAAACAGCTTTTTTGTTACTAAAGTGTCTGGTCTAATCCTGTTCTAATAATATGCTTCAATGGTGGGATTCTTTCTTCTTTGCTAGTTCAATTTTTTTTTTTTGAATAAGAGGTATTAGTTTAAGCACCTCTAATCATGGGCTCTGAGGATAGATACTAGCTCTCCAATCTGATAGGAGCCCCAAACCAAGAGCTCCACTCTCCTGCAACTGGCCCACAGCCAACAGTGTCCCTCCCTTACTGCTTCTCTACTTACCAGGTTCTGATTCCTTTTCACCCAAGGTCTTGTCTCAGCAGCACGATGGGTATTCTCAATCAGCTGAGATTCACTCTGACTTCCTGGACTCAAACATCAAGTTGGCAAAAAAGTATGGTGAGGTAAAAGTTTCTGTGGTTCCTGCATTTTGAGATCAGTATAGAAGATTACCTGGAACAAATATACATTATAGGCAAAAAGTTGTTTCAATAGGGTGTAAGGTGACCAAATAAAATAGACTGGAATGGTTGGGGAAGCAGGAAATGTTAAACAACAACTTGTTTATTTTAGGGAAAGCTTCAGTAGTGTGTAGCAATTACTGGGTTGCAGAGAGCAAAAGTGATAACTGAGTTTTTAAGACTAAGAACCTGGAAAAATATAGATGTCATGAATAGAAATGAAGAAGTTGAAAAGATTTGGGGGGCTTATATGATTATAAACTAAGGTACCTTTTTAATGTGTTAGTTGCCAAGAAACATTTCAATGGCGTTTATCTCAGAGATTGCTTAAATTTTAGGAACTTGAGAGTAAAGTTGGTTTCCATATCTTCTGATAAAAGAGGGTCAGAAAACTGGTTCACAGCACAATCTCTTTTGGAACTATGATAAGCCAATTGAAGGGATTAGCTGTCAGCTTTATGTTGAAAATAACCAAAAATCAGGGGGCGGAGCCAAGATGGCAGAGAAGATTCACGCAACTGTGTAAGCTCCTTTCTTCCCTCACAACCAACTAGATTTAATCAGCCTCAGAAATAGCGCTGGACTGATAGAATCCACAAGGACTGGAAGCACGACTTACCAGTTGAAGAGAATCTGGAGTTTAAACAGGAAAGGTCAGCTCCCAGGGGAGGAAGAAGAGAGGCCAGCGCAGATGGTGGGGTAGTGGCACACTGCCTCGGTCGCGCTGGGGAGGGCTCTGGAATCAGAGAATCCACTGAGATAAAAGAATCTGGCACAGGCTGTTAGCTCTTCTCTGCTTATAATACAGCAGTTCAGAAGAGAAATCTAAAGTACTTTAAAATTTAAAACCAGATTGGATCTTCCCGGATCCCGGGGGTGACTCAGCAGATCTTGGCACTGGGGGTGTGGCCGACATAGGCAATCCAGGCTTTCACCTCAGGGTAGTTAAGAGATTGAAAAGTGGGTGGAGCGGTAACTCATAGTGCCTGGCTCGGCTGGAGGCTGTGGAACGGAAGTCCCAGAGAAGCAGAACCTTTGAACTAGGGACCGTGGTTTCTGGCAGACACTTCCAGTTCGAGCACAGGGCCTTTTCACCTCACCTGCTGCAGACATCCACGCCCCACTGGGACGCATAGGCTGGGCTTTGAGTCGCCTTTATTGTTCAGTCTCAAACCTCAGGGAAGCCGCCCTCAAAGCACAACAGTGCTGATCACCTCTGAGGCACTTCCAGGGAGGGGGTGGGGAACTCTCTCCCAGAGCTCTCTCTTAGCTCAGGTTCAAGGGCCAATGCATCCATCCAGTCTGGGAGGAAGCTGGTAAAGAACTAAATAATTTCCTACCCCAGGGACAGACCCCAAAAGATTTTTTAAGTATGAGCAAAAAGTCCAAAAAAACTATAGATTCCTTCTACACAGAGAAAGAGCAGATATCCAACCCTGAGGAAGTTAACAGCAGACAGTCAGCAGATAACAACCTAAAAGGGAACGATTCCAGCCCCTCATCACATAACTCTCTCCTCGAAGAGACTATTAAAAAGCTAAGAGAGTTTGAAGAAAAATGGGGAAAGGAAAGGAAAGCTATGATAGAGAATAACAATGTCCTGAAATTGGAGTTGGAAAAAATAAAGAATTCACAGGAGATGCAGGGAAACAAAATTAGTGAATTAGAAAAGGTAAAAAAAATCACAGGAAAGTAGGATTTCTGAATTGGAGAAGATAAAAAAGTCCCAAGAAAATAGGATTTCTGAATTGGAAAAAGAAAATAATTCTCAAAAAAAAAAAATTAGGGAAATGGAAAAAAATTCAATAGAGCAAAATAACTCATTTAAAAATGAAATTGGGCATTTACAAAAAGAACTAAAAACTGTGAATGAAGAAAATAACTCCTTAAAAGTCAGGATGGAACAAATAGAAATGAATGATTCACAGAGAACCCAAGAATCAGTCAAACAAAACAAAAACAAACAAAAAAAAAAATGAAAAGCTGGAGAATAACGTCAAATACTTACTGGGAAAATCTATAGACCTGAAAAATAGATCTAGGAGAGATAATCTGCGGATCATTGGACTTCCCAAAAACTATGACCAAAAAAAGAGCCTAGATTCTATTCTAAATTATCAAAGAGAACTGTCCAGAGATAATAGAAACACAAGGGAAAGTAGATGTTGAAAGAATTCATCGAACTCCTTCTGAAATAGACCCTAAAAAAAGAATACCACGGAATATTGTGGCTAAGCTGCAGAATTACCACACAAAGGAGAAAATCCTGCAAGCAGCTAGAAAAAAAACAATTTAAATACCAAGGTGCAACAATAAGGGTCACTCAAGATCTGGCTGCCTCCACATTAAAAGATAGAAGGCCCTGGAACCTGATATTCAGAAAGGCAAAAGATCAAGGATTGCAACCAAGAATAAACTACCCAGCAAAGTTTAGCATCTTTTTCCATGGAAGAAGATGGTCATTCAATGAAATAGAGGAATTCCATATGTTTCTAAGAAAAAAAAAACCACACTTGAAAAATTTGATCTACATCCACAAGACTGAAGAGAAACAGAAAAAGGTATACAGAACCCTTGAGAACTATATCTCTGTTGTGGGTATATAGAAAGTATGCACGGATAATTTGATTTTACTGATATAAAAGAAAAAAAAAGGAGGGGGTGTATTAAAGGGAAGTGGGTAGTATCAGAAAGAGGGGAGGGAGTGATAAAAAGAGGGAAACTACATCTCAGGAAGAGGCATGGAAAGTACACCATATCTGAGGGAATTTAGAGAGGGGGAGAATCATTGTGTAAAACTTACTCTCATCAGAAGAGGCTCAAAGAGTAAATAATTGACATATTTGCTTTTCAGAGAATTCTCTATCACCTCATTAAAAGGGGGGAGAGGAAAAGGGAAAAGGAAAAGGAGAATAAGGGAAGGGACGTGGAGGGAGGGCGGAGGGATACTAAAAAAAAAGGGAGGGCTGTGCGTCACAAGGGGGTTCTATAAATTAAATATTGGGGAAGGGGTTCAGGGGGGTCAAGGGAAAAATAATCTGGGGATAATATGATGGCAGGAAATACAGAATTAGTAATTTTAACTGTAAATGTGAATGGAATGAACGCACCCATCAAAAGGAGAGGGATAGCAGACTGGATCAAAAATCAGAACCCTACAATATGTTGTTTACAGGAAACACACTTAAAGCAGGGAGATACATACAGAGTAAAGGCAAAAGTTTGGAGCAGAATCTATTATGCTTCAGGTAAAGCCAAAAAAGCAGGGGTAGCTATCCTTATCTCAGATCAAGCAAAAACAGAAGTTGATCTAATTAAAAGAGATAAGGAAGGAAACTATATCCTGCTGAAAGGTAGCATAAATAATGAAGCCATATCGATACTAAACATATATGCACCAAGTGGTATAGCATCTAACTTTCTAAAGGAAAAGTTAAGAGAGTTGCAAGAAGAAATAGACAGTAAAACTATAATAGTGGGAGATCTCAACCTTGCACTCTCAGATTTAGACAAATCAAACCACAAAACAAACAAGAAAGAAATTAAAAAAGTAAATAGAACATTAGAAAAACTAGGTATGAAAGATCTTTGGAGAAAACTGAATGGCAATAGAAAGGAATATACTTTCTTTTCAGCAGTTCATGGATCCTATACAAAAATTGACCATATATTAGGACATAAAGATCTCAAAATTAAATGTAGGAAGGCAGAAATAATAAATGCCTTCTTCTCAGACTACAATGCAATAAAAGCTACATTCAGTAAAAAGTTAGGGATAAATAGACCAAAAAGTAATTGGAAACTGAATAATCTCATCTTAAAGAATGACTGGGTAAAAGAGCAAATTATAGAAACAATTAATAATTTCACCCAAGATAATGACAATGATGAGACATAATACCAAAATCTTTGGGATGCAGCTAAAGCAGTAATAAGGGGAAATTTTATATCTTTAGAAGCTTATTTGAAGAAAATAGAGAAAGAGAAGATTAACGAATTGGGCTTGCAACTTAAAAGGCTAGAAAAAGACCAAATTAAAAACCCCCAACCAAAAATAAAACTTGAAATACAAAAATTAAAAGGAGAAATCAATAATATTGAAAGTAAAAAAAATATATTGAATTAATAAATAAAACCAAGAGTTGGTTTTATCAAAAAGCCAATAAAATAGATAAACCTTTGGTATATCTGATCAGAAAAAAAGAAAGAGGAAAATCAAATTGTTAGTCTTACAAATGAAAAGTGGGATCTTTCCACCAATGAAGAGGAAATTAGAGAAATAATGAGTTACTTTACCCAACTTTATGCCAATAAATTTGATAACTTAAGTGAAATGGATGACTTCCTCCAAAAATATAGGCTTCCTAGATTAACAGAGGAGGAGATAAATTGCTTAAATAGTCCCATTTCAGAAAAAGAAATAGAACAAGCTATTAATCAACTCCCCAGGAAAAAATCCCCAGGATCAGATGGATTTACATGTGAATTCTACCAAACATTTAAAGAACAATTAGCCCCAATGCTATATAAACTATTTGAAAAAATAGAGAATGAAGGAGTCCTACTAAACTCCTTTTATGACACAGACATGGTACTGATACCTAAACCAGGTAGAGCGAAAACTGAGAAAGAAAATTGTAGACCAATTTCCTTAATGAATATTGATGCTAAAATCTTAAATAAGATATTAGCAAAAAGAATTCAGAAAATCATCCCCAGGATAATACACTATGATCAAGAAGGATTCATACCAGGAATGCAGGGCTGGTTTAATATTAGGAAAACTATTAGTATAATTGTCCATATTAATAATCAAATTAATAAGAACCATATGATCATCTCAATAGATGCAGAAAAAGCATTTGACAAAATCCAACATCCATTCCTACTAAAAACTCTTGAGAGTATAGGAATAAATGGATTATGCCTTAGAATAGTCAGGAGCATATATTTAAGACCATCAGTAAACATTATATGCAATAGAAATAAACTGCAACCTTTCCCAGTAAGATCAGGAGTGAAACAAGTTTGCCCAATATCACCATTACTATTCAATATAGTACTAGAAACGCTAGCCTCGGAAATAGAAGCCGAGAAAGACATTCAAGGAATTAGAGTAGGAAATGAGGAAATCAAACTATCACTCTTTGCAGATGACATGATGGTATACTTAGAGAACCCGAAAGACTCTGCTAAAAAAGCTATTAGAAATAATTCATAATTTTAGTAAAGTGGCAGGATACAAAATAAATCCACATAAATCCTCAGCATTCTTATATATCACCAACAAAATGCAACAGCAAGAGATACAAAGAGAAATTCCATTCCAAACAAATGTTGACAGTATAAAGTATTTGGGAATCCATCTACCAAAGAATAGTCAGGAATTATATGAGCAAAATTACAAAACACTTGCCACAAAAATAAAGTCAGATTTAAATAATTGGAAAGACATTCAGTGCTCTTGGATAGGCCGAGCGAATATAATAAAGATGACAATACTCCCCAAACTAATCTATTATTTTAGTGCTATACCAATCAGACTCCCAAGAAACTATTTTAATGACCTAGAAAAAATAACAACAAAATTCATATGGAAGAATAAAAGGTCGAGAATTTCAAGGGAACTAATGAAAAACAAAGTCAGAGGAAGGTGGTCTAAGTGTACCTGATCTAAAGCTATATTATATAGCAGCAGTCACCAAAACCAATTGGTATTGGCTAAGAAATAGACCGGTAGATCAGTGGAACAGATTAGATACAAAGGACAAAAAGGGTACATCTATAGCAATCTAATCTTTGACAAACCCAAAGATACCAACATTAGGGACAAAAATTCATTATTCGGAAGAAACTGTTGGGAAAACTGGAAATTAGTATGGCAGAAATTAGATATGGATCCACACTTAACACCATATACCAAGATAAGATCAAAATGGGTCCATGATTTAGGCATAAAGAATGAGACCATAAATAGATTAGAGTATCAGAGAATAATCTACTTCTCAGACCTGTGGAGGAGGAAGGAATTTATGACCAGAGGAGAACTAGAGATCATTAGTGATCACAAAATAGAAGAGTTTGATTACATCAAACTAAAAAGTTTCTGTACAAACAGTACTAATGCAAACAAGATTAGAATGGAACAAATTGGGAAAATATTTTTAAAAGTAAAGCTTCAGACAAAGGTCTCATTTCCAAAATATATAGAGAACTGACCCTGATTTATAGGAAACCAAACCATTCTCGAATTGATAAATGGTCAAGGGATATGAACAGATAATTCTCAGATGATGAATTTGAAACTATTTCCACTCATATGAAAGAGTGTTCCAAATCACTACTGATCAGAGAAATGCAAATTAAGACAACTCTGAGATACCACTACACACCTGTCATATTGGCCAAGATGACAGGAACAAATAATGATGAATGTTGGAGGGGATGTGGGAAAACTGGGTCACTGATACATTGTTGGTGGAGTTGTGAAAGAATCCAGCCATTCTGGAGAGCAATTTGGAACTATGCCCAAAAAGTTATCAAACTGTGCATACCCTTTGACCCAGCATTGCTGTTATTGGGATTATATCCCAAAGAAATACTAAAGAGTGGAAAGGAACCTGTATGTGCCAAAATGTTTGTGGCAGCTCTTTTCGTAGTGGCTAGAAACTGGAAAACAAATGGATGTCCATCAATTGGAGAATGGTTGGGTAAATTGTGGTATATGAAGATTATGCAATATTATTGCTCTGTAAGAAATGACCAGCAGGATGAATACAGAGAGGTTTGGAGAGACTTAAATCAACTGTTGCTGAGTGAAATGAGCAGAACCAGAAGATCACTATACACTTCAACAACAATACTGTATGAGGATGTATTCTGATGGATGTGGAAATCTTCAACATAAAGAAGATCCAACTCACTTCCAGTTGATCAATGATGGACAGAAATAACTACACCCAGAGAGGGAACACTGGGAAGTGAATGTAAATTGTTAGTACTACTGTCTATCTACCCAGGTTACTTATACCTTCGGAAGCTAATAATTAATTTGCAACAAGAAAATGGTATTTACACACATAGATTGTATCTAGGTTATATTGTAACACATGTAAAATGTATGGGGTTACCTGTCATCAGGGGTAGGGAGTGGAGGCAGGGAGGGGATAATTTGGAAAAAATGAATAAGAAATAAAATTAAAAAAAAAAAAGAAAATAACCAAAATCAGAGGCATAGAATATGAAGACAAGAAAAGGGCAACAAGTATGCTTATGCTTATTAGTGTAGATAAAATGAAGAAAGGAGACTATTTTTACCAGGTCCTTCCTGACAGAAAAAAAAATCATAATCCAAAATGGGTTTGGAGGCCATCAAGTGGATTAAAGACATCAAGCATGAGGACAAGAAAATAAACCAAGAGAAAAAAGCCCAATCTAAGCATGGAACAAGTATAGACAAGATGATAATGGTATTAAATACTCAACCAGCAATAATGAATTATATAGTACAACAGATCTGGATGATTTATTTTCTGTGTCTGTGCTTATAGGAGAAATGCCACTTGTTAGGATTACTAGATGAGAACTCAGGTTGTCTGGACAATGACAAGGTGAGAACTCAGGTTGACTTGACAGTTCTCTGGCTCAGACCTTTGGGAGTTTATACCTCTAAGAGGAGCAAGCTCATTGGTTGAAGTGGTTCTTCCCAGAAGCCCTTCCATTATCCCATGCCCATTCTCTGGGAGGATAAAAGAGGACACCACTCCAGAGATAGGAGAGGTCTCTGCATTACATCAGGCCTGATGGGGCTCTCTGCAGGAAGGGATGTCACTTCTCATGACAAGAGTTAACAGCAACTGCCTGGAGACAACGGTTCACTACAGGAAAAAGAATCTGTCTGAGAGATTTGAGTAGACACAGCAGATCTCTTCCCAGAGAGCGATCGGCAGCTTCTGGAGACAACAGCATGCTACAGCCACTGGTGAGTGTATATAAGATATAATCTTCTCTCTTTTTATACTTTTTTTTTTGATTTTTAAAAAAATCTTGTTTCTTTTGTTTGTTTTTATTTGTATGTATTCTTGTGTATGAATGTATATATACTTGTACAAATATATATTATAGGTATATGTATATATTGTAATATACATATATATATATGTCTGTGTGTAAGTGTGCTTTATTTACATATGCAAATTTCAGACATATATAAATGGATAGATGGATATATAAGTTAAAACCTAGATCAAATTGCACTGGGCAAGTAAGTTCTGTCCTTGTTCAGTCATTTCCATCTTGTCTGACTCTTCAGGAGCATATTTTTTTCTTGCCAAAGGGACAGAAGTGTTCGGCACTTAGGAATAGAGGCAGACAGGATTTAATGAATTGTCCAAATCCATACAACTAATGTCTGAGACCAGAATTTAATTCATGAAGATGAATCATCCTGATTGCAAACCCAGGCCACTATCAAATGGGCCAATATTTCTAAGGGGGATTATGCACAAATAATATTATCTTCTATATTGTTACCATATGAAAAATAGTATTTCATATATATATGTGTGTGTGTGTGTGATGTTATGTAATCATGGTAATTATGATGATAATATCATGCATTAGAATTTTATCATTACTTAAAAGTAAGGCATTTCTGTCTGAAAAAGTATATCCCAACCTGTTGATCAATGTTTACCAGAATTATGTATTCAAAAGAAAAAAAGTTAAAAGAGTAATCTTGAAAAGTGTAAGCATGATGTGATTCTTTCAACTAATGACGAGAAAATTAGAAAAATAATGAGCTACTTTGTCCAACTACATCCCAATAAATTTGATAACTTACGTGAAATGGATGACTACCTCCAAAAATAGAGGCTTCCTAGATTAAATCATCCCATTTCAGTAAAATGAATACAACAAGCTATTAATTGGTTCTCTAAGAAAAAATCCCCAGGACCAGATGGATTTACATGTGAATTCTATCAAATATTTAAAGAACATTTAGCCCCAATGTTATATAAACTATTTGAAAAAATAGGGGATGAAGGCGTCCTATCAAACTCCTTTTATGACACAGACATCATACTGATACCCAAACCAGGCAAGTCGAAAATGGAGAAAGAAAACAATAGAGCAATCTCCTTAATGAATATTGATATTAAAATCTTAAATAAGATATTAGCAAAAAGAATTCAGAAAATCATCCCCAGGATAATACAATAGGATCAAGCAGGATTTATACCACGAATGTAGGGATGGTTTAATATTAGGAAAACTATTAGTATAATTGACCATATAATAATCAAATTAATAAAAACCATATGATCATCTCAATAGAGCCAGAAAAAGCATTTGATAAAATCCAATATCCATTCCTACTAAAAACTCTTGAGAGTATAGGAATAAATGGACTATTCCTTAAAATAGTCAGAAGCATATATTTAAGACCATCAGTAAACATTATATGTAATGGTGATAAACTGGAACCTTTCCCAGTAAGATCAGGAGTGAAACAAGGTTGCCCACTATCACCATTTTATTCAATATTGTATTAGAAATGCTAGCCTTGGAAATAAGAGCTGAGAAAGAGATTCAAGGAATTAGAGTAGGAAATCAGGAAATCAAACTATCACTCTTTGCAGATGACATGATGGTATACTTAGAGAACCCCAAAGACTCTGCTAAAAAGCTATTAGAAATAATTCAGAATTTTAGCAAAGTTGCAGGATACAAAATAAATCCACATAAATCCTCAGCATTTTTATACATCACCAACAAAATGAAAAATCAAGAGATACAAAGAGAAATTCCATTCCAAACAAATGTCGATAGTATAAAATATTTGGGAATCCATCTACCAAAGAAAAGTCAGGAATTATATGAACAAAATTACAAAACACTTGCCACAAAAATAAAGTCAGATATAAATAATTGGAAAGACATTCAATGCTTGTGGATAGGCTAAGTGAATATAACAAAAGATGACAATACTCCCCAAACTAATTTATTCATTTAGTAATATACCAATCAAACTCCCAAGAAACTATTTTAATGACCTAGAAAAAATAAAAACAAAATTCATATGGAATAATAAAAGGTCGAGAATTGCAAGGAAATTAATTAAAAAAAGTCAGATGAAGGTGTTCTAGGTGTACCTGATCTAAATCTATATTATATAGCAGCAGTCACCAAAACCATTTGGTATTGGCTAAGAAATAGATCAGTCGATCAGTGGAACAGATTAGGTACACAGGACAAAAAAGGGTACAACTATAGCAATCTAATCTTTGACAAACCCAAAGATACCAACATTAGGCATAAAAATTCATTATTTGAAAAAAGCTGTTGAGAAAACTGGAAATTAGTATGGCAGAAATGAGATACGGATCCACACTTAACACCATATACCAAGATAAGATCAAAATGGGTCCAAGATTTAGGCATAAAGAATGAGATCATAAATAGATTAGAGGAACAGAGAATAGTCTACCTCTCAGATCTGTAGAGGAGGAAGGAATTTATGACCAGAGGAGAACTAGAGATCATTATTGATCACAAAGTAGAAGATTTTGATTATATCAAACAAAAATGTTTCTGTACAAACAATATTAATACAAACAAGATTAGAAGGGAAGTAACAAATTGGGAAAATATTTTTACAGTTAAAGCTTCTGATAAAGGTCTCATTTCCAAAAAATGTAGAGAACTGATCCTAATTGATAAGAAATCAAACCATTCTCCAATTGATAAATGTTCAAAGGATATGAACAGACAATTCTCAGATGATGACATTGAAATTATATCCACTCATATGAGAGAATGTTCCAAATCACTACTGATCAGAGAAATGCTAATTAAGACAACTCTGAGATATCACTACACACCTGTCAGATTGGCTAAGATGACAGGAACAAATAATGATGAATGTTGGAGGGGATGTGGGAAAACGGGGTCACTAATACATTGTTGGTGGAGTTGTGAAAGAATCCAACCATTCTGGAGAGCAATTTGGAACTATGCCAAAAAGTTTTCAAAGTGTGCATACCCTTTGATCCAGCATTGCTGCTATTGGGCTTATATCCCAAAGAAATACTGAGGAGGGGAAAGGCATCTGTATGTTCCAAAATGTTTGTGGCAGCTCTTTTCGTAGTGGCTAGAACCTTGAAAACAAATGGATGTCCATCAATTGGAGAATGGTTGGGTAAATTGTGGTATATGAAGGTTATGCAATATTATTGCTCTGTAAGAAATGACCAGCAGGATGAATACAGAGAGGTTTGGAGAGACTTACATGAACTGATGCCGAGTGAAATGAGCAGTACCAGAATATCACTATACACTTTAACAACAATGCTGTATGAAGATATATTCTGATGGAAGTGGATATCTTCAACATAAAGAAGATCCACCTCACTTCCAGTTTATCGGTGATAGGCAAAAAACACCTACACCCAGAGAAGGAACACTGGGAATTGAATGTAAACTGTTAGCACTACTGTCTTTCTATCCAGGTTACTTATACCTTCAGAATCCAATTTTTAAGGTGTAACAAGAAAATTGGATTTACACACATATATTATATCTAGGTTATACTATAACACATATAAAATGTATGGGATTGCCTGTCATCTAGGGGAGGGAGTAGAGCAGGGAGGGGAAAATTTGGATAAAGGAATACAAGGGATAATGTTATTAAAAAATAATCATGCATATGTACTGTCAAAAAAAATTTATAATTATAAAATTAATAAAAAAGGAAGAATAAAGTGGACAAATAACAAAAACATTAAAAAAAAGAATGTTTATATAGGTTTTATTTGAACCACACATACAATTCTTTAAAAGTTCTTTAATTTTTTCACTACTGAATCACTCTCCAGGGTCTTATATTCTATTTAGTTCTTAGATCCCCATTTTAAAGTGAATTTTAAATTAACTGCTAGAATATTATTCATGCTTCTTGGTTACATGTTCCCTTGGCTTAATCACAGTACCTAATACTGTTACTGAAGGAATCAAATCTCATTTACTTTATTTCCCTATTTCTTTGAAACAGTCCTGGTCAGTGGTTTCACTATTAAAATTTTGGTTTTTATTTTTATTCTCTCTGTGTTTTGAAATAATCAGATTGATTATTAAAATATATTATAAATAATTAATAATAATCTTTTAAAATTGTTTTTTCCCTGTCTATTCCTAAATTGTGTTTTTTTTTTTGCCTCTGAACTTATTTTAAAAATTCTTCTGTCTTATACTGACTTGGATTTAGAAATCCACTTATTTTGTTAATTACACGTCTATTCTTGTGTAAGGAAATCTGTTACTCTTGAAGGATGCATGTGGTCTAAAATCTTCATACCCCAAATCCATCCTTCAAGGATATCTGGCTTTTTATCCAGAGAAGTATAGTTCACTATATCTAAACTTGCAGATGGACTCAAAAAATGAACATTTCTTAGTCCCAAAAGGAAAGAAAGGAGTTGTTGCTAACCCCTCATTTTTAATTTTTAGTCAGTTATGTTATCCTCATGTCCACTTTCTAAGCTATCTCATTGTTTTCCTCACTTCCCCAACTTCATTTTTTCTTCTCTCTTCCCAAAACTGTATTAAGGCTACTAATCTCTGCTTCATAGTCTTTGGTTATTGAGAGTATCCATTGACCCAATTTGTTGCTTACTTCTACCTAAGAAATTAATCATGCATAGTTTCTCAGTTCATACTAAATTTTCAGTAGTAACAATTTCATCTCAATTAAGTACCAATCTTTACAACTTCCTCTGCTTTGTTCCTAGGAAGTTAGCATCTCACAAGAAACTTAAAATCTAACAATAGATTGAAACTGCAAAATAATCAGTTAAAAGCATAATTAGTAAGATAGAATTTTTTTTTACATTTTATGCTTTATCTGAAGATAGATTACAATAAAGTTTTATCTGTCACAACTGCCATTACTGTTAATGGGGAGGAGAGGATTTCATTCATATAAGAAAAGTAATTCTAAACATAATTTTCATTTAATTATTACCTTAGACTTGAAACAAGAATTGACATTTAAAGGACCATCAGATGGAAACCAGGAAATTTTTGATAAAGGTGACCAGGTTCAGGTATGATAAAGTGATATTGAAATTTCTAGTATTTTATTTTAGCAAAATTGCCTTTCATGCTAATTTTGCTAGAAGTTATTTTAAGGATACAGTGTACTTTTAAATGTATTTTTGTCTTATACAGGAGTTGAACTTTTCTTTGGAAGTTATAGGGACAAACATTAAAATTCTAATCCTAGCTATTAACAGAGCAAAGGAATCATGCCAAGATAATGTATTTAAAAATGTATTATCAGCAATGCCAAGATAACTTGGAATGTCAATATTGAGAAATGTGTGTCACTTTAGAAAAATAAACTAACTTCTATCAATGTATAAAAATGTTAATGTAGGCATTAAAATGCCATAATAATAATTCCTTAGAATTAATTATTAAAGTTAATCTAATTTATTTTTGTCCCAAATAACCAATTCTGTCTACCACATACCCCCAAATTAGTTAGAACCTTTCTGTTTCTGAAAAGTTACTACCCAAGTAAAGCAGCCCACAATATATTTGAATAGCTCTAATAGGGGTATTTTTTTATGTCAACCTATAATTTACAGAAAGCTATATTGTGCAGCCAAAATTAATGGTTCTGACTTAGAGTCAAGTTGAAGAAATCAAGACTTACTTCTACATTCTAATTCCCTACATCCAGTATTTTACATTTATCCCCTTTGAAAGATTTCTTGTTAGTACCATTTTATTGCTCTAATCAATTCCATGTCATTTTAAAATTTACTAATAAGCATTCTATCTATCACTTAATCATGGTTACCAGTGTAAAATCTTGAACAGAACTAGCCCTGAGGATAAATCTACCCATTGCCCTCCAGAAGAAATTAGTGTTCTTTAGATCTTCCCAATAAAACTGCTTCTAACCTACCCAAATTTTCTTTAATATAGTCCAAATTTTTCTCCTAATCCACAAGGGTATTTTGAGAAACATTTTCAAATTCTTGGAAGCCAGGCACATGGGTTTTTTGCTATTCTTTGAATTTAGTCTTCTATTCTCCAGAGAAATGACATTTTTTTAAAAAGGGGGAAGTGAAAAGGTAGCTAATATAAATTGTATTAATGAACACATATCAGGCCTTAATTAATTCTCCTTAGGTCCTATTATGGGATATATGCAGGAACTATAACTCATGATGGAATTTCCCAGGAATTGATAACATTCACTGTTGGGGGTTTTTTCCATACCACTTGTTGCAGTCTCACTGGAAACCAAAAGTTTCTTACCACGTGCTTCTAGCTTCCACCAGCCTTTGGACGTCTCCGGCCCGCTCTGGAGACAGGAGCGGGGAATAAGCAAACAGAGAGCCAACATGTAGCAGAGCTGTTCTTTATTGTCTGCTCCCCAAAATGTCTCCCCAAGCCGTTGCTGTTCCCTACTTTTATACAGAATCTTCTTGGACCCTCCCCGATTCCTCCCTTCGTGGGCGGGGCCAGCTCCTTTAGCAATGCCTAGCCGTTTTTCTCCTTATATGGCCAGGCAACTCATAGCTCCATGCATCTATTGACACGTAGCTCTATTAGTCAACCTGGAACCACATCCTGGAGATGACTGACATTAGGGCGGCTCCCTTCCGCACAGGGGGATCAGTTCCAGGCCCATTACAATTCCCCCTTTTTGTTTAATACGAGGGTAGTGGTTCAAAATTCAAGATCTTTCTCTTACGGCTAAACACAGCTCGGAGTGACAAAGGCGAAGACAAAGCACCAAGAATGACAGTATCAAAAATATATGACAAGCAGAGCACCAAGAGTGGTAATATCAAAAGGTAATATCAAAAGATCAAAAATATGTGACAATAAACTCATTGACCAGCGGTCGGTTACAATTCCCCTTTTTTGTTTCAAGCATAGGACGCCTTCATTTCAATCAAAAATTTTTGAATTACAGCAAATACAACTCGGAATAACAAAGGGAGGATACAAAGCATCAATAATAACAGCAGGAGAACAACAGCTCCTATAATTAGCCAATGCATAATATCATTGAAATTAACATTTTTCCACCAATTAATAAAATCATGTTCTTTTCATTCCCAATCATCTTCAAATGTTATAGTAGCATTTTGCATAGCTAACAATATTTTATCTAAAGCAGCAAGTTCAGCAGTAGCATTTGTCATAAAAGTAGCATCTTTCAGAATAATTTCAAGATCATTATACAGAGAAGAATTAAATGGAATAGGAGTTACACAGAAAGTATAATATTTATAGTGACATTGCATTCTTATATATCTCATCAATGCCTGTTGATGTACAGCAATTTGCATTATATCAGATAACTGTGAGATTCTATTTAACATTATCCGATCCAAACTTTCTTGATGCCGCCAAGCAGCATTGTTTTTTATCATAAATTGTTGTAGACTCGCAGCTAAAAAAGCTACCTCCTGTTGTATTTGATATATTTGTATTTCCTCTATCACATTAAGAGCCAAATTAACCACTGATATAGCTGTATCAAAAGAACTGTCTCGTTTCATTCTAGTTAATTTTCTTATCATGTCTATAGACAAAGAAGGATTTTTACCAAAAAATTATATAAGGGTTTGGCACATACATCTGTGCAGGTGCGGGGTACAGGAGGGCTTCACTAGTTGACTCGTTCCGTATCGTCTGTATCTTGACAGTTCTTTATTAATTTTCTATGCCCAGGGAGGGAGCCACTCTTCTCTGGAGCATAACCATCTCTAGGAATGGCTAGTTCGTAGCATCTAGTGTCAAAAATATACAGAGTTCATGGAACGGTCAAGTTCCCATAATTTGGAAGCTGAGGCCTGTTAGATTTGAGTGAGCTTATAATTCTAATATGAAATTTTAAATTTCTTATTCATTTGGCCTTAAGATCACAAAAATAATAAGAGAACTGAGCTAGTGGGGTGAAATTAGAGTAAAGTAATTCCATTTTCCAATACATAAGACAATTACACATACATAATATAACTAGAAAGAGTAATAATAATACTATGGGTATAGCTAAACTATTAAAATAAATGGTACCGCTACCTGATCTAAATAAGAAATCATCCCAATGGTGGTTAGTATCTGATGTTACTAAATGAGAGGCCTCAATAACTTGTCCTGCAGCTATAAGAGTCTGTATTCGATGTTCATTTAATGCGCACTGATTAGACTCTAATAGTTTCTTCATAACTAAAGATCTGTTTAGGATATCCATATATATGAAGTAAAGCAAAGTAATTAGGTAAGACAAAAGGTAACACATGAAATTAACATATAACAGCCCATATCTTAACTTGAAAATACACAATAGTTTCAGTACACCAAAAAAAAAAGTACACATAGCATTTTCAGGTCATTGTTTTTTTCCATGCTTCTGGTAAATTAAACATATAATACCACATTGCAACAATCTCTGAGCATTTTCTTTTTGTATCTAGGTATACATATTTTATAAAGAGCATTTGGTCCACTTAAATAATTTACTAATATTTCCAGTAAAACCCAAACTAGTAATAATACTATCATTAAAAATCTGTAGAAATTGGCCTTGATATTTTAATGTATTTTGGTGGAGTAGGATCGTTGTGGGCAACTATTGAGCATTTACAGCCAAAGCTTGAGAAACATCTTGTTCAGCACTGCGCAGTCTGCTGGCCAAGATCTCAAGGTCTATTGAATTAACTATACCCAAACCAGTTCCAGCACCACCAAATAAAGTGTCATACCAGGTTCTTTTTTTTCTAACACAATTCATCAGAGGAGGAAAAGTTACATTATTGGTACAAGTTTTAGGAACTCTTATGTTTGATGGAGGATGTTTTGTAGGAGGGGGAGGTGTCAATAATAGATATTTTATCTAATAGTGAGGTTTCAATACCGCTATCAGGATTTTACACGCACAGTTCATCAGTTGCTTTTCAATGTTTGTCTCAGCTTGTTCTCTGCATTCAGTTGGGAAGTCCACACCCTCAGAGTCCACTCTCTTTCCTATGTAGCACTGTTGTATCTGGATCTGGATCAGTCCTTTCCAGCTCAGGGTCAGCTTGTCCTCCTTCCATGTCCCAACCAGGACCCTGTCTCCAAGCTAGAGCTCATGCACTGTTGAAACCCTAAGGGAGGAGTCTGAGCAATAAGCCTGTTTAGTTGTAAAGTTTTCTAATGTTACAGTAAAGACATAACATATTTCCTTAAAAAAACAAATCCTTGGTTTCAAATATTGGATACAAGGAAGAATTTTGAATCCCTTTAAATCAGTTTGCTTTCTTCAACCAGAAATAGCTGCAGCTTCCTATTGCTGCTCTACCCCTGCAAAAATACGTCCCGTCTCACAGTCACCTCTACATGACTACCTTTTCCAACAAGTTCCTTCTTTTCCCCACTGATTTTTTCTTGAAATCATTTGCTCCCACTAATAAATCCTTCTTAAATCACCTTTATTCCCATCTCTCTGTTTCTCTCCTCCCAATGCCTACTTGCTCAAACTTTCTCTGACATACTTTAAACACTTCCAAACCAATAATTCTTCTGACTAGATGCTTCATTTAAACTATTAATTGCTTTTGTAAATCAATCTCTCGTGTCCCTTTTCTTTAATTACCCCCTTTTTTTAAACTTTAAACTTCAAGATTCATAACCCATAATGATAACAAATTACCCAATGTTTCAGAAGCAAACCAAATAGTTTTTTTTTCTTTCTTCTGCCTGAGTGCTTCAAGGCCACTAGTAAGAAGCTTCCCAGGCGATATTAAGCAGATAAGATTGTATTGCCGTTACTCCTCTTTAGCAGACTTTGAAAATCTGCTTTTCAGAGAAAACTTCCCCACCAGTTTAAAATAGTCAGGTGTTTTTTTTTTTTTTTTTTTTTTTTTACTTACAAATTGGTACAACAGGTTAAAAAGTTTAAAATCACAAACAATTTTTAAGACCAATACATTTTGAACCATTCTGAAAGAATTACTATTCTGAATGAATTTCAATTTCCAAAATTCAGCCTGTTATTTTTCTAAGCCTGTAACACAGAGGCTGAATTCTTATCTCTTATGAGCTTGCTAACTTTTAACACAGAACAAAAAAATTCAAAGCAGACATACACAGATAGACACAGAGCTCTATTTTTTTCTATCCAGGCTCTGCATGCTTTTAAGTTAAGATCCACTCCATTCTTTTTACAGAGTTTATATAGCTGTGAAGCATAGACTCCTGAATCTGTTGGCTCAATTTGGGCTTTAACTGCTTTCTGCTCCATACCTCATCTAACTGCGTCTAAGCAATTAGGCTGTTTGCTTCTTCTTGATTAAAAATCAAGGAGCGCGTCTTTCTACTTGTCTTTCCTCGTTCCCGCGAGTACACTGTTTGGGTCCCTGTCTGGGTGCCATTTGTTGGGGGTTTTTCCACACCACTTGTTGCAGTCTCACTGGAAACTGAAAGTTTCTTACCACGCGCTTCTAGCTTCCACCAGCCTTTGGACGTCTCCGGCCCCGCTCTGGAGACAGGAGCGGGGAATAAGCAAACAGAGAGCCAACATGTAGCAGAGCTGTTCTTTATTGTCTGCTCCCCAAAATGTCTCCCCAAGCCGTTGCTGTTCCCTACTTTTATACAGAATCTTCTTGGACCCTCCCCGATTCCTCCATTCGTGGGCGGGGCCAGCTCCTTTAGCAATGCCTAGCCGTTTTTCTCCTTATATGGCCAGGCAACTCATAGCTCCACGCATCTATTGACAAGGAGCTCTATTAGTCAACCCGGAACCACATCCTGGAGATGACTGACATTAGGGCGGCTCCCTTCCGCACAGGGGGATCAGTTCCAGGCCCATTACAATTCACTTTTTCTAATCCCATGACAACTCCCTTGTAAACTAATTTCTCAAAGATTTCAGACAAAGACTCTTTAGTCCAATATGCAGATTAGCTGCAGGGTGTTGTGGTACTAAGCATAATCATATAATTTGTCCTCAGAGGGGTGTAATCAGGATGTGTCATGTTTTAGAGTCTCCCAGTAATGCCTTCCTTAACAAAAATTAGAAGAGTCCTAAAGCCCATGTTTCAGATTCTTTTTGCAAGATAGAATCTGCTCTCAAGTCTTTTTATCATGTTCACTTAGTTTTCACAACCCACATAATCAAGGGGCAAGAGAGTATTGAAAAACAAAACAGGTCATGCAACCTTACCTTCTCACAACACTTTTTTAAACCAGAACCTTCAATCCCATATCTTTTCTAGCCAACAAATTTCAATCATTCATTTGAACTGTTATATTTCTGCCCTAGAAACAAGAATTTAAATCACCATTCCAATGTGATTTCCTAAAAATCAAAATTTATTTACCATATAACATCTTCATTAATTGATTATAGAACTTTAATAGTACCGAGTCATCAACAAGTCACTGAATTGAATATCTTCTGTAAATCTGAAGGGGGTGAAGCCAAGATGGCAGAGAGAAGATTCAACTTTCTGTGAACTCTTCTGACCTTCCCTCAAACCAACAGCCTCTAAACTGATTTTGGAGTGAAAGAATCCACAAATACTTGGAGTACAAAATATTCCCAGAATATACTTTGGAAGAATTTCAGAACAAGTCTGTTTCAAACAGGCAGGGGGGCAGTCTGCTGAGCCCAGACAGGGAAACCAGGGGAAAATAGAAGAAAATAGGAAATACCTCCTAGGAAAACAACTGGCCTAGGAATAAGATCTAGAAGGGAAAATATAAGGATTACTGGACTTCCTGAAATCCATGATGAATTAAAGAAAGAACCTAAACATTATCTTACAGGAAATTATAGAGTAAAACTACCCTGATATCTTAGAATCAGAAGGTAAAATAGCCATTGAAACAATTCACCAATCACCTCCTAAAAGAGACCCAAATATTAAAAGCCCCAAGGAATACTGTGGCTAAATTTCAGAACTATTGCACCAAGGAAATGATATTGCAAGAAGCCAAAACAATTTAAATACTGAGAAGCCACAGTTAAGAGTACCCAGGACCTAGCAGTTTTCACTTTAAAGAATCAAAGAGCATGGAATTTGATATTCTGAAAGGCAAAGGAATTTGGGATTACAGCCAATAATAAGCTATACAATGAAAATAAGCATTATCTTTCAGAGAAGAAATTGGACATTTAATTTCTTCATTCAAATTCTGACATTCAAATATAATTTCACCAATTTCTAATGAAAAGATCAGAGATGAACAAAAAATATGATCTCCAAACACAGAACTCTTTGAGAACTGTATTTCTGTTATGGGTATATTTAGAATGTAGGTATAATTTGATTGTACTATGATAATATGCAAGAAGAAAATAGAGATGGAAAAGGGATTGTACTGGAAAAAGAGGGAAAAGGAGATTTTAAAAAGGGAAATTACATCTCATAAAAAAGCAAAGAAGACCTATTATAATGGAGAGAAAGAAGGGAGCAGGATGAACATTTTGTGAATCTTACTCTGATCAAATTTGTGTTAGAGATTATTAGATATATTTTGGTTTACAGAGAAACTTTTCTCATCCTAAAGGGAAGTGAGAAGAAAAAGGGGAAAAGAAAGAGAAAGACTAATAGAAGAGAAAACAAAAGTATTACAGGAAAGGTGTAAAAAGGGGGGGTAAGGGCTCTAAAGGTGGAGGATGCTTGAGGCAAGTACTACTCATAAGCAAAATACTGGAGAGGAGGGAAAGAGGAAAGGAAAGAGAAAAGCTTAACAGGGTAGATAAGATGGTAAGAAAAAACAGAATTAGTCATTTTAACTGCAAATGTGAATGAGATGAACTCTCCCATAAAATGGAAGTGAATAGCAAACTGCAATAAAAGCCAGAATCCTACAATATGTTATTTATAAGAAACACATTTGACTTCCAGCCAAGATGGTGGAAAGGACACACACATCTATTTAAGCTCTATCTTTTCTCTCACAATAATTTATTTCATGACAAACATCGGAATTAGTGCTTGACTGAAAGAAACCCACAAATAACTACCAAAAGGAGATGTCCTCAAAATTCACCAGAAAAGGTCTCTTTTTGCTCCTGGGTGGGTATGGTTAGATCAGGTGCAGACTGAAGGCAGACAGACAGCACAGCAGACAGAGTTAAGGCAGGCAGCTCACACTGATCAGACCAGAAAGGAGTGGCATTTCTGAGGTGAGCTTTATCACATGGTTGGCTTCATTGTCCTGGCAGCAAACCATTAGATCAGCAAAGAAGCTCTAAATACAGGTACTAAAGACTATAACCCCAAAAAGCTAGGTTCTCTTAGGACGTGGCCACACCCACCCAGAGTGACTCAGCATGCTCTCAGAATATTAGAGCACAGACACAGCACAGCCATTGCTGTCCTGCTAGTACCTCACTGCTGCCCCTGCAGTCTCCAGAGGAAGCTCGGTAACACAATCCAGCCCCCCCACCCCCCCAAAAAAAAAGCAGACTGCATTTGTTTTTGGGTTTTTTTGGTTAGTTTTTATTTGATTATTCTTTGACAAAATGCGCAGAAAAAGTAAAACAGACTCTTTAAGTATTGATAGCTTCAATATGGATAGATAGCAGACCTTAAAACCTGAGGAGAGTAAAAACAGAATGTCTCTAGATGAATCCCCAAAGTGGGATATGATCTGGTGTTCAACACACAACACTCTCATATAAGAAATTATAAAAGGCTCTCTCACAAGAGAGCAAGAAGAAAAACGGGAAAAGGAAAGGGAAGCTTGGCAAGAGAGTCTGTATAAGTCATCCCACTCATTTAAAGATAGAGTGGATAAAGAAATGAAATCCATGAAAACCAGAATTAGTGAATTGGAAAAACAAAATAGCTCTCTAAAAAATAAAATTGGAGAAATTAGAAAATTCCATAGATCAAAATAACTCACTTAAAAACTCAAAAAGACAATTAGAAAAAAATATAAAACAGTGAGTTAAGAAAATAATTAATTAAAAATCATAATCAAATGAATGGAAATGAATGACTCAAGGAGACACCAAGAATCAGTCAAATAACCCCCCCCAAAAAAAATAAATAAATAAAAATGAGACAATGGGAAAAAATGTCAAATACCTTCTTAGGAAAACAACAGATCTGGAAAATAGATATATGAGAGATAATCTGAGAGTTATTGGACTTCCTGAAAAATATGATGAAAGATAGAGCCGGGACACTGGAAATAGAGGGTAAAATAGACATTTAAAGAATTCATCAATCACCTACTGAAAGGGAGCATAAAATCAAAACCCCAGGAAATATACTGGCTAAATTGCAGAACTATCAGAAAAAGGAAAAAAAAATACTGCAAGCTGCTAGAAAAAATCAATTCAAATATAGAGGAGCCACAATAAGGATTACTCAGGATCTAGCAATGTCCACATTAAAGGACCAAAGGGCCTAGAATCTGATATTATAAAAGGCTAAGGAACTTGGTATGCAGGCAAAAATAACTTCCAGTCAAAATGAGCATTTTTTTCCAGGAAAAAATAAGTGAATTTCATCTATTCTTGATGAAAAAACAGATCTAAACAAAAAAGTTAGATTTACAAATATAGAACTCAAGAGAAACCTAAAAAAGTAAAAAAGAAGTCTCAGGAACTATATTTCTGCTATAAAATATATATAAAGAAGACATGTATACTTTGTTCTAGAAACTAGAGGCGGAAAGGAAATTGTACCAGGAAAAGGATAAAGTGGGGGTACTACATCTCATGAAGAGGAAAAGGAGGCCTATTATATTTGAGAGAAAGAATGGAGGGGGATGAACATAGTGCATATCTTACTGGCATCAGAATTGGCTTAAAGAGAAAAATAATAAACATATTCAATTTTGGGTGAAACTTCACATCGTTGAAAAGTGGGAGGAGAAAAATGAAAAGGGAAGGAATAAGCTAAGTGAGAGGGAATACAGAAATTGTGAGAAAAAGGGATGAGAAAGGGGGAGGAACTCTAAGGTTGGGAGAGGGATATTAAAAAGGGAGGGCTGTGAGAAGCAAGTGGTGCTACCAAGTTTAATACTGGGGATGGAGGTAAGGAGGAAGGAGAGAAGAAAAGCATAAGCAGGGGTTAACAAGATGTCAAGTAATAGAGAATTGGTCATTTTAACCATAAATGTGAATGGGGTAAATTCCCACATAAAAAGGAAGCGGTCAGCAGACTGGATTAAAAGCCAGATTCCTACAATATGTTATATACAGGAAATAAACTTGAAACAGAGAGATATATACAGAGTATTAGTAAAAGGTTGGAGCAGAACCTACTATGCTTCAAGCGAAGTCCAAAATGCAGGGGTAGCCACCCTGAACTCAGATCATGCAAAAGTAAAAATTGATCTAATTAAAAGACATAAGGAAGGGCACTATATCTTGCTAAAGGTTAGCATAAATAATGAAGCAATATCAGTATTAAAGATAGATGCACCAAATGGTGTAGCATCTAAATTCTTAAAAGAGAAATTAAGAGAGCTGCAAGAAGATATAGACAACAAAAGTATAATAGTGGGATATCTCAACCTTGCACTCTCAGAATTAGATAAATCAAACCACAAAATAAGAAAGAAGACAAAGAGGTAAATAAAACATTAGAAAAACTAGGTATGACCTTTGGAGAAAATTGAATGGTAATAAAAAGGAGTACACTTTCTTCTCAGCAGTTCATGGACCTTATACAAAAATTGACCATATATTAGGACATAAAAACCACAAATTCAAATGCAGTAAGGCAGAAATAGTATGTGCATCCTTTTCAGTTAACTGTGCAATCAAAATTACATTTAATAAAAAGCCAGGGGAAAATAGACTAAAAATAATTGGAAACTAAATAATCTCATAATAAGAATGATTGGGTGAAACAGCAAATCATAGACATAATAATTTCATTTAAGAAAATGACAATAATGAGATGTCATACCAAAATGTGTGGGATGCAGCCAAAGTTGGTATTAAGGGGAAATTTTATATCTCTGGAGGCCTACTTGCATAAAATAAAGAGAAGGTCAATGAATTGGGCTTGCAATTAAAAATGCTAGAACAAATTAAAAAGCCCCCAGTCAAACAATAAACTTGATATTCTAAAAATAAAAGGAGAGATTAATAAAATTCAAAGTAAAAATATTTTTGAATTAATAAAACTAAGAGTTAGTTCTATGATAAAAATCAAATAGATAAACGCTTAGTAAATCTGATTTTAAAAAGGAAAAAGGAAAATCAAATTGTTAGTCTTAATGAAAAAGGAGAACTCGCCACTAATGAAGAGGAAATTAAAGCAATAATTAGGAATTACTTTGCCCAACTTTATGCCAATAAGTTCAATAACTTAAATGAAATGGAAGAATACCTTCAAAAATATAGCTTGCCAGACGTCTGGCCAACATGGCGGTGTGGAGGCAGACACCTGTTTGAGCTCCGCATTTTCTCTCAGGATTTACATCATGACAAGCTTTGGAATTAATGCTTGACCGGAAAAGAAACCCACAAATAACAACAGAAGACATACCTGAAATTCGCCAGAGTGTTTGCTCTGGGTAGGGGATGAAAGGATTGGGCACAGACTGAGGGCAGGAAGCAAGAGGGAGGCAGGCAGCTCACACAGCCCAGACTGGAGGGGGGAGGGGTACATTCTCTTTGCTTTCTGCAAAAAAACTTTTGCCCCAGCGGGGATGTTCCATCTTGGCAGCAGGAGCAGCAGAGAGGGTGTAAACACTGGAGGTGAAGAATAAAACCCTAGAAAGCTAGTGTCTCTCGGGACCGGGCCAAACCAACCCCCACCCAGAGTGACTCAGCGCTTTCTTAGAGCCTCAGAGCACAGACACAGCAGAGCCATCACTGTCTTGTTAGTGCCTTGCTGCTATCTCTCTCAGTCTGCAGAGGAAGCCCGTTTGAACCATCCAGCCCCACCATACCCCAAAACAGACCAATTGCTTCTCTTGCCAATTTGTTTTCTTCAATTCCCACTCTGAAAAAATGAATAAAAATTTTAAAAGGGTTCTAACCATTGGCAGCTTCTGTATGGAGAGAGAGAGCAGACTTCAAACACTGAGGAGACAAAAGCAGATTGTCTCCAGAGGAATCCCCTAAGGGGGGATATGAGCTGCTGCTCAATACATAAGACTCTCATAGAAGAAATCAAAAAGGCTCTCCCAAGAGAGCTAGAAGAGAAATGGGAAAAGGAAAGGGAAGCTTGGCAAGAGATTCTGGAGAAGTCATCCAGAGTGGATAAAGAGATCAAATCATTGAGAAAATTAGTGAGTTGGAAAAAGAAAACAGCTCTCTAAAAAATAAAATTAATGAAATGGAAAAAAAATTCCATAGAAAATAAAAACTCAATTGGACAATTACAAAAAGATATTAAAAAAGTGAGTGAAAAAAATACATAATTGAAAATTAAACTTGATAAAGGTTCTGACAAAGGTCTCATTTCCAAATTATATAGAGAACTGACCCTAATTTAGAAGAAACCAAACCATTCTCCAATTGATAAAGGGTCAAAGGATATGAACAGACAATTCTCAGATGATGAAATTGAAACTATATCCACTCATATGAAAGAGTGTTCCAAATCACTACTGAGCAGAGAAATGCAAATTAAGACAACTCTGAGATACCACTACACACTAAAGTTATCAAATTGTACATACCCTTTGACCCAGCATTGCTGCTATTGGGATTATATCCCAAAGAAATACTAAAGAGTGAAAAGGGACCTGTATGTGCCAAAATGTTTGTGGCAGCTCTTTTTGTTGTAGCTAGAAACGGGAAGTTGAATGGATGCCCATCAATTGGAGAATGGTTGGGTAAATTATGGTATAAGAAGGTTATGGAATATTATTGCTCTGTAAGAAATGACCAGCAGGAGGCATATAGAGAGGCTTGGAGAGACTTACATCAACTGATGCTGATTGAAATGAACATAACCAGAAGATCGCTGTACACTTCAATGCTGTATGAAGATGTATTCTGATGGAAGTGAATATCTTCAACATAAAGAAGATCCAACTCACTTCCAGTTAATCAATGATGGATAGAAATAACTACACCCAGAGAAGGAACACTGGGAAGTGAATTTAAATTGTTAGCACTACTGTCTATCTACCCAGGTTACTTATATCTTCAGAATCTAATACTTAATGTGCAACAAGAAAATGGTATTTACACACATATATTGTATCTAGGTTATGTCGTAACACATGTAAAATGTATGGGATTGCCTGTAATTGGGGGGAGGGAGTGGAGGGAGGGGGGATAATTTGGAAAAAATGAATACAAGGGATAATATTATAAAAAAAATTTACTCATGCATATATACTGTGGGGAAAAAATTCTAAATAAAAAAAAGAAAATTAGACTTGAACAAGTAGAAATAAATGACTAAAGGAGAAACCAAGAAGAAGTCAAGGAAAACCAGAGAAAGGAAACAATTGAAAAGAATGTCAAGTACCTTATTGGAAAGACAACAGACCTGGAAAACAGATCCAGGAGAGACAATTTGAGAATAATGTGACTCCCTGAAAAATGTGAGGAAAAAAAGAGCCTGGAAACTATTTTCCAGGAAATTATCAAAGGGTACTACCCAGACATTTTGGAAACAGAGGGCAAAAGAGACATGGAAAAAAATCATTCATCACCTACTGAAAGGGACCCCAAAATCAAAACACCAAGAAATATAGTCGCCAAGTTCAAGAATCATCAGATGAAGGAAAAAATATTGGAAGCTGCTCGAAAAAAGCAATTCAGATATGGAGGAGCCACGCAATAAGAATAACCCAGGATCTAGCAGGGTCCACATTAAAAGAACAAAGAGCCTGGAATGTGATATTCCAAAAGGCTTAAGGAACTTGGTATGCAGCCAAGAATAAATTATCCAGCAAAAATGAGCATCGTTTTCCAGGGAAGAAGATGGATATTTAACGAAATAAATGAATTCCATTTATTCTTGATGAAAAAACCAGATCTATATGAAAAGTTTGAACTTCAAATACAGAACTCGAAGAGATTTCTAAAAAGGTAAAAAGAAATCTTGAAAACTATATTTATGCCATAAAGATATGTAAAGAACACATGTATAATTTTTCCTAGAAACTAGAGATGGAAAGGAAATTATATCAAAAAAAAGAATAAATTGGTGGTACTACATCTCATGAAGAGGCAAAGGTAACCTATTATATCTGAGAGAAAGAAAGGAGGGGATGAACATAGTGTGTATCAATAGACATACTTGATTTATGGTGAAACTTCTTCCACTTCATTGAAAAGTGAGAGGGAAGAAGTAATCTAAGGGGAAGAGAATACAGAAATTGTGAGAAAAAGGGGTAAAATAGGGGGAGGAACTTTAAGGTGGGAGAGGGATAGTAAAAATGGAGAGCTGTGAAAAGCAAGTGGTGTTCAGAATACTGGGTAGGGGTATAAGAGGGAAGGGGTTTAACAGGATGGCAAGCAATATAGAATTAGTGATTCTAACCATAAATGTGAATGGGGTAAGCTCCCTCAAAAAGAGGAAGCAGTTAGCAGACTGGATTAAAAGCCAGAATCCTACTATATGTTCGTTACAGGAAACACACCTAAAACAGGGTGATAAAGTCAAAAGTAAAAGGGTGGAGCAGAATCGACAATGCTTCAGATAAAGCCACAAAAGCAGGGGTAGCCATCCTCATCTCAGATCAAGCAAAAACAAAAATTGATCTAATTAAAAGAGTAACATAGATAATGAAGCTGTATCAATATTAAACATAAACACACCAAGTGGTGCAGCATCTAAATACTTAGGGAAATTAAGAGAGCTGCAAAAAGAAATAAACAGCAAAACTATAATAGTGGGAGATATCAACCTTACACTCTCAGAATTAGATAACTCAAAACACAAACTAAATAAGAAGTCAAAGAGGTAAATACAATACTAGAAAAGTTTGAGATGATAGATTTTTGGCGAAAGCTAAAGGGAGACAGAAAGGAGTACACTTTCTTCTCCGCAGTTCATAGAACCTATACAAAAATTGATCAAATACTAAGACATAAAAATCTGAAAATTCAAAGGCAGTAAGGCAGACATACTAAATGCATCCTTTCCAGACCACAATGCAATAAAAATTACATTTAACAAAAAGCCAGGGCAAAATAGACCAAAAAATAATTGGAAACTATATAATCCTATACTAAAGATTAATTTGTTAAAACAGCAAATCATATGGAAAATAGACTTCCTGCTAAGATGGCGGTGTGGAGACAGACAGCTGCTTGAACTCTGCGTTTTCTCTCAGAATTTTCTTTATGACAAGCCTCAGACTTAATGCTTGACCCAGAAAGAAATCCACAAATAATCACCAAGAGAAGACATCCTTGAAAGTCGCCAGAAAATGTCTGTGTTTGCTTGGGGGAGGGTCAATCAGCCTGGGTGCAGAGTGAGGGCAGGCAAGCCAGAGCGAGACAGGCAGCTCACATAGCTCAGACCTGAGGGGGAGGGGTACGATCTCTGTCGTTTTCTACATCTCATGAAGAGGCAAAGGTAACCTATTATATCTGAGAGAAAGAAAGGAGGGAGATAAACATAGGGTGTATCAATGGACATATTCGATTTATGGTGAAACTTCTTCCACTTCATTGAAAAGTGAAAGGGAAGGAGTAAGCTAAGGGGAAGGGAATACAGAAAATATGAGGAAAAGGGGTAAAATAAGGGAAGGAACTTTAAGGTGGGGGAGAGATCCTAAAAAGGGAGGGCTGTGAAAAGCAAGTGGTGTTCACCAGTTTAATACTGGTAGGGGGGTAAGAGGGAAGGAAAGGGGAAAAGCATAAGCACGGTTAATAGGATAGCAAGCAATATAGAATTAGTCCTTCTAACCATAAATGTGAATGGGACAAACTGCCTCATAAAGAGGAAGCAGTTAGCAGACTGGATTAAAAGTCAGAATCCTACTATATGTTGTTTACAGGAAACACACCTGAAACAGGGTGATACATTCAAACTAAAAGTAAAAGGGTGGAGTAGAATCTATTATGCTTCAGGCAAAACCAAAAAAGCAGGAGTAGCCATCCTCATCTCAGATCAAGCAAAAACAAAAATTGATCTAATTAAAAGAGATAAGGAAGGGCATTATATCCTGCTAAAGGGCAGCATCAATAATGAAGCAGTATCAATATTAAATATATATGCACCAAGTGGTGCAGCATCTAAATTCTTAAAAGAGAAATTAAGAGAGCTGCAAGAGGAAATAGATAGCAAAACTATAATAATGGGAGATCTCAACCTTGCACTCTCAGAATTAGATAAATCAAATGACTAAATAAGAAAGAAGTCAAAGAGGTAAAAAGAATACTAGAAAAGTTTGATATGATAGATCTCTGTTGAAAGCTAAATGGAGGCAGAAATGAGTATATTTTCTTCTCAGCAGTTCATGGAACCTATACAAAAATTGATCATATACTAGGGCATAAAAACCTCAAAATCAAATGCAGTAAGGCAGAAATAGTAAATGCATCCTTTTCAGACCACAATGCAATCAAAATTACATTTAATAAAAATCCAGGGGAAAAGTAGACCAAAAAATAATTGGAAACTAAATAATCTTATACTAAAGAATGATTGGGTAAAACAGCAAATCATAGACATAATAACTTCACCCAAGAAAATGACAATAATGAGACTTCATACCAAAAAGTTTGGGATACAGCCAAAGCAGTAATAAGGGGAAGTTTTATGTCTCTACAGGCCTACTTGCATAAAATAAAGAGAGGGCCAACGAATTGGGCTTAAAACTAAAATTGCTAGAAAAGGAACAAATTAAAAAAAACCCAAACAAACACAAAACTTGATATTCAAAAAAAATGTGAGATTAATAAAATTAAAAGTAAAAAATCTATTGAATTAATTAGTAAAACTAAGAGTTGGTTCTATGAAAAAACCAACAAAATAGACAAACCCTTAGTAAACCTGATTAAAAAAAGGAAAGAGAAAAAGCAAATTGTTAGTCTTGAAAATGAAAAGGTTGAACTTACCACAAATGAAGAGGAAATTAGAACAATAGTTAGGAGCTACTTTGCTCAACTTTATGCCGATAAATTCGATAACTTAAATGAAATGGAAGAATACCTTCAAAAATATAGCTTGCCCAGATTAACAGAGGAAGAAGTAAATAGTCTAAATAGTCCCATCTCAGAAAAAGAAATAGACCAAGCCATTAACCAACTTCCTAAGAAAAAGTCTCCAGAACCAGATGGAAATCCATCTGAAATTTAACATGTGAATTCTACCAAACATTTAAAGAACAACTAACTCCAATGCTATGTAAATTATTTACAAAAATAGGGATTGAAGGAGTCCTACCAAATTACTTCTATGACACAGACATGGTACTGATACCTAACCAGGTAGATCGAAAACTGAGAGAGAAAACTATAGACCAATTTCCTTAATGAATATAGATGCTAAAATCTTAAATAAGATATTAGCAAATAGACTTCAGAAAATCATCCCCAGAATAATACACTATGACCAATGGGATTTATACCAGGAATGCAGGGCTGGTATAATATTAGGAAAACTATTAGTATAATTGACCATATTAATAATCAAATTAATAAAAACCATATGATCATCTCAATAGATGCAGAAAAAGTATTTGATAAAATCCAACTCCAAGATGGCAGAGAAGAAACACACAACTCTGTGAACGTCCTTACTCCCTCACAACCAATTAGATAAATCAGCCTCAGAAATAGCGCTGGACTGATAGATACACAAGGACTGGAAGCACGACTTACCAGGTGAAGAGAATCTGGAGTTTCAACAGAAAAGGTCAGTTCCCAGGGGAGGAAGAAGAGAGGCCAGCACAGATGGCTGGGTGCTAGCATACTGCACCGATTGCACTGGGAAGGGCTCTGGGATCAGAGAAGCCACTGAGATAAAGGAATCTGGCACAGGCTGTTAGCTCTTCTCTGCTTATAATATAGCAGTTCAGAAGGGAAATCTAAACACTTTAAAAATTCAGATAGATTAGATTTTCCCCGGATCCTGGGGGTGACTCAGCAGATCTCGGCACCAGGGGGTGTGGCCTCAGCCCCCACCTAAGACTAGTTAAGAGACTGACAAGTGGGAGGATAGGAGGATACGGCCCAAGGCAACACACACTGCCTAGCTTAGCTGGAGGGGGTGGAACTCAGGTGTGGAACTCAGCCATGGAAGTCCCAGAGAAGTGGAAACTTTGAACTAAGGGCCACAGTTTCTGGCACATACTTCCAGTTTGAGAGCAGGGGCTTTTCACGTCACCTGCTGCAGACATCCACGCCCCACCAGGAAGCATAGGCTGGGCTTTGTGCCTTCTTTACTTCAATCTCAAAAGTCAGGGAAGTAGAACACAGGGCCCTCAGGGCACAGCAGTGCTAGTCACCTCTGAGGCACTTCCAGGGAGGGGGTGGGGAACTCTCTCCCAGAGCTCTATCTTAGCTCAGGCCCAAGAGCCGCTGCATCCATCCGGTCTGGGAGGAAGCTGGTAAAGAAGTAAATAAATAATTTCCTACCCCAGGGACAGACCCCAAAAGATTTTTTAAATATGAACAAAAAAGCCAGAAAAACTATAGATTCCTTCTACACAGAGAAAGAGCGGGTATCCAACCCCGAGGAAGTTAATAGCAAAGATTGAGCAGATAACAACCTAAAGGGGAATGATTCCTGCCCCCCATCATATAACTCTCTCCTAGAAGAGACTATTAAAAAGTTAAGAGAGTTTGAAGAAAAATGGGGAAAGGAAAGGGAAGCTATGATAGAGAACAACAACGTCCTGAAATTGGAGTTGGAAAAAATAAAGAATTCACAGGAGATGCAGGGAAACAAAATTTGTGAATTTGAAAAGCTTAAAAAATCACAGGAAAGTAGGATTTCTGAATTGGAAAAGATAAAAAAATCTCAAGAAAATAGAATTTCTGAATTGGAAAAAGAAAATAATTCTCAAAAAAAAATTAGGGAAATGGAAAAAAAATTCAATAGAGCAAAATAATTCATTTAAAAACGAAATTGGGCATTTACAAAAAGAACTAAAAACTGTGAAAGAAGAAAATAACTCCTTAAAAGTCAGGATGGAACAAATATTAATGAATGATTCACAGAGAACCCAAGAATCAGTCAAACAAAACAAAACAAAAAAAAAATGAGAAGCTGGAGAACAATGTCAAATACTTACTGGGAAAATCTATAGACCTGGAAAATAGATCTAGGAGAGATAATCTGCGGATCATTGGACTTCCCGAAAACTATGACGAAAAAAAGAACCTAGATTCTATTTTACAGGAAATTATCAAAGAGAACTGTCCAGAGATAATAGAAACAGAAGGGAAAGTAGATGTGGAAAGAATTCATCGAACTCCTTATGAAATAGACCCTAAAAAAAGAACACCACGGAATATAGTGGCTAAGCTGCAGAATTACCACACAAAGGAGAAAATCCTGCAAGCAGCTAGAAAAAAACAATTTAAATACCAAGGTGCCACAATAAGGGTCACTCAAGATCTGGCTGCCTCCACATTAAAGGACAGAAGGGCCTGGAACCTGATATTCCGTAAGGCAAAATATCAAGGACTGCAACCAAGAATGAACTACCCAGCTAAGTTTAGCATCTTTTTCCATAGAAGAAGATGGTCATTCAATGAAATAGAGGAATTTTATATGTTTCTAAGAAAAAAACCAGACTGAAACAAAAAATTTGATCTACATCCACAGGACTGAAGAGACACAGAAAAAGGTACACAGAACCCTTGAGAACTGTAACTCTGTTGTGGGTATATAAAAAGTACTCAAGGATAATTTGATTTTACTAATAAAAAAGAAAAAAAGGGGGGTGTAGTAAAGGGAAGGAGGTCGTTTCAGAAAAAGGGGAAGGAAAGATAAAAAGAGGGAAACTATATCCCAGGAAGAGGCATAGAAAATACACCATATCTGAGGGAATTTAGTAAGGGGGAGAATCATTGTGTGAATCTTACTCTCATCAGGAGAGGCTCAAAGAGTAAATAATTAACATATTTGTTTTTCAGAGAATTTTCTCTCACCTCATTAAAAGGGGGGAGAGAAAAAGGGAAAAGGAAAAGGAGAATAAGTGAAAGGACTTGGAGGGAGGGGGGAGGGATACTAAAAAAAAGGGAGGGTTGTGCGTCACAAGTCGGTTCTATAAATTAAATATTGGGGAGGGGGATCAGGGGGGTCAAGGGAAAAAGCATAATCTGGGGATAATATGATGGTAGGAAATACAGAATTAGTAATTTTAACTGTAAATGTGAATGGGATGAACCATCCTATAAAACGGAGACGGATAGCAGATTGGATCAAAAATCAGAACCCTACAATATGTTGTCTGCAGGAAACACACTTAAAGCAGGGAGATACATACAGAGTAAAGGTAAAAGATTGGAGCAGAATCTATTATGCTTCAGGTAAAGCCAAAAAAGCAGGGGTAGCTATCCTTATCTCAGATCAAGCAAAAGCAGAAGTTGATCTAATTAAAAGAGATAAGGAAGGAAACTATATACTGCTGAAAGGTAGTTCTGGGACTTCCTGGAGCTGAGTTCCATACCCTTCAGCTGAGCTAGGCAGTGTGTGTTGTCTTGGGGCTTATCTGCCCTTGTCAATCTTTTAACTAGTCTTATGTGGGAGCTGAGGCCACACACCCTGGTGCCGAGATCTGCTGAGTCACCTCCAGGATCCAGGGATAATCTAATCTATCTGAATTTTTAAAGTGTTTAGATTTCCCTTCTGAACTGCTATATTATAAGCAGAGAAGAGCTAACAGCCTGTGCCAGATTCCTTTATCTCAGTGGCTTCTCTGATCCCAGAGCCCTTCCCAGCGCAATCGGCGCAGTATGCTAGCACCCAGCCGTCTGTGCTGGCGTCTCAACATCTAACTTTCTAAAGGAAAAGTTAAGAGAGTTGCAAGAAGAAATAGACAGTAAAACTATAATAGTGGGAGATCTCAACCTTGCACTCTCAGATTTAGACAAATCAAACCACAAAACAAGAAAGAAATTAAAAAAGTAAATAGAACATTAGAAAAACTAGGTATGATAGACCTTTGGAGAAAACTGAATGGAAATAGAAAGGAATATCCTTTCTTCTCAGCAGTTCATGGATCCTATACAAAAATTGATTTTGTATTAGGACATAAAGATCTCAAAATTAAATCTAGGAAGGCAGAAATAATAAATGCCTTCTTCTCAGACCACAATGCAATAAAAGCTACATTCAGTAAAAAGTTAGGGATAAATAGACCAAAAAGTAATTGGAAACTGAATAATCTCATCTTAAAGAATGACTGGGTGAAAGAGCAAATTATAGAAACAATTAATAATTTCACCCAAGATAATGACAATGATGAGACATCATACCAAAATCAGTGGGATGCAGCTGAAGCAGTACTAAGGGAAAATTGTATATCTTTAGAGGCTAATTTGAAGAAAATAGAGAAAAAGATTGGGCTTGCAACTTAAAAGGCTAGAAAAGGACCAAATTAAAAACCCCCAACCAAATATTAAACTTGAAATACAAAAATTAAAAGGAGAAATCAATAATATTGAAAGTAAAAAAACTATTGAATTAATAAATAATACCAAGAGTTGGTTTTATGAAAAAGCCAATAAAATAGATAAACATTTGGTAAATCTGATCAGAAAAAAGAAATTTGATAACTTAAGTGAAATGGATGACTTCCTCCAAAAATATAGGCTTCTTGGATTAATAGAGGAGGAAATAAATTGCTTAAATAGTCCCATTTCAGAAAAAGAAATAGAACAAGCTATTAATCAACTCCCCAGGAAAAAATCCCCAGGGCCAGATGGATTCACATGTGAATTCTACCAAACATTTAAAGAACAATTAGTCCCAATGTTATATAAATTATTTGAAAAAATAGGGGACGAAGGAGTCCTAACAAACTCCTTTTATGACACAGACATGGTACTGATACCTAAACCAGGTAGAGCGAAAACTGAGAAAGAAAATTATAGACCAATTTCCTTAATGAATATTGATGCTAAAATCTTAAATAAGATATTAGCAAAAAAACTTCAGAAAATCATCTCCAGGATAATACACTATGATCAAGTAGGATTTATTCCAGCAATGCAGGGCTGGTTTAATATTAGGAAAACTATTAATATAATTGACCATATTAATAATCAAATTAATAAGAACCATATGATCATCTCAATAGATGAAGAAAAAGCATTTGACAAAATCCAACATCCATTCCTACTCTTGAGAGTATAGGAATAAATGGACTATTCCTTAGAATAATCAGGAGCATATATTTAAGACCGTCAGTAAGCATAATATACAATAGAAATAAACTACAACCTTTCCCAGTAAGATCAGGAGTGAAACAAGATTGCCCACTATCACCATTACTATTCAATATAGTACTAGAAACGCTAGCCTCGGCAATAAGAGCCGAGAAAGAGATTTTCAAGGAATTAGAGTAGGAAATGAGGAAATTAAACTATCACTTTTTGCAGATGACATGATGGTATACTTAGAGAACCCCAAAGACTCTGCTAAAAAGCTACTAGAAATAATTCAAAATTTCAGCAAAGTGGCAGGATACGAAATAAATCCACATAAATTCTCAGCATTTTTATATATCACTAACAAAATGCAACAGCAAGAGATACAAAGAGAAATTCCATTCCAAACAAATGTTGAGAGCATAAAGTATTTGGGAATCCATCTACCAAAGAAAAGTCAGGAATTATATGAGAAAAATTACAAAACCCTTGCCACAAAAATAAAGTCAGATTTAAATAATTGGAAAGACATTCAGTGCTCTTGCATAGGCCGAGCGAATATAATAACGATGACAATACTCCCCAAACTAATCTATTTATTTAGTGCTATACCAATCAGACTCCCAAGAAACTATTTAAATGACCTAGAAAAAATAACAACAAATTTCATATGGAAGAATAAAAGGTCGAGAATTGCAAGGGATCTAATGAAAAAAACAAAAACTCAGAGGAAGGTGGTCTAAGTGTACCTGATCTAAAGCTATATTATATAGCAGCAGTCACCAAAACCATTTGGTATTGGCTAAGAAATAGACCTGTAGATCAGTGGAACAGATTAGATACAAAGGACAAAAAAATGTACATCTATAGCAATCTAATCTTTGACAAACCCAAAGATACCAACATTAGGGATAAAAATTCATTATTTGGAAAAAACTGTTGGGAAAACTGGAAATTAATATGGCAGAAATTAGATATGGATCCACACTTAACACCATATACCAAGATAAGATCAAAATGGGTCCATGATTTAGCCATAAAGAGGGAGATAATAAATAGATTAAAGGAACAGAGGATAGTCTACCTCTCAGACCTGTGAAGGAGGAAGGAATTTATGACCAGAGGAGAACTAGAGATCATTATTGATCACAAAATAGAAGATTTTGATTACATCAAACTAAAAAGTTTCTGTACAAATAATACTAATGCAAACAAAATTAGAAGGGAAGTAACAAATTGGGAAAATATTTTTAAAAGCAAAGGTTCTGACAAAGGTCTCATTTCCAAAATATATAGAGAACTGACCCTAATTTATAAGAAACCAAACCATTCTCCAATTGATAAATGGTCAAAGGATATGAACAGACAATTCTCAGATGAAGAAATTGAAACTATATCCACTCACATGAAAGAGTATTCCAAATAACTACTGATTAGAGAAATGCAAATTAAGACAACTCTGAGTTACCACTACACACCTGTCAGATTGGCTAAGATGACAGGAACAAATAATGATGAATGTTGGAGAGGATGTGGGAAAACTGGGACACTAATACATTACTTGTGGAGTTGTGAAACAATCCAGCCATTCTGGAGAGCAATTTGCTCAAAAAGCTATCAAACTGTGCATACCCTTTGACCCAGCAGTGCTACAACCGGGCTTATATCCCAAAGAAATACTAAAGAGCGGGAAGAGACATATATGTGCCAAAATGTTTGTGGCAGTTCTCTTTGTTGTAGCTAGAAACTGGAAGATGAATGGATGTCCATTAGTTGGAGAATGGTTGGGTAAATTATGGTATATGAAGGTTATGGAATATTATTGCTATGTAAGAAATGACCAGCAGGAGGAATACAGAGAGGCCTGGAGAGACTTACATCAACTGATGCTGAGTGAAATAAGCAGAACCAGAAGATCACTGTACACTTCAACAACAATAATGTATGAGGATGTATTCTGATGGAAGTGGAAATCTTCAACATAAAAAAGAGCCAACTCACTTCTAGTTGATCAATGATGGACAGAGGTAGCTACACCCAGAGAAGAAACACTGGGAAATGAATGTAAATTGTTAGCACTAATATCTGTCTGCCCAGGTTACATGTACCTTCGGAATCTAATGCTTATTGTGCAACAAGAAAATGGTATTTACACACATGTTCTGTATCTAGGTTATATTGTAACACAAGTAAAATGTATGGGATTACCTGTCATCGGGGGGAGGGAGTAGAGGGAGGGGGTGATAATTTGGAAAAATGAATACAAGGGATAATATTATAAAAATATATAATAAAATTATTTAAAAAAATAAAAACACTTGAGAGTATAGGAATAAATGGACTATTCCTTAAAATAATAAGGAGCATATATTTAAAACCTTCAGTAAACATCATTTGTTATGACGATCAACTATCACCTTTCCCTGGATCAGGAGTGAAAAAAGGTTACCCACTATCACTATTACTTTTCAATATAGTATTGAAACTCTAGCCTCAGCAATAAGAGTTGAGAAAGAGATTCAAGGAATTAGAGTAGGAAATGAGGAAATCAATTTACCACTTTTAGCAGATGACATGATTGTATACTTAGAGAACCCCAAAGACTCTGCTAAAAAGCTATTAGAAATAATTCAGAATTTTAATAAAGTTGCAGGATACAAAATAAATCCATATAAATCCTCAGCATTTTTATACATTACCAACACAGTCCAACAGCAAGAGATACTTAGAGAAATTTCATTCAAAATAACGGTCGATAGTATAAAATATTTGGGAATATATCTACCACAGGAGAGTCAGGAATGATATGAGCAAAATTACAAAACACTTGCCACAAAAATAAAGTCAGATTGAAATAATTGGAAAGACATTCAGTGCTCTTGGATAGGCCAAGCGAATATAATAAAGATGACATACTCCCCAAACTAATCTATTTATTTAGTGCTATACCAATCAGACTTCCAAGAAACTATTTTAATGACCTAGAAAAAATAACCGAATTCATATGGAACAACAAAAGGTCGAGAATTTCAAGGGAAGTAATAAAAAAAAAAAATAAGTGAAGGTAGACTAGCTGTACCTGATCTAGAACTGTATTATAAAGCAACACTCACCAAAACCATTTGGCATTGGCTAAGAAATAGACTAGTTCATCAGTGGCATAGGTTATGTTCACAGGGCAAGATAGTGAATAAAAATAGCAATCTAGTGTTTGACAAACCCAAAGATCCCAAATTTTGGGATAAGAATTCATCATTTGACAAAAACTGCTGGGAAAACTGGAAATTAGTATGGCAGAAACTAGACATGGACCCACATTTAACACCACATACTAAGATTAGATCAAAATGGGTCCAAGATTTAGGCATAAAGAATGAAATCATAAATAAATTGGAGGAACATGGGATGGTTTACCTCTCAGACTTGTGGAGGAGGAAGGAGTTTGTTTCCAAGGGAGAACTAGAGATCATTATTGATCACAAAATAGAAAGTTTTGATTACACCAAATTAAAAAGTTTCTGCACAAACAAAACTAATGCAAAGAAGATTAGAAGGGAAGTAACAAATTGGGGAAAGAATTTTACAGTTAAAGGTTCTGATAAAAGCCTCATCTCCAAAATATACAGAGAATTGACTTTAATTTATAAGAAATGAAGCCATTCTCCAATTGATAAATGGTCAAAGGTTATGAACAGACAATTCTCAGATGATGACATTGAAACTATTTCCACTCATATGAGAGAGTGTTCCAAATCACTACTGATCAGAGAAATGCAAATTAAGACAACTCTGAGGTACCACTACACACCTGTCAGATTGGCTAAGATGACAGGAACAAATAATGATGAATGTTGGAGGGGCTGTGGGAAAACTGGGACACTGATGCATTGTTGGTGGAGTTGTGAAATAATCCAACCATTCTGGAGAGCAATCTGCAATTATGCCCAAAAAGTTATCAAACTGTGCATACCCTTTGACCCAGCCATACTACTACTGGGCTTATATTCCAAGGAAATACTAAAGAAGGGAAAGGGACCTGTGTGTGCCAAAATGTTTGTGGCAGCCCTTTTCATAGTGGCTAGATGCTGGAAGATGAATGGATGTCCAGCAATTGGAGAATGGTTGGGTAAATTATTGGGTAAATTATGGTATATGAATGTTGTGGAATATTATTCTTCTGTAAGAAATGACCAGCAGGAGAAATACAGAGAGGTTTGGAAAGACTTATATCAACTGATGCTAAGTGAAACGCGCAGAACCAGAAGATCATTATACACTTCAACAATGATACTGTACGAGGATGTATACTGATAGAAGTGGATATCTTCACCATAGAGAAGAGCTAATCCAATTCCAATTGATCAATGTTGTATAGAATCAGCTACATCCAGAAAAGGAACACTGGGAAATGAGTGTAATCTTTTATTCTTACCTTCTATATCCAATTCTTCCTGTGCAACAATAAATTCGGTTCTACACTCATATATTGTATCTAGTATATATTGTAATATATTTAACATGTATAAGACTGCCTGCCATCTGCAGAAGGGGGTTAGGGGAGGAAGGGAAAAAATCTGAACAGAAGTAAGTGCAAGGGATAATGTTGTAAAAAATTACCCATGCATATGTACTGTCAAAAAAAAAAGTTATAATTACAAAATAAAATAAAAAACAAACAAAAAAAAGTGGAAAATATTTAACAAAATAAATAAATCCAAAAAACCCCCAGCACATCATAGACATCATTTATAACTTCATTCAAGAAAATGAGAATAATGAGACATCATACCAAAATGTGTGGGGTAGAGCCAAAGCAGTAATAAGGGAAAGTTTTATATCTCTACAGGATTACTTGCATAAAACAGAGAAAGAGGTCAACGAATTGGGCTTACAACTAAAAATGCTAGAAAAGGAACAAATTAAAAACCCCCAGACAAACACAAAATTTGAAATTCAAAAAATAAAAGGTGCGATTAATAAAATTGAAAGTAAAAAAATGGTTGAATTAATAAAACTTAATTTATAAAATTAATACAACTTAATAAAATATAATAAAAAAAAAACTCGTGTTGGTTCTATGAAAAAAAACAACAAAATAGACAAACCCTTAGTAAATCTGATTAAAAAAAGGAAAGAGGAAAAGCAAATTCTTAGTCTTAAAAATGAAAAGGAAGAACTCACCACTAATGAAGAGGAAAGTAGAACAATAATTAGGAGCTATTTTGCTCAACTTTATGCCAATAAATTCAATAACATAAATGAAAGGGAAGAATGCCTTCAAAAATATAGCTTGTTCAGATTAACAGAGGAAGTCCCATTTCAGGAAAAGAAATAGAACAAGCTATTAATGAACTCCCTAAGAAAAAATCCCCAGGACCAAATGGATTTACATGTGAATTCTACCAAACATTTAAAGAACAACTACCTCTGATGCTATATAAACTATTTGAAAAAATAGGGATTGAAGGAGTCCTACCAAATTACTTTTATGACACAGACATGGTACTGATTCCTAAACCTAGGCTGAAAACAGAGAAAGAAAATTAAAGACCAATCTCCCTAATTATTATTGATGATAAAATCTTTTTTTCCAATTTTTTTTAAATTTTAAAATTATAACATTTTTGACAGTACATATGCATAGGTAATTTTTTTTTTTACAATATGCCTTGTACTCCCCTTCTGTTCTGAATTTTTCCCCTCCTTCCCTCCAACCCCCTAGATGGCAGGCATTCCCATACATATTAAATATTTTATCTGTATTCCTCCTGTTGGTATTTCTTACAGAACAATTATTTGGCACAGGTCCCTTTCCCTTCTTTAGTATTTCCTTGGGATATAAGCCCAGTAACAGCACTGCTGGATCAAAGGGTATGCACAGTTTGATAATTTTTGGGACATTATTCCAGATTGCTCTCCAGAATAATTGGATTCTTTCACAACTGCACCTACAATGCATCAGTGACCCCGTTTTCCCACATTCCCTCCAACATTCATCATTATTTGTTCCTGTCATCTTAGCCAATCTGATAGGTGTGTAGGGGTATCTCAGAGTTGTCTTAATTACATTTCTCTGATCAATAGTTATTTGGAACACTCTTTTATATGAGTGGAAATAGTTTTAATTTCATCCTCTGAAAATTGTCTGTTCATATCCTTTGACCATTTATCAATTGGAGAATGGCTTGATTTCTTATAAGTTAAAGTCAATTCTATGTATATTTTGGAGATGAGGCCTTTATCAGAACCTTTAACTGTAAAAACGTTTTCCCAATTTGTTACTTCCCTTCTACTCTTGTTTGCATTAGTTTTGTTTGTGCATAAACTTTTTAATTTGATGTAATCAAAATTTTCTGTTTTGTGATCAATAATGATCTCTAGTTCTCCTTTGGAAACAAATTCCTTCCTCCTCCACAAGTCTGAAAGGTAAACTATCCTATGTTCTCTAATTTATTTATGCTCTCGTTCTTTATGCCTAAATCTTGTACCCATTTTGATCTTATCTTAGAATGTGGTGTTAAATGTGCGTCCATGCCGAGTTTCTGCCATACTAAATTCCAGTTTTCCCAGCAGTTTTTGTCAAATAATGAATTCTTATCCCAAAATTTGGGATCTTTGGGTTTGTCAAACATTAGATTGCTATTTTTATTCACTATCTTGCACTGTGAACCTAACCTATTCCACTGATCAACTAGTCTATTTCTTATCCAATACCACATGGTTTTGGTGACTGCTGCTTTATAATATAATTCTAGATCAGGTATAGCTAGGCCACCTTCATTTAATTTTTTTTTTTATTACTTCCCTTGAAATTCTTGACCTTTTTTTGTTCCATATGATTCATACAGAGTGAAGGTAAAAAGAACTGGAGCAGAATTGATTATGCTTCAGGTGAAGTAAACATTTTTAAAAAAACAGTGGTAGCAATCCTGATCTCAGATTAAGTTAAAGCAAAAATTGATCTTACTAAAAGAGATAAGGAAACTATAATTTACTAAAGTTCCATAGAAAATAGGCAATATCAATAGTAAACATATATGCACCAAGTGGTAAAGCATCAACATTCCTAGAGGAGAAGTTAACAGAGATGCAATAAGAAATACACTGCAAAACTATAATAGTGGAAGATCTCAATCTTGCTGTCTCAAAACTAGATTACTGAAACCACAAAATAAGAAAGAAGTTAAGGAGGTAAACAAAATGTTTGAAAAGCTAGGCATGATAGATCTTTATAGAAAATTGAATGAAGAGAAGAGTTTCTTCTCACAGTTCATGGAACTTATCCAAAAATTGACCATATATTAGGAATGAAGATCTCAAAATCAGATTCAGAAAGGCAAAAATAGTAAATGCACTTTTTCTAGATCATAATGCAATAAAAATCACATCCACTAAAAGGAAATTAAATAATGTAATCCTAAAGAATAATTAAGTGAAACAGCAAATCACATACATAATAATTTTATCCAGGAGAATGACAATAATCAGGAAACATATCAAAATTTGAGGGATGCAGCCAAAGCAGTTATAAGTGGAAATTTTATATATTTAAATGCTTATTTGCATGAAATAAAAAAAAAGAGAAAATCAATGAATTAGGGCTAACAACTAAAAAAGCAAGAAAAAGAACAAATTAAAGCCCCCTAAATTAATATCAAATTTGAAATTCTAAAGATAAAAGAGAAGATTAATAAAATTTGAAATAAGAAAACTATCTAATTAATAAATAAAACTGAGTTCATTTTATTAAAAAACCAACAAAATAGATAAAACTTTATTTTTTTTTAGAAAAAGAAGAAAATCAAATTGTTAGCCTCAAAACTGAAAAGGGAGAAATTTCCAACAAAAAGGAAATTAGAAAAATAATTAGGAGTTATTTTGCCCAACTATATAAATAAATTTGATAATCTAAGTGAAATGGAGGAAAATCTAGAAAATATAGATTTTTCAGATTATCAGAAGAGTAAATAAATTATTTAAATAGTTCCATTTTAGCTATTAACTCCCTAAGAAAAAATCTCCAGGGCCAGATGGATTTTCATGTGAATTATATCAAATAATAAAAGAACAATTAATTCCAATACTATATAAACTATTTGAAAAAACAGGGAAAGAAGTAGTCCTACCAAATTCCTTTTATGACACATATATGGTGCTAATAGCTAAACCAAGGAGAAGGAAATTATACATGAATTTCCCTAATGAATATTGATACAAATATCTTAAATAAAATTTTAACAATGAGATTATAGAAAGTTATCCATAGTATAATACACTATGACTAAGTAGGATTTACACTAGGATTGCATGGTTTGTTCACTATTAGGACAACTATTAGTATAATTGTCTATATCAATAATCAAACTTGCAAAAATCCTGTAATTATCTCAATAGTTCAGAAAAAGCATTTGATAAAATCGAATACCCATTCCTATCAAAAATACTACAGAGTATAGGAATAAATGTACTTTTCCTTAAAATGATCAGTAGCATCTGTTTAAAACTCAGCAAGCATCATATGTTGTTATGGGCCAGAACTTGAAACAAGGTGCTTATGTACTTAGTACACACCTTTAAAATAATTCACACATTGATTCATACCTTTGGAGAGCATATATAGACTGGAGACTTCCAGGAGAGTCACAACTAGGATTGAATTCCGAGAGATTCACAAGGCAGAAACCCACAGGCCCACTCTCTGGGAGGAGGAGTCAAGATTCATTCCAACTTTCACCTTTGTGCTGGATGAAACCATTGGGAGGATGAGAGGCTGAAGCTGGCTGGAGGCTGAAGAACAAACCTTTGCATTCAGAGACATTTGGAGAGAGTTCTTGGAACCAAGGACAGAGATAGGCCTCTAAGAAAGCTAACGGGGTCCAGGAAAAGAGACAAGACTTTGAAGGACAAAATAAAGGATCTGGACTTTAACTATTGGTTGCATTTGAGGTGATAATTGAACTGAATTGAAACTAAGGCTGCTCCCAGAAGATCCCCAAGAAACCTACTCCCAGAGAATGATTATAATTTAGAGAAGAGAACATTACAATATGTAATGGGGACAAACTAGAACCATTCCCAATAAAATTAGGAGTGAAACAAGGATGGTTACTATCATCTTTACTTTTCAATATTGTATTAGAAATATATGTATTACCTGTGGAGGAGGAAGGAATTTATGACCAAAGAAGAACTAGAGATCATCATTTATCACAAAAGAGAAAATTTTGATTATATCAAATTGAAAAGTTTTTGTACAAATAAAACTAATGCAGACAAAATTAGAAGGGAAGCAATAAACTGGAAAAACATGTTTACAGTTAAAGGTTCCGATAAAGGCCTCATTTCCAAAATATATGGAGAATTGACTCTATAAGAAATCAAGTCATTCTCCAACTGATAAATGGTCAAAGGATATTAACAGACAATTCTCAGATGAAGAATTTGAAACTATTTCTAGCCATATGAAAAGATGCTCCAAGTCATTATTAATCAGAGAAATGCAAATTAAGACAACTCTGAGATACCACTACACATCTGTCAGATTTGCTAGAATGACAGGGAAAGATAATGTGGAATATTGGAGGGGATGTGGGAAAACTGGAACACTGATACATTGTTAGTGGAATTGTGAATACTTCCAGCCAGCAATTTGGAACTATGCTTAAAAAGTTATCAAACTATGCATACCCTTTGATCCAGCAGTGTTACTACTGGGCTTATATCCCAAAGAGATCTTAAAGAAAGTAAAGGGACCTGTATATACAAGAATGTTTGTGGCAGCCCTCTTTGTAATGGCCAGAAGACTGGAAACTGTGGATGCCCATCAATTGGAGAATGGCTGAATAAATTGTAGTATATGAATGTTATGGAATATTATTGTTCTGAAAGAAATGACAGGCAGGATGATTTCAGAAAGGCCTGGAGAGACTTATATGAACTGATGCTGAGTGAAATGAACAGGACCAGGAGATCATTATATACTTCAACAATAATACTATATGATGATAACTCTGATGGATGTGGCCCTCTTCAACAATGAGATGAACCAAATCAGTTCCAATGGAGCAGAAATGAATTGAACCAGCTATAGCCAGTGAAAGTACTCTGGGAAATGAGTGTGAACCACTACATAGAATTCTCAATCCCTCTATTTTTGTCTGCCTGCATTTTTTATTTCCTTCACAGGCTAATTATACACTATTTCAAAGTCTGATTCTTCTTGTGCAAAATAACTGTATGGACATGTATACATATATTGTAACATACATTTT